>NC_024314.1:6228658-6252597 GCF_000523025.1 Cynoglossus semilaevis
ACGGATGGAGCGAAAAGGGCACGGAGGTCATTAAAGCACCTAACAATTCTGGCTCTGAGTCTAAAAAATGAGGTCCATCTTTGCTGATGCTACATACACCAGGCTTTGATAGCAGCAACAGACCATCACCTTCCTGCTGTTTTACCCATGATTCATCACTCTCCGACACTTCACACCCACAATTAATGTATGCAACAGAGCTAAACAGAATGGACCCAAAGTTTCTCTGTTTGATGGGGTAAAAACTTTCTCTGCAATCTGTTTTTGTAGCAAAAACTATTACAGAAAGTTAAGGCTCCATGCGAAGCCTTTATGACAAAATCATTCATTTCCGTCTGCACTGACTTCAAAACATAAATCTGACAATTGGAGAGAAAATAGAAAATCGCTGTATGCCATAAGTACAAATGTTTTTTAGAAGATGTTCCCCATTGTTGGTGGCTCATAGTCACTTTTTTTTGCAACAGATCAGATTCAGATAGATGGCAACTCCTCTAGTCAATGGTGGAAGGGATTTCTTTAGAGCTTTAGTGAGATTCGACAGAGAAAGAGAGAGACTGTGCATTATCTTCTAACAAAAGACAAGTCAAAGTAGAGAGAAAACCTTTGAAGGAAACCCGAGGCAAATTAAAAGCCATGTGGATAGGTCGACTCAGCTCAGCTCATTTCAAGTGTGACACAGACGCCTGGAAAAAGTAAAGTGATAGCCGTGGTATCTGCCTACAATTAGCATTAGCTAACAACCACAGATTTTATCAGTGCAGAGGGAATACAGGACGGTGGAAAGACCAGGAATATCTGGAGCTCGAGTTTTAAGAAAAGAGTGGAAAAAACCCCTCACACTGAGTTATTTTTCAAGTTAATTGCCAGAACATTTTGTGCCTCACTTATCGCCTCTCAGGCTGTGAAATGTGTCATTGCAGCAGCATTAAGTGGCCTATCTGTTGCATGATTTGGATGAAAGAGTCCATGGAGACAGATTTTCAAAGAGTGAAGTTCAGACCTCCAAATATGACATGGAGACGCTGTACTGCATGTCGTCACTGGTCTCCTCAATGGCACGGAACAGGTCATTTAACGTGCGGACGTAGATGCCCGGCTCCTTGTCTGTTCCCAACATGGTGTAGGTCTTCCCGCAACCTTTACAGAAAAGAAATACACGTGTAATTTAAAAAACACAGGATTATGTTTTTGCTACCATCTGCTGTCCATTCTTTTATGTGGAAGCTCAATTCAGAGTACAACAATAGCAGTATCTGTATCAGGCCCAATACTTCATTCGAATACTCAAATACTTGTGCCAATACATTGAAGTTTGAAGACTGATACTAAAAGCTTTTACTGTTTTTGGGGCAAGACTCAATACTTTGTTTAGGACCTCTGTTTTAAATAATAGTTTGTGTGAATATTTTAACTAAATTCTTAGGCTCATGATTTTCTTGACCATTTTTCCTTTTTTAGGCAGCTTTGATAAAAAACAAAAACACATAAACAAATAGGACAACCATAAATGTATTGTCACTCTAAGGAACTAAATCAATGTGAATATACTTAATCGTAGCTGGAATAAATGGCTTTTCTACCTAGTTTGCCACAAAGTATTCCATAATTATTTTAATCAACAAACAAAAAGGCAGAGACAGTTACTGTCAGATGACATCCAGCTTTTCTGAAACACTAGAATAAAACCTATATGCTAACCTGATAAGTAAAAAAACCTGAGTCATTCAGTCTGATTAGACCTGCACTAAAACCAGAACCCAAAATAGATGAGACTGAAACATGTCACGCCTGCTGTGTGACTGAGTGAGCTGACTCAGACTGAGGCTGATCAGAGCAGTGACGTGTGTGACTGGTGGGTGACACACACCTCACATCTACAGAAGAGGAGTCAAATATACGTGGATACAAACCTGTGGGGCCATAGGCAAACACAGTTGCATTGTAGCCTGATATGAGGCCTTCAATGAGCCCTTTGGTTGTAGCTCTGTACACCTCCTCCTGCAGGGGAGTCAAAGAGATGTTTGTCTTCATTTTAGCAGAGCAGATATTGTTGTACACTAGTTTGGTGTTTTTTTTTTTAGTTTAGGCTTACTTGATTGGCCAAATAGTCAAAAGCCACGTCGAACACGTATGTTTTCTCTCTGGAGCGGTTGGCACGCAGGATGTCATCCGGGTCCTCCATCGGGTCCATCAGAACCACCATCTTAAGAAGTCAGTGAAAGTGAGGAGTATTAGCTGGAGATACAATTGCAAACTGATATTTTGGTCATAGCAGCATATTGGTTATATTTAGCATTACCTTTAGAGAAATCTGTTTAAATAAAGTACACATACTGTACATCCCTCCAGTGAAGAGAAAGCTAGCTTCGTTACATTTCATGTGGCCCATACATCTGTGCAGTAATGAGCTTTGAATGATTCTATAGTTCATTTCTCTCACTGCATTTCCTCCTCAACGGGGCTCCAAATGATTCACACATTAATATGTGATCACACTGAAACAAATGAAATAGAATATTAAAAGTAACTGGAAGCAGGAACCAGCGGTTCTTCCTCCTGATTAAGAACTCTCAGAGAGTGAAGAGACATGTTGAGTGTGTGGCTGCACGTATGCAAATAGAAAGTCACCCAAGCCATCTGCCATACTCTGCTTACACAACCTAATAAGCCACCACAGGCATTTCAAAGTCATCCTGATGGCTGTGCAGAACCAGGTTATCTTTGATGTTTCATGTTTTCATTTTGTGCCATGTGACAGCCCTACGACAAACACGGTACAATCCTCCAGTCACAGCTCGTTCAAATGGACGTTCCCTATGAAAGACATAATGTGATCTCCTGCTGTTAAATTGTCAAACGTGTCATTAGATGGACCCCCAGGGTTTACTGTCGAGACGATCATGATGCTGCTCTCCTGCTGATCCACTCTTTTCACCAGTGGACATGGAGAGTCCTCTGTGGCCCCTAACCCTGGAGCAGACAGCTTTTTTGATGACCAGCTCAGCCACTGAGCCGCTCACTTTGAAGCCGCTCAATTGAAATTCAAGAGGAGAGATTTTACTTTTAATAAATTGACAACAGCAACTGAAGACAAGGAGCCGGAGCGGCTGGCGAGAGCTGCAATCAGTTTCAAGGGGTACGGCAGAGATTAGAGGAAAGAGGTGGAGAACAGACGAGGAAGAAGGAAAAGGAACCAAGGAGGAATAGGAAAGCAGCATCACTGCTTGATTGTCAGATCTCTCCTGTCTTTGAGAGCGCCGTGAGGCAGGTGATCATCATACTCTTTCTTGCCAATCCCTTTTTTTCCTCTCTGTCCCTGCCGCTTCTCCTCTGACTTTTCTTTGCACGTTGCTGTGCTGCAATGACGTACTAGTTCTGATCGCATTTCACATGAAGGATACGGTGATCGAGGGAGAACATCTCTTCGTATTAGAGGTCAAGAGAACATTATACTATTCGTTTGATGAGACACTTAAATACTAGAAATAGTTGGTGACTGAAATAGAAAACTGAGAAATGATTCCTATAGTGAGATCAATTAAAGTTATTATGTTTGTTACAAAATTAGTATTATCTCAATAGTTTATAGTTGAAGAAAGTTTGGATTACCGTTGACTTAAACTTGAAGCCCCTTTTTACCCCTAACCAGAACTGATGATTCACCCACTGAACTACAATCAGTAGTAGTACAGACTTCTTTGTTTTCCACATAGAGAAAAATGGTGGTTTTTTATATATTCTGTAGGCCATTGTGCTGCAAGGACGCATGAAGTACCAATTTTGTGGGAATGAAAGGGCTTTTATCTGATAACTATACTCTAACAGCACACAATGCCCTTTCAAATGCAGCCACCTTAATGTTGACCTGTTGCTGTGTGAATGTGTTCCTTGAAAAGTTAATGATCATGAAACAATGCTCTTGAATAATTGCACATATAAAGGGTATCAAATAGTGCACGCATCCATGCACAGTTTTGTGCCCGTGCAAGCTCCTGGTGAAATCATTAAGGGTGGTGGGTGTTGATAACACTTCTAGGCCCATCTGTCACCTGTGTTACTTCAGTTACAGCAGCTCCACCCAAGGACGGCTACACACAGCAGCTGCTGCTCAGGCTCCTTCTATAACATTCATTTTCTTAAGTCTCCTGATTAGAAAGTAAGGTGCGATTCTAATGACAGTACACTCTGTGTGCTTTAGACTCTGATAACATTAAGGGACGGGAGCTAACCTTCCCTGGAACTAACATACACTAAGGTGTTGGCCCAGTGCTGTCTTTTAATGAATTAGAGTGTGTTGTAGGTACTTTCTTAATTGTCCTACAGCATGTTTCAAAAATTAGAACACATAAATAAGGGCTCAAGTTAAGTTGCGTTATGTTATGTTTCGATTCTATTTCAGTGTGTTGTCATAGGTTACATGGAAGTCACAGTTGACTCCTGTAAACACGGGGGGAAAAACCGCCAGATCACAGCACTGTCAACGGGATCAACTTGATGTCAGCTGATTAACCTGTGTTGAGTCTGCAGAATCTGGCTCTCGCCCATCAATCCATCCTCCCATTTGCCGTTGGTGAGCCACGGAGCCACGGCTGCACAGCAACAGTTCTCCAAACAACCAGGGCACAATACAGCAAACACAAAGCACATGATAAGATTAACAGAAATAGCCACGTGGCTGTGGAGCTGCTGCTAATGAATGAAACAGGGAACATGCTGTAACATCCATACCCTCTGATGTGGAAACATAGGTTTTTCCTTTGTTACAAAGTACAATCTTTACAAGTGAACTGTGCAGTTCCTCTCAGCTTTAATTCTACCTTTCTTCCAGAGACCAGGGTCTGAGGAGAGTAGTTACTGACTGTGACCATTTAAAGATCCAACAAACAAATGAATCGTTCCACTTTCCCACACATCCATAACATATAATATATAAAAGACAGGCGCTCTCAGCTAGAGGCCGTTCACACAGGTCCTAATCAGTTACTGGTGTTTACGCTGATAAAGATGTTTGCTTTGACCTGCAGCCAGAAGAACCCAGCAGTAGCAAGAAGCTTAAAGAAAATCGATTTCCTCCTTGACAGCCTTCATACATCTCATTTTAAAGCAGTTTTAATTATGACTTTCCCCATTCATATAATTATTACCAATAACATTTTTCATTTGAATTCAAGGCTAGACTGAATTAAACTTGACCCCGGGCAAAGACAGCAAATGGAAGCAATGTGAATTTACACACTGTGGCTTGTGAAATAATAATGGTCTCATAACTCACAGGCAAAGTCATAACAACAGCTTTCTAATGCTGCGACATGAAGACCATTAGCATGATGGAGTTTCTAAATGCCATAATAGACAAAAGGGAACAGTGGAGCACACTTGTCCACTCACTGTTCTGGGTGATGGGTTTTCTAATCAACTGACCCTGCTGTTGAGCTTGTTAAAGCAGCAGGCCTGACTCGGTTGGCCATCCTGCTGATTGTGGCACTGGCAACTCTCACCGCCGATCCATAATTCAAAGCCTGGATGTTTCTCAAGCCAGCCTGCTCTGGTTGGTTGTCCCTGACTGGCATCACTCCTTCGTGCCAAGTGGTAAAGGCTGCCAAGACAGGCAACATAAGTCAGAGGTTCTGTAGGCATCAGCCTCTTTTACAGGCACTGCTTTCATTACACCTACAAAGTGACCTGGATCGCTAATAAATGACAAGGAAACAGCTGAAAATCTCCATCATATAAACGACTCGCAACGTGCGAGCCATCACTCATGTGGTGCTAACTCACGGTCCGATTAAAAGCTCCATAATGTGTGTTTTTTTCAAAGTGTTCCCTAACACAAGCTTTTCTCTTGGGGAAAGTGAAACTTTATCTGTGTGTAATTTACACATTCGAAGGCAGCAGCTATAATTAAGGACAGTTTTAGTTTTAGTAGTTAGCCACTGGGTGGGGGGGTGGGGGGGCAGATGGAGATGTAAATGTCCAGTCTAAACAAAGGCACACAGAAGGGAACTTGAACAGCAGTGAGAGGGACACGACACATCCACTCATCTGTCCACACTGACGTCACATTTTACAGCCTGGCCTGTGTCCAGATTTTATTGCTCTAGACCCAAAGGTCACCAGACCACATGTTCTATTATCCACTCTGTAGTGTTGACCATGTATGTGTAGGCAAGATTAGAATGGACCATTGTTGACATGCTGTGCATTAGTTTGACAGAGGAAACATCGTTCTTTTTTATGTCAATTTAAGTACATTTTGGAAAATGTATTTTGCGATGAAGTTCTAAAATACTACACATGAATACTGTATGGCCAAGTCTCTCTATAGTCAAGGGCTAGTGTGTTCTGCATAAATTGAATGATATCCTATTACCCTTATCTGGACACTGCACAATGGCATAACATCAGAGTCACTGAACAATGGCATCTACTTGCTGCATCAAGAGTACCACGGAGAACAAAGGATCAAGATCACAGAAAGAAGCTAATCAGGTCCAGGCAGTGACCTTAACGGGGCAACCTTTTAAGCTGCCATTTCACGAAGGCAACCAAAGCTCTTGGAAAGTCCAGTGCACACAATTGCGGTTGGTTATCTGATAGAAAACCTCAGCGCTGCCCTACCTGCACCCCAACAATGCTACTGTATATCTCATTTCAGGGTCGCCCGATGATCGGAGGGGAGCGTCGGCTCACGGTGCACCTGATACAGGGTGCCAGGTAGCAAGGTCTGCTCTTCATTTGAGGTTACATAAGATGTCAGATCGTGGCTTTAACAAACCAGTGGCGGGTGGATTTATTTAAACGCAAGTCACTGTAATTTGGGCTGAACACTGCTGTCTGCACAAAGACTGCAACACACATTATGTCAGAGAAGATAATGGGCAGAGTGCTCATCTTCCTTTCTGCCACATCCTTCTCTCTTTGTCATTTCTGTTTGGAGCACATGTAGCTCAGATGCATAATTGGCAGCACAGGCACAGATGGTTACAAAGGATAAGAGCAACAATACAGCAATTTGTCACCAGTGAAAGCGATCCATTAAACCTGCAGATGTCAGTTTAGTGCAATGATATAGGAGCTCTGTGTGACTCCCAGGCCACAGTCAACAACGAATACCTAAAAATACGCCTGTTCCTCAGCCAGATGCTGCATCTTCAAGTCAGTGAGATTATGAGTACATAGAGAAGTACATCTGATTATTTCTTGTTCTTTCATTCCACTCATTTCCTTTTGTCTGCCTGTATTTTACAACTGTTACAAATGTTAGATCATGACACAAAAGTGTTAGAGCAAGAGTCAACAGCCTGGCTTTAGAGCCTCTGTGACGCAGGCTGCAGGTTATAGTTCAAAGGTCAGAGGTTGTCCTGAGGGCCAGAAGCCACTCCGGCAAAAAGACAGATAAATGCCCAGAGGGCAGTACGGAGGAGAGAAGGAAAATCATCACTTAAATCCACTCCGGCAAAAAGACAGATAAATGCAGCTGTGCTAAGTACTGTCACAAAATATGCAAGTCTGTCACCAACAGCTAATAATTTAAAGAACCTTTGTCACTGCAAGTCAAGTCCAGAGACCCCTGCTGAATGTGCCCACCCTCAGCAGTAGAAAAAACAATATAAAGCTACCACGACATAAAATGTATCTTATAAAAGGTTTATCTTTGAATACTCCACATGTAATCAAAATGTATTAGCTGGATCATTGTAGGCATTAACCAAAGCTGGTGTAGTTTTTATGATCCATCCTCATTATGTGGCTGGTTCCATCATTTAAATGAAGCGCTTTTTGACCTTTAATGCCCTTTAGAGGTGGAGGGAATCAACAGCCACAAGCAAAGATCACTTCAGTGCAGTGTCAAGTTAACTTCACACCCATTTTCACATGTTATGACATGAGTGACAGCAGAGTGTTGCTTTACAGCTAGCTATTTCCAGACATTTTTGTCAATTTTGCTGCCACTGACATGACATGAGTGGACGAAGCGGTCTGTGCCAAACACAGAAAAGCTGCTATTAGTGTCTTCAAGTAGCACCGATCTCTCAGCAGCAGCAGAACACAGTGAACTTTCTGAATGGTTTTCAGAAGGGAGTAATAAAACATTGCTTTCGTAAAAAATGCAGAGGGAGAGAAGAAGTGGAAGAAAAAAAAAAACCCAGAGGCTTTTAAGTGCACAATGAATTATTCTTTCTTGTCAGTTGGTGTTATACTGAACTGAACTAGAACCAATGGTAATAAACCAGCAAATACGCACTGTATCCTTGTTTTCAAATGCATACTCTGAATACAGGAAACAATAATTATTAACAATAATTTCCAGATAGTACCAGAGTCCTGTACTGAGGTTAAAGAATTCTGTTTCAAGCTTATGTACACTGTACAGATGAGATTTAATCAGTAGACTACTGTCCCTTTAATCCCATCTCCACTAGTTGATCGTTTCATGTGTCCTGATAAACCCCATCTCATTAGAAATGATCTCACTGCTCCCTAGGCCACATGACTAATACCACCATCATTATTATCATCATCCGTCATAATACTTGCTGTTGTGATGCATATTTAAATTAGAACAATCACAATCAACAGCCTCAAGTTAATGTTAGTGCGTATTCCCCATTAATCTAACATTGACAAATTGTAAGTTGAGTTCAAATGTATGTGGACCAAAACGACTGCCTCGTGTGTTTGTATGACAGCAAACAAGCCTGTTAGTAGCCTTCAACAGTAAACAGGGATTTGATTTTCATCTAATACACAGCGTTCTGCTTTCAAACGTGGTGCAGACATTGTTCTGTGAAGGTGGCGTCACAGAGGAGTCGTGCCAGACAAACAACACAGTTTTGACAAGGGAGTTACACTGAAGGCTCCTGGGACATATACTCCCTGTAGTTTCTACAATCCCAGTACAGTAGAGCACAGAAGGTGTGCTGATTTCCTGTAAACACCTGTGTGGAACTGCGTATCGTCTGTACTGCCTCTGTATCCTGACTTCATTTTTTTAAAGCAATGATTATTTTTATATATTTTGAGTTGGAATTTGAAAGTTTTTTTGGGATTTTGTTTTTTTCAAAGATGATACACTTCTGTGTCTGTCTGTGTCCCAGTGGTCAACAACTTAACAACAGCTTAACGATTGTCCTACAGGCCCAAGACATTAGATGGCCACTATGGAAACAGTGCAACTCTATTCTGGTTCTGTTACACAGAAATGAGCTCATACATGTACTAATGTGCATACACATGGCCAAACATGTCCGTCTCTCAATTTCACTTTTTATCCGAAACGAAACAGCGGCCCAGTGATAGGTCTGTGTTTTTTCACGTGGACCACAGAATGACTCAGGGATGCCCAAGGGCACCGCGCTGTGCTAATTCTGCAGCGTTCACTGAGTTCTTCTATTATTCAACAGCTGTACTGTATAATAATACCCGCATTTTGAGACCTTGGGACTACTTCTTCTCGCGTTTACTTGAACTGTTTAAAGCTGTTGAGGAGAACCGAACGGCAGGGTCACTCCAGCAGCTTAGTCTCCTCCAGTGGCTGCTTGTGGTGAGCTGTCGAACCCTGCCCTCTCATTGTAATCAGGAGTGGAATACTAGCAGTGATCGCACACTTCACATTCACACATGACAGCCTCTACCACAGGAGAGGGCAGGGATAAGTGGAGTCAGAGAGAGGCTGAGAAGGACAAGTGGAGTCAAGGAAAAGACGAGATGATCCACTCCACAGGGTCATGGCACTCTATTTATACTGATGTATTGACCTGGATTTCAAATAAAGAAAGACAACGATTTGTGTGTTCCCCAAAATAGATGATTGGGTGAAACTGGTCTTCATAGACCAGGACTGGCAGCTAGGTGAAGTGGTTACACCTGAGGAAGGACCTGTTGAGTACTGTCCATCATAAAGTTTCAAATCAAATCATTATGTAGAGTTTTATAAAACGGAATGTAACCAAATCATCACCCAGTCAAACTTTTTATCAATATTTAGAAACGTTAACAAACTCTACACACTTCCTGTTCCTCTTGGTACTTTTGATAAATCCTACTACCTGTCTGAGACTAATTATTGTTTGTTAATTATGGGTGTGTCAGAAATATTGAAATGTTTTAAATTTCGTCACAATAAGACCTCAGTAAGACATGCTGTATAAACAACCCTACCAGTAAACACACTGCTTCGTAAGGACAACAACTTCTATCTCATTTGTGTTTCTATGTTTTCCTGAGGGAGCATATTATGGCTGACAACAACATTTCTACGTTAAAGGTGGAGGCAATTTTAATCTGCTTTCACTGACAGACCTGCATAGTGGTGGGTGGAAACTCTACACTGTGTACCTCAGGTGAGGTGCTTTGTGCTCTACAAAGGCAGAAAATGTGCCAATTCATGGGCGTACTCTGATCAAGTAGACTTGTACTTGGAAAGGGCTGAATGTAGCTCATTGTTTTATAAGGACTCTACAAAGGCAGCGGGGAGAAGAGAGGTATGTTTCTAATCTGATCACTGACCTTCTCTCTTTCACAGAGACTGTCAATAGCTTTTTTCGGGCAAGGGTTTGCAAAAAAAAAGATGACCTTTAAATGTACGAAGAGAATACATTCAGGAAATATCAATACAGTAAAGGACAGTTACCTGGCCACTACACAAAGCAAGTGTTTTTTAAAACAACTCTCATGCAGCGACTCAATCAAATCCCAGCTGTTGTGCCCCTCTTCCATGCTGTTTTTCTGTACGGTGGACCGTACCACTGAGGATCAGGAATAAAAAAAACAAGAACAAACAATGGCCCTGACCTTGTCTAGGTGTATCCATGGAGATGAGAACTCACTGTAAAGCATTCCCTACTGTGTGCCGCTGACAGGCTGGCCCTGCTGCAGACATGCTTCACAACTCCGACATCTGAGGCTCAGGCTGTAAACACACACAACTGGAGCATGTACAGACTTTAGAATAGCAAAATCTACAAGGAGAAAACAACACTGGATCCCAACATGACTTGACTGTGTACTTGAGGGTTGTCCTTAGCATGTCCTGTGTAATATATGTTAAAGAAACCCTACCATATGTGTATCATGAGTGTTTACTCCTGTGAATAGAGTAATATTACTGCTGTATAATGTTATTTCCCCCCTGGGATCCTACTTAGAAGGTTCATGGCTGTGGCTCTATCAATTACTTTGTCTTCACTGGGATTAAAATCCAGATCAACCAGGTGGAAAATAAAACCACCACAACCACTGAGCTACAGCAGACCTCAGCTACTTCCCTTCATTAAGGCTCACACATCACACTGAGATTATAGCCTGCTTTAAAATGACACTCATTAGACACTGCAGCTGCTGGCTGTGTCGTGCATGACAAGATGTCCAAAACATATATAAACACACTTATTCTAAATATTCCAGGCAAAAACAATACCAGAAGCTATTATTTTTGAAATGTACATTAAATCATGCTTTTAATTGGAGAGTTAAAACAAAACAGCTGTGGTAGAGTGTTGAATTTCCAGAAGTATTTGTTTTCTGCTCATTGTAGGATTAGAGGATCAGCACACTGAGGAAGATGACGACAGAGATGTTTGAACAGGAATGAGAAAGGAGATGATACTAATCAAAGTAAAAAAAGCTAAGTGTTTAGTTTGTTTGCTTGAAAGGAAATAAATGTGCGCTATTTGAACATTTCATTCATAAGTCCACCTCGGTACAACTGTGACCTGTGTCTAAAGTCTAATTGGTAAACAGGCAACAGGTGGACCATGAAAGACATGAGCCACTGCAGCAGTAGTACGCTGAAGGGGGAAAACAGAAGGCAGGTGGCAAAGGGCTTAACCTAAGCTAAACTCCATCCAATGAGCTCACGTCCTCAGGCTTAGCCACGTTCAAGCTGTCAACTTTCTGCCAGGAAAGCCAGATCTAAGAAGTCAAACCCAGACAGCCAAGAGAGGCTGCAGCATCCCGCTAATCTGTCTGAGCGCTGACTGTGATGCACAAGAGTCCAAAAATAAAGTAAACAAGAACATGTCTGCTAAAGGGCAGATTGTCTCACATTTTTATCTGTCTGGAGTCGAGCGGCCCTAATGGCCAAAGGCAGGGGTGAGAGATGCAGGTAAACAGGTCCAGCTATCATGTGTGCTTTAATCCCACACCATTGTTGCTGCTAATGACCTGCCTCACTCCAGCCCTGCTTTTGTGTCAGGTTAGTTCAGGTAAAGCGCAGGTAAACAACAGATTCCCAGTGTCTCAGTAACAAGTGCGTATCGTAACCATTGCTAATCCTCCTGTGTTGACGTGCCTGAGTGAACTTGAGGTGACCCCACACCCAGTGTACCAGACGTTAGCTCAAGTTCTCCAGACATATATGCTGTCATCAATAAATATACAGTAGTAGTTATCTAATTATTTAGTGGTAATTAAGAAGGCTATATACAGTATAAGCAATATATGACTCCATAAGAAAGTTATTGGAATTGAAAAACAATTTGCTTGACAATTTAATACGCAGACTTGAACTTTTTTTTTATATCTATATTTTTCTGTGCTCTGTCATCTGTTCCACTGTGGGCTAGCTACAACATTCACCTGTGCTACTGGTTTTCATCTTGTCTGGTGGTGGCTCCACAGGCTGTTACAATGAGGTAGACAGGAGTTCTGCTGTGCAGGGCAGCTGTCGCTATGCTATTACTTTACTGGTGTCTCTCTCATTTATTACGAGCTGCCACCACCACTTCGACCAGTGCAACTTCAATCAGCCTGGTCTTAGAGGGAAGGCATCGCTGCAGGTTCCCAGTCAAAAGCTCATTAACGTTTGCACTTCCTTCATCATTATAACACACTCCACTAGTGGTTCTGCTAAATAGTCTCCATCAGGGACTTGTTCGTAACCCAGGATTACCGTCACAGGACCCACTGGGAGCTGCAGCCAGAGTATGGAAGGTCACATGGTAAAAAAGCTCATGATATTTTCCATGCAGTCATCATGACCTGAGACATTTCTGAATTGTTATTACAGGCTCTTTCCAAAGCCTTTGTGAAATGTTAGGGCGTCTCTATAACTAACTATAGCTGTTATAATCACCACTGATTGCTGCAATTGTTAAAGCTTACTCACTGAGAAACGTGATTAACATCAGAGCTGGTGATGTATTTCACAGCTCCAGCTCTGTACATTCTGGTGTCTCTCTCTCTCTCTGTCTGCACAGCTGACTCACTCAGCATTCATTTGATTAAAGATGAAACGTCACATTAGAGCAAAACAAACAGGTTCCTTTTCTTTCCTTTTTCCATCAAAAGACACTGTCTCTGTGCAGCCTGGTGACTGGCAGGAGGAGGGCACTGAAGTGGAGAACAACAGCCCTCTCCCCCACACTGACCACCCCCTCACACCCACCCCACCAGCTCACCTGCTCGTCCACTCTGTGGGCCACGACCGTAGCCGACTCCTCTTGCTCGGCAACACTGAGGGGTCGGATCCTCAACGCAACCTGTGTAAAGAGGAGGCAGCTTTATGTTGGGTTAGTGTAGAAATGAAACATGCAAATACAGTTTTCAGGTGGATTATTCCTCATGTATATATGGCCAAATTAATAACTAACGATATAACCAATATAACCTTCCCAACATGTTTAATAGAGAAACACTGTAATGTTGCACATCGGCTCTCTAAGGCTGACCTTCACATTTTACTTATATATGCCTATTTAAATTTTGAATTATTTTGCATACTAATTAAAATACCACATTGCATTCCGCTGCCAGTTGAATGTAATTTCTTGCTTATTAAAAAGAGCATAATATTAGCAGTAATGACCTTCTCCCACAAAGACTAATTTCAATTGGCCTGTAATTCTAAAAGGGTAAGGAACAATTTCATAGTGGACACCAAAAAGGACTTCAACAGACCAATGTTGCAAAAAACATTAATTGACATTTTTTCTAATTTGATTGATTATTTTAGATGTATAAAAACGAGTAATCATAAAGCAAGAAAAACTGTCTTTGTAACTGTGTCATTTGATGAAACGTTAATCTACTTTCTTGTATTAATCACACACACAGTGATTATTAATCTGCAGAGATTATTATGGGAGAACACTTTTATGATGTGCTGCACAGTACGATTTAGGAAATTAGGAAAGTGAGTTATTCCAACACTTTAGTCAAAGTTTAGATTTTGTGCGCGCAGAAAACAGTGAGGAACTGTGGGAAACTCACCGTGAGTTGGTGGTCCTTCGATTCCCCCGTGTCCTTCATGGTCACTTCGGTTCCAGTGAGGGACAAAGAGCTTCAATAGCAGGTGGGACATGGAAGAGACATCCTGCTGTCCACCTGCGGACCTCCTCCTCCTCCTCCTGCTCCTGCAGTCTCCAGATCACTGCAGCGGCACCAACATACGTTGTTTTTCTGTCTTTCTCCGGACGTGTCTGCTGACCAGCACGGTGAAGGCTGCACGGTGTTTGTGTCCTCCTCTGTCTGTGAAAGACTGAGTCCCAGCAGCAACAGTGTCCCGGCTCCGTCAACACGTTTCCTCCCGCAGTATGTTTCCGCTGAGAGCAATGATTCACCTGGAGACAGCAGCAGGCGGAAGAGAGAGAGAGGGTGAGAGGGGCGGGGGGAGTTAGAGAGAGTAAGGGAAGGGAAGGGAGGGAGGGAGGGAGAGAGAGATGTAACACAGCAACAGAGGACGCAACACAAGCTTCACCTACCGTCCGTCTGTCCGTCCGTCCGTCTGTCGAATCAGCTCGTCCACCATGTGTTGTCCCAGAAGACAAGCCCTCTAA
The DNA here is from genome assembly GCF_000523025.1 of Cynoglossus semilaevis. Lineage (NCBI taxonomy): Eukaryota > Metazoa > Chordata > Actinopteri > Pleuronectiformes > Cynoglossidae > Cynoglossus > Cynoglossus semilaevis. The sequence continues at coordinate 6,243,439 of NC_024314.1, forward strand.
AATATGTGTAATTTTTATATTATTATTACATTAAAAACAATAAACATCAGATATGCACAGTAGAACCATTGTCTACTTAAAGTGTGTTTTTTCTGTTTACATTTTGTAAATGTGAAATGTGTTACTTGTAACGGAGGAGACTGTTTAACTCTAGCGCTTTGCTGACATCTTCTGGACAGAATGAGTATTACATAACACGAATTGTCCTTGAGTGAAGAAGACAGGGACGAAAATGTTTGTTTTAACACGCCACAATTAATTTTAAAAAAGCCCGAGAAATATATACACAGACAAACATTAGGGACATTGGCTTATCTAAGCAAAATAAATATTTTGTCTCCATGTTAATAACAGACTAAGGTATTGTCTTACCCTGTCTTAACTAATTATCTTATGTTGACTCATCTCCAATTTAATGTAACTTACCTTTCTTTAAATGCCTCTTTTTTTCTAGGGAAATTTCTTATCTTGTCTTTCTGATCAAAATGAAACATGACTGAACCTAACTTAATCTGCCTTATATGTTATTTTTATCAAATGAAACATTGCATTCAGTTTACTAACTTAAATGTCCTACTATAAATATATAAATATATTCATAAAATAATTATTTAGGATTCATAATGAAATATATTCATAAAATAATTATTTAGGTTCAGTAAAAACCCATAAAAATGTACTGTAAAACACTTTTATTCAGCTTACAATGACAACAGAATTAGACAGTTGTCTTAGTGCCTATACAGTGTAACATGCCGAATTAAAAATCACACATGTGATTGATGCCACTGCACGTTTCATACCTGTACATAAAACCACTGTTAGTCATATCATCATATACTGCTGCATGTGTCGATGGTAAAGAAAAGACTCACTGACTACAGTTAGTGCAACATGGCATGAAGCAGAGATAACAGCCTAATGGCATTAGTCCAATTAGAAATACACAACAATAGGAATTAAAAAATACAAAAAAGTAGAGTGATCCACTGTGACATGCCAGAAAAAACTATAAAATATAAAAACAAATGGCACACCGTTTAGGGAAATCAAACAGTAGTAAGACAACAGTCTACTATAATACAATGACTTGTATTTACAGGTGGTGTGCACACACTAAGTTCATCCCAGTAACTGTGGAGATATAAAGCTTCACATTTTGCAGCCATGTCTGTGTATGAATGCAAATCAGTGATGTGAGAACAGAGCTTCCTCCTGTGTGCTGTCAGTGCAGGGGCTTTGTGCTTCACGCATCAAGAGAAAAACAATTTCATCTTCAGATCTTCCCATCTTCTTCTCTTGTTTATCCGTTCAGAATTCCTAGAATTGCTACTGTAATCTGTGATGAAGGGATAAAAACGGTCACCTGTTTCTCGGTGTCACGTGAAGACTTCAGGTCAGACGTGTTCCTCTTCCAGATGTAAAGACAAGGCTGATTTATACAGTTCATATTCTAAGGGGCAGAAGAGCAGGCACAGCTCTGTGACATAGACCCCGGGGGTGAAGGGTAAAGTGTGGGTCACACAGTGAATAGTATACATGTGGTTATGTTTTACAGACTAAACGTTACACTGTTCCTCAGTCACTGGGTGAGTGTGTGGATGTTGACGTCCTGTGGTGACAGATCAGAGAGTCTATCCCTGGAAGTTGTTTCCAAAGTGTCTACTCGGGTCCTCAGTCATAGACAGATAGGTGGCCCTCATAGTCGGGGAGTACTGTCAGTCAAAGACAAACACACAGAGAGACAGCAGAGATGAAAACTAAGAAGCTTTAAAAAACATTTTTTGTAAAATTGGAAATTTCAGGAAAATATCAGATGTTAAAAAAAAATTACTCATATTATGATTTCCATTTTTTGTTGTGGGGCAAATATTTTGATCCTGTTCCATATGGTATATTTTTTCCAAACACATTTTAGACAGGCTATTTTTTAAAGAATTAATTTTATACACAACTTGCTATAATTTAGATTTGGATTCAGATTTTACACCTGTATATACATCATATACACATACACCATGTGGCAGTACACGCCTTGTGAATAGTGCAGGACTGCATACACAGAAACTGACTGTGAGGAAAAGATCCAGGACTACACTCTAACTACAGTCAGAGTCTGTGGACACGAGTGAGAGACACCCCTAACTAATTCACAAAGACTGTCTGGAATGAGGACGTCATAGGTTGTGGGTTTACAGCCATGCCAACAGGGAAAGCAGGCAGGAACCAAACAAAGAACTGTGGGGTGAAAGACAGGTGAGAGAATTAGGATGTAACAGAGGAGGAGTGGAGGAGAGGGCGGGCTCTGTGGTGAGGTAGAGATCAAAAGACTTACTCTGTTTCTATACTGCTGAGAGTATACCTTCACACAGAGGAAATATAGAAATGACAAACACAAACAACACATGACAAACAAAAAAAAAAGTATATAAAAAGAAGCTGTTAGCCAGAGCAACCGCAGGATGCACAGCCGCGTTTATGAAGAAGAAGACATGCACATTATTTGCTGGTAGTAATTTGTTATCAGGATTTAAACATAACATTCCTGACTGTGGTGAAAAAAACACTTGAGGTTATCATGAAACAACAAAAACAAATATAAACATATAAACTGAGAAGTGAAACCAGCAGGAGAGGTAGAAATACATGAAGCTAAATGAGTTACAAAACCCCTTTTCTTTGCAGATGACATGCTTCAGGACCACACACGTGTGTTACCGTCCAGGCACATCTTACTGCACAGTTTCATCACACACAGCTCCTGCACATGTGCTTGCTGAAACATTAATGTGTACTGTTTCTATTTGTGTGTAATGTAATTTGACAGGAGTCTAGTTGGGCAGCGGTGACAGAGGCTGACGCTGACACAGTGGGTATGTTCAGTGGTAAAGACCTGTTTAAGTTTCTCCACAGAGAATAGGTCTGAGAAAAGGGTTAAATGATGCTCACTTCAAGATTAAATATTAACCGGTGTTAGGCAGTATAGAGGGCGAGAAGAACAACTGTTGGTATTTAGTCAAAGCAAGGCCATTTCATATGTTCAAGAAACGGCAAACAACGGAAGAAAGACTGGAAAGATGCTAATCTCTGTTAGCTGAGTGCTGACTTAGCCTCTGGGACCCAACGCACCGAAGGAGGTGGAGATCCTCGTCCTATCAGTGGGACATTTTCATACCGGGGATTTCCACCAAACAGTGCAGTCTGGTTCCTTAAAGTGAACAAAAAAAAAACAAACAAACAAAAAAAAGAGAAAAGAAATCAGAGAAAGTTCAACGTCACTGAGTCTCTTCACACATGGTTTTTCCCCCACTTACATGTACTCGGACATGGGGGCGTTGGAGACGGCAGGGGCCGGCGGGTGCAGGCTGTTCTGGCTGCCCATGCTGCTGCTGTAGCTGCAGAAGCTGTGCATGTTGTTGAGGTTGGGGTTCTGAGAGCCCGTCCTCCTCACCCGTGGGTTGAACGGGTCCTCGTCGTCGATGTCGTCGTAATCCTGTTCCCTAAACATCAGGAGAGGAGAAATGACAGGAGAACAGGTGAACCCCGCAGCACACTGTACTGTAGTATAGTAAGGATGTGTTAAATTATAACTAGTGTTTTAATGTTTGGATGGAACACATTTGTATATTAGCAACACATCAACAAGAAAAGAACAAGGCCAGGAAGTCATTATATTTGACTAAAAACAGAGGGAACATCAGTCTTTTGTCTAATGTTATGTGAAATACTAACACATGTGCATAATGAGTTTGTTGTGTGGTGCAGTACAAAGTGAGCAGGAAGAAGAAACGAGGGCAGCCACAGGACAGCACACAGAACACACTGACCTGGAGGCTATTTGTCTCCACGCCCGGGGAATAGCGCACAGCATGACAGTGAAGGCACAGGCTGAGAGGATGGAGAAGAGGCAGAGGTAAAGAACACCCTCCACCCCGTCGTAGCAAACGCCCACCATGGCATCCAGATAGTCCTGTAGAGGTCACACCAAGAGAGAACATCACACCAACAGTTTGCTCGTGTGTAGACGGTCTAGCTGCTACAGTGGAATTCAACGGTACAGTAGCACTTTAATGCTTTGGCCTAGTGTATGTCACATGCCTGAAGCAATGTACATCACACATGTACATTATTCACACGCACTGTAAGCAACCATGTGTGTTCAATGGTGCAGAGAATTCACAGATGAAGACGCTGATCAGCCCTGGGTGCATACAGTCTTTACGTGTGTGTGTATGTGTGTAAGTACATTTGCTTGTGTCAACTATGTGTATATGCATGTGTATGAGTGTGAGTGTGTATACATAATTTATGTATGTGAATATATGTGTTGAAATTAACAAGTAAATCGTCCCTATAAACGTTGCTATCCTGGCTGGTCTATACATTTTCACCATGACGATTATACACTTTGATAAATAAATAAATAAATATATATATATATATAAAATATGTGTGTGTGAACTGTATTTACCATTTTAAATTATTATTAAATGTTTGGTTTATGTCCTCAGCTTCTCTCATGTCACTCTAGTGACCCCTGGTGATTAATAAAGTGAAATACTCTTCACAGTTCTAAGTTCTCTTAGGCTAACATCCAGCGTGGCTGCTTTTCTTGCGTTGACCTAGTTGTGTTACTGAGCAGCCATTCTGGCTACAGTACACTGACCTTATTGAGCCCTCTGCAGTCCAGCAGAGCAGTCAGCTGGTGCAGGCCCACCTCTGAGGAGTTCAGTAAATGCTGGATACCGACAAGATCTCTCTGTGGAGAGGACACCATAATCAGAGAGACATTTCTATGGCGCTTAAAGACGAGCATCCATCTGCACCATTGATTAATGACTCAGTAAAATATTAATTTACCTCAGCTGTGGGGAACAGAGGAACAGCAAACTGCAGCAGACTCTGGACCTGGATCTGCATGGTGGTCATGGATCTCTGGAAGATGGTCAGTGGCTGTGGACAATCATAAAGTCAATACAACATTCAAGAATTCTGCTCTATTCCTGAAATTCTACAAATTGACGCATTTTCTTATGGTGGTTGTAATATTGCTGGTTGTGATATGGCCATTGTTGTAGTATTGTAGGTGCGATTGCAAACCACCAGGGGGCAAGGTCCACTCTGATTTAACCTGGTTATTTTAACTGAAGCACTAAAGCTCAGTTTCCGCCTTGTGCCTTTTTAAAAATGAACAATCACCAGGACCTGTGAACAAGTTCAACTTTCACCTCAATTTGTGTCTCGACGGTTCCATAATCTAACAAGCTGCAGGCTAAAAGGAAAACAGGATGTGGTCAACGACCTCAGCTCTATATCTGCTTCTCTGTACAAGGTCAAAGGGCAGGAAGTTCTAACGGCCTAATGTGATATGACTTTTTTTAGGAAGCTTGTTGGAAACTATAGAAGGGTTGAATATAAAATAAGATGAGGATAACAGCAGCAGAGTTAAGGCTGCAGTGATGTGTACAGGACCAGAGAAGGAAGTACTTTTGTTATTTTATTAGAGTAACTAAAATAAGGCACAACTCAGAGAGACGGCTGCATGTTGCCGGAAAAGACAACAAATGAACAAACAAAGGAAAACCAGATCCGTCTTCAGCTTCATTTAATATGAAAAACTATTTTATTTAGGTTAAAAATGTGTTGAATTTTCAGACGTTCAGGTACAGAACCTGTGATGTTTTAATGGACCTCACGACCCGTTTTACATTTAAATGAGAGGATACATTTAAATGCCAGGCTGTACCTTTGGGACTGAACCTGAATTTATTCTGAATAATAACTACAATGTGTGAGCAGCACTGAATGTTATGGCTGATGGAGAATTCCACACCCAGAAGAATTTGTTGTCTGCTATTTGTACAAAAAAATGAGAAATTCATACCTGCTTCACAGATTGTTGGGACAACATGCAATTTGACCACTTGGTCGGAGTTTTGGTAGAAGAAATTATGGTTTTGTGCTCTACGAAATTACAATATTTTGACATTTGGGATAAAAAAAAAATCATGTTAAAGCTCTGCAGTTTTTTTACCCCATTCTTTTCCTGTAAAGACCTGAAAAGATCAACAATCCAAGACTACAGTTGTCTGATTATCATCCCTATGATTCATCAGACATTAGTAATCGAAGACAGATTGGGATTGCATCAGGGGCAAGTCAAGCAGCTGAACTCTTCTACAAAACAATGCCTTGGAAATCCACTAATGGACTATAATATGATCACAGATACTTTTGGCAACAACTGAGAATTGATGATCATTTTAGATAAAAAAATATAGATTGTTGTTTGTGTTGTTTCCTTCTCTGTCCTTGCTCTCTGGAAGCAAACCTGAGGATATTGTTAATTTTGAATGAAGCCTGAGTGCAGTGTTGAGCCCATGTGGTTTTGTCTATTACGGAGGCATGGTGGTTTTTAATGCATGTCCTCGGGGGCTGTAAGGTCAAATACATTCACCTCACTCCATGTCCGTAGATGGTAACAGGCCAAAGAAAACTAAGACTGGTGAATATGTTACAGCTTTCACACACGCACATGTTCACTTGCTTTTTAAGAAACCTATGAAAAAAGTTTCCTAATTACAGATTTAACTGGGCTTGCATTTATAGTGTTATGAATATTTTTAACATAAAAGGTAAAAAATCTACACCACTGTGTAGTAATACAATACATTTGTACTTGTACAATACACTGGCACATAGTGAGCCACAAAATCAATCCTAACAATGTTGTGTCACATCACATTCAGTGTTGATTCATCCTATTGTGTGACACATTTCTTACCTGCTGGAAAGGGTTGGAGAGAGTCTGGTTGCAGTAAAGGTAGTAATGGACAATATCTGTGGAACACACACAGACACACTGAGGAAAAGACTTTTCAGAAACTGTTTTTTTTTTGTAACCCAATAATCATATTTGTATGACCCATATTTAAACTATTAATGCAACGTTTTGTTTTTCATTTGTTGGAACACATGCTCACCAGCACTGACGATGCTTTTTGTCTGGCTCATGAGGTACTTGTCAGGGGACACACAGAAATCACTGGTACCCTGAAACAAGACAGGAGACTGTGATACTATCCCTCTCTCTTGATGTGATACAAGAGAGAGGGATAGATCTTAAATTAAAAAAAAAGAAGAAATGAAAGTGGAAAAAGTGGAAGCAGGCATCAGGGTATTAATAATAGACAAGCACCTCTACGATTCCCTCTGAGTGAGGTGTGTGACGATGGTGACTCTCATCTTTATCTCTTAAAAAACCCTCAGTGTTCTCTCTCCAACCACTGCTTGTCCACTGCACAGTGCTGAGGAGAAACTTCAGCAAACTGTGCTGTCCGAATGTCAAATGTCCCCTGGGCTGAGGACAAACACACACCAACTGACTCTACTTTCTGAGGCAGGGCGTGTGAATGAGCGTTAACTCTCAGTTGAGTAAAGAGCAGGTTTGATTTTTCTCAGACAAACAGTTTTCACTGGCACAACAGCCCTGGTGCCCTGCTGTCTTTAATTAGCAGTTGTAAAAACGTGGGCATTCATTAAACCCCAGCTTCTGCTCACGGAGGCACTTATTAGCTGGCAAACGTTTCAAATTCCCATGCACGCACGCAAACAACTGCAGTGTTTAGATGTTCTCCAAACCCAGACCCATTTACGGTGAGAGAGCGGTGTAGCTGCTGCACTTCTGTGTACTGACGGTTTAAGCTGAGGAAGCATTTTTGGATGATTCTCCAACATGTGCAGGTGGGTTAGCCTGCAACACAGCTGCTGTGATCTTCTACCGCTCACACTCTGTACAGTGTGTTCTACGCAGCCCGTTGGTGTGGAGAGCAGCCTACGGCTGTAAAGGAACGTTTACTTTGGCTGTATTTTGGCAACTGGTCTGCCCCCTCTGTAGAGAAACAGATTAAAAAAATTGCAGGATGTCTGGTGTTTGATTTATGAGTGTGTCTCAATGGGATTAAAAATGACTGTAAGATCAAACCAAAGTATGAGCTAAAACTAAGCACTTTTGAAATCCATTTAAACTGCCCCATTTGGTTTGTGCACACTGGCCTACCATGTGTACTGGGTTAAAGTGACTTCATTAGGCCACTGAACGTAAAATGACTTTCCACTAATTAATAGTAGTGTAGTACTGAAAAATTCTAATTTATGTAAAACATATTTCCGATCCAGCATAATTCACACAGTTATCCAATGAATAAAACAGCACTTTAAAGGACCAGCCCCAGTGTTTTCATAGGAACTCCCTATTGATGTGAGTCTATAGAGCTTCACAACAGAACAAACCTTTGACTGATTTTACATTTATTTCTTCCAGTCGACATTTAATGTTGAGGACATTTTTATTTATTTATTTTTTAACTGTTTCTTTTAATACCTTTCTGTAGGTTGTTACTTTGTGGACTTCTGACATTTGTTTGCATGTGACATGTAAGTAATAAAAGATCAAATGTCTCTGATCAAATTTACATTGTGTTTGATCTAATAATGCTGGAAACCAAAAGCCATGAGTGACTATCCTTTCAAATGTGCAGCCAAACACCTACACTTGGCATCTAATGGCTGTATATGCAATATATTTGTTCCCCACAGGAGAGGAAATGGGCTTTTTATGTTGCACTTCTCTAACTACTTTTTTTTTTAGCCTCCATCCATTCACACAAATGCTCATGTAACACATTCATACTGAACATTATTCACGCATGATCACCGCGGTGCAGCCAAGAAGAGTGGGTGTTGGAGACGGCGCTCCATTGGGCGTTTATGACTGTCCGTCCTCTGACGTGATCTTCTCCACACGCAGCAGCCTGATGTTAGTGTTTATTATCTCTATGTCAGCGCTCCGAACGCTCCGCGTGCTAACACGCTTGTGTCAAATAAGACATTCAACCAGCAGATGTATGGTGAGAGTGAGAACCACTTGAGACTAACGCACTGCAACAGATTACACCTCCTGCTGATTTTCTACCCTGCGTCATTATCTGTAACATAAATTCACACATGTTAACACTTCTCTGAAGCCCTGAGTCACAACACAGCATTCAGAGAAAAACAGCACACATGCCTGAAGCCAGTCAGTCAGTCAAGCAGCAGCAGCAGCAGCAGCAGCAGCAACAGCAGCAACAGCCACCAACCTCCGGGCTGCAGCCACTT
>NC_024314.1:6252659-6253946 GCF_000523025.1 Cynoglossus semilaevis
CAGCAGCAGCAGCAGCAACAGCAGCAGCAGCAGCAACAGCAGCAGCAGCGATCGTCTGTCTGTCTCACATGTCTTCTTTGAAAACATTTACACAAAGCATCAAATTTGTCCTCAGGGTCTTTTTTAAAGGAGACCATAGTAGGACAGAATGCCGTTTTTATTAGCTGGTAAAGACTTATCTTGTATTCTTTCTTAATTATATATATTTTTTGTATTAATAATCACTCCACACAACAAGGCTGACATGGTGTTCTTCTCTAACCCTATTTATTCAGTGCTGCTCAAAGTAAAAGATCAAAAACACAATATCTGACACAGTGATAAACAAGATCAGACGAACGTTGAGGTTGAGCTCTGAAACGCTTCAGATATCTGCACACCTCCCACGGTTTCTACTGGTTCTTTATATATAGTAAAACATAAGACACAGAGCCTTATTAGCAGCAACAGCTTCCTAATTGTATGAATATATAAATAGGTTGCTTAAAATATATTTATAAGAGCGTCTATAGTATGTCAGCAAAGCTGTGACTAATGGTGAAATAGTTGTCATCCTTCATCATGGCTCACAACTCACAGATATTTATTATGTGTCACTGCATGCATGCAGTGTGTAATCATCTCTACAACACCACCCCCACACAGTCAAAGACATTTTTCAAGTGCGGCGTACGAGTAGCTGGAGTAATTCATCATCATCATCTGACATGATGAGAATTGATTGTCAAGGATCAGTTTGTTCTTGTTTTTTTTTTTTTTACCACACTGTCAGTCAGAGGAGAACAGCTACGGCAGCTCACCACAGCGGCGGCCAGGTCGACTCCCAGAGACGTCCAGCTCAGGACCAGCGCCAGCACACCAGACACCATCATCCTGCAGGGGGGGACACAGATCAACAGAGAGGGTACAGGTCACAGACTTTGCTCTATAATCTACTTATCCAAAGACCCTGAAATCACCACTCGCTGTCTTGGCAGCTGTCCATCTGAAACACAGTGATCAATGATGAACACCACTTACTCTTCGACTCAGATGGTTCACAGGGGACTAGACAGAGCTCGAGCTCAAAGACCAAACTGAAGTGAACTCAGCAATGACTGTCATTTACTCAGGAACAACATTAGCATTAAAATGAATCTGCACCTCTGTCTATGGACTAAATGAAAGACTGACTGCACTTCACTGTACATCACAAGACAAATACTGTACTAGAACTAATAGTTTTAAAACTTCAAATAAGGTTTTAATCCGGGTTTGGTTTGAATTAAGGGGTTTGATGCTAAGATA
>NC_024314.1:6253972-6267289 GCF_000523025.1 Cynoglossus semilaevis
TCATGTGTAAGTGATATTTCAGAACCTTTCAGAGGAAACACCGTTACAGGAATGGATTTATATTTTTCATCACTGTTTCTTGCTTTTAAAAGGAAACAGCTCGGGCCTGCAGGTTAAAAATGGTGAGCTCACAGCACGTCATCAGGTCATGGGTCATGTTTACTCCTGTGAGAGCTGACTGTGCAGACTAAACATGCAGCTCCACCACTGCAGAGTTCTGAACTCTGGGAGAAAGACACACGGAGCCAATCCACTCTGTTCCCTACGCTGGACCAACAGCCCTGTGGGTGGGTGGTTTGGGCTGCACCTGGCCCATCATGGGGTTATAAACACATGGTTTTATTTTTCCACACTAATGATGTCATACTATCAGGATATGATGTCAGAAATGTCAGAGACTGGACAACGAGAGGAAAATCTGCATTTAAGCAGCAGCGTCTAATGAAGTGAGAAAGAAGATCAATAATCAGTCAATAATGCAGAGCGCGGCCTTATCGTGGCTCAGCTCTCATTAGGGTGAATATTTAATAGGAAATAAAACAGGACTGTGTTGATTTGTCTAAATATAATGTGTGTGTTTGCAGGTCCAGGCTTTGTACGGACCAGTTCCTCACTGTGGCGTTGCCCAAGCTCCAAGACTAATCCAATTCACCAGGAGCTGACAGGATACTTAAGCCAATTCCTAGACTTAACTCACAAGCCAACATTTCCAGCCTCTTGCCCTCCACCCTTTTTTAAATCCTTCTTTTTCATTTTGCACTTTTATTGTGAGCCCTGAGACCCCAACCTACATGTTATCAATTTCACCACTAAAAAGTTTAAAACTACTTCATCATACAGTATATCCTTCAGTAACTCAGGCCGAGTCTGTACCTTTAAAAGTCAATAAAAACAGCCCTTATCTTAGCCAGCCCTTATCTTGTTATCCCACAACACAACACATTCACTACATCAGTTACAGGATGTAAACATATCTAAAACTAAATATCTAAAACAGCATGTCATTATTTTTTGCACCAGTCTATCGTCTATCATTTCCTCCAGCTAATAGAGTGTTAGCCACTGGGCACCTTAGGTGTTCACAGTTACAGCTCCAGTTTTTCCTGTAAAACGTTTTATCACTTTCCACAATACCTCCTTTCATCACCAGCAAGTATATTTCTTTCCCTTTCTTTCATCATTAATAGTGTGATTTAATAACAATGCAATCCTGGCAAATCTCACTAATTTGGAAGGTTTGCTTTTATAGAGATTTTTTTTTGTTGCTTACAGCAACTTTAATGCTAACTGTCACCCAGGGAAATCATTTTCCTCTCTGCTTTGGCTCCCCTCTGCACAAAGGGCACACAAGAATTTCAGTCCATAAAATAAAGCTGAGAAATTGCTGTTTATTGCCTTTACGTCAAAGCATTTAAAGGTTCAGTTCACTCCACGGTGGGTTTTATTTTACGTACTGTATGGAAGCTATAAGAAATCATTTACCAGCATAATTGCTGCCAGGTGATGAGCACAGAACTAGTACAGCTCTAACTGTGAACAACTGTTTCTGACTGCCATGTAGGTCCACACTATTGTCAGTGGTTCTCAGACTGTGGTACCACCAGTGGTACACATCTCTGTAGTGGTATGCGGGGAAAATTCATATTTTCACATTGAATAAACCTGAAACATACCATGCATGTAAATGTCTGATTCAGTGTTAAGGTAACAATAAATAACCATCATAATGAATAAACATCTCTCCTGTGGTGGAAGCTAACAGGGAACATCTGGTGGTACTCAGAGAGCTCCATGTTTTCTCAGGTGGTACAGAGTAGAAAAAGCTGGAGAACCACTGGTCTAGGTGGTTACTGAAAATCATGTGAGTGGCCCCTCATGTATAATCTGGTCTTGAATGTCTCCCAATACTGCATGAAGAGATCATCACATCACTGGACAGTAGACACTCTTGATACCAACGTGTGTGTGTGTGTGTGTGTGTGTGTAGCGAGCCAAGAGACTGAAATAGGAACAAGCTTGTGGCTTCTAGTGCAGAATTAGTCAGCTTTAGGTGATTGAACTCAAAGTAGTGTTGCTTTTTTTAAACAGTGGGCGAGACTCTGCTAGTTCAACTGTAGGTAACCACAAACCTGAGAAAAGATTGCTTCCGAACAGCCCTTAAAAAATGAAAAGCATCTTGTTTTCTTCAACAACTACGTTGGTATAACATGGTAAAAAGGGAACTCACGTGGTGAGCAGCCAGCGGGACTGCTTGGCCAGGCCGAGGCAGGCCAACAGGCAGATGATGAGGTCCAGGATGAGGAGCAGCAGGTAGGTGAGCCATCTACACAGACGGACAGAGGCAGAAAACTGAAGCCCGGCTGAAACAGATTTGTTAACAGTGCTTTTGACAACAGTACCAGCACCCTGGGTTTATGGATGAAGTTTTACTCTCTGTATAATTCAATGGAGCATAACAATTGCCCTGACAGCACCTCCCCCACCCCCAAAGAGGAGGAATTAGCCCAATAAATTACCTCTAAATCTCAATAAATAACTGCTATACTCATTCCTATTAAAAAAAAAAAAAAACTCAAATATTCAAGGTCTATTTTCATTGATTAACAAGAAATAAAGCCACTGAACCAAGAGTTTCCACTGGGCTACATGTTAAGAAAATCAAACTTTAATTAATAAGAAATCGTAGGAGCATTGAAAGGTTAATTAATTATTAGTAGAGCTAAGGTTTACTGAATTTAATTTTCAAAGAAAGTTTTCTACAGGTGTGTTTCAGCAACTCTTTTGAAAAACTGCCACATAAACCTTTAATAGACATACACTGTATTTTATTGTGTGTTAGTGAATTATCCCACTCTCACTGTGAACAGGTATGCAGAGTACTGTGGAGACAGCAGTGACATAAACTAAACAGAACACACACACATACACACACACACACCAACTCTGAGACGTGAGTGAGTTGTCTGACTGTCAGCTATTGGTCACCCTGCTCTATTACAGTGTTGAATTGTGCAGCAGCTGAGTCACATGACAAATCAATACACAGGAGCCAGACGACAAAGGAACCATCGTCCAGTTACAGCAGTACTGGTACTTTGAATGGACTAATACACTGTCATTGGTGTATTTCTGCTCCACGGTAACGAGCCTCATCATTATGTGACAAGGACGTTGATGGTGTTTCTCAGGGTTATTTTGTTTTAGCATCGTTTCGAGAAGAGATTTCTCGAAGAAACACATACTTTAACACAAAAGATTCATGTTTGAATCTCTTTTCATTCATCAGAAGCTTTTTTAATAAAAATATAAAACTGTACTAAAATGTACATATTGGGGATTGAAGACACTAAATTATTTTCACATACAAGTGGACTACCTTTACAACGTGGCGTGCAGTAAACTTCATCACCAGCCCACATTTCCCCTGCTCCTCACCTGTAGTACTCCACGTTGGCCGTTTGGTCAGCCACAGATGCCAGGTCCACTTTAGCCTCTGCCCAGTCCGGCAGACCCAGCAGCTGTTTGATGACATTGTCTGCCATCTGCTGCATGAACTGCAGAGTCTGAACGTAGTCGCCCCGTGTGGCAAAGATCTCGTCCAGTCTGGCAAGATGTTGGTGCAGGCCGGTTCTCATGCTGCCCATGGTGCCACTTACCTGATAGAGTGACATTACATTAGTACTACAGCAGTCTCTCACATGCTACAGAGTAATGGAGTGGCTCAGGATATGATATCAAACTAATGTTTCACAAAGTCTACACAAACCCCGTCTTTTGGACCTATTGGTAAACTTTCTGAAAATGGGGGAATATTGACTCTGTAAGATGGTAATGCACTTTAACCAAGAAAAAACATTTACATCTGTCAACTATTTACGATTCTTTTTTAGTCAGTCATGCATTTCTGGTCAAAATACACTACGAAAAAAAAAAAGAAACCAGAAACTTTTCTTAACCCGAGCCTGATCTGTGCTGTCAATCATCAGCAGAGAGTAGGCGAGCAGGAATAATGAGTGTTGATATCTGTGAAGAAGTCCATTTGGAGCTCTCACCCTGGCAAACAGCCAAATCTGAAGAGGCCCTAGGTGAAACTGATGTATTTGGTTGAACGTTTCTCCTTTCACAAGTGAAGCCCCTGTTTTTTTTTGTCACCCTTGAGAAATTCCTTATTAATAAAAGAGACGATAAATCAAACTGTTTCAGCCATGAAATCGTGAAGATAATTTGTTCCACAAGGGAACAAGAGATACTATCAGCCCAGACAAATTCAGAGGAAATGACTCGTTCATTTTCATACAACAGATTTTTGCCTGATTGGCCAAACACTATGAGAACACATCGTACAGTATGAGCAGAGTGAACACCCTCTGTGATTAATTATTAAAGGAGGAATTGTTTAAATGGACTGGTAAATCCTGGTATTTGATAATTAAAATGGGGAATAAATGCACTCATTCAGCTTTGGCTACTTGACATTCACAGGAGAGACAAGTCATATTGTTGCTGTGTTTGTCCGGGACTGAGAGGTTGTGTGAAAGTAATTTTGTGGCTTTGCATTCAAGCCGCAGACCCCATTAGACAGGCCCATGGAAAAGCAAGAGAAAGGAGTAAAAGGAGGTGAAGAGCGAGAAAAGCCTAACGACTGACTGAGATCCATCTTCTACATTCACAAATATGCTTTCACACATCATTCATTAGGGCTCTCAGACTTAAAAGCCAA
Organism: Cynoglossus semilaevis; assembly: GCF_000523025.1. Taxonomy (NCBI): domain Eukaryota; kingdom Metazoa; phylum Chordata; class Actinopteri; order Pleuronectiformes; family Cynoglossidae; genus Cynoglossus; species Cynoglossus semilaevis. Next base: position 6,258,693 of record NC_024314.1, read on the forward strand.
TTTGCTCCAGTGAGACATGGGAGGTATTCCTTACCTAGAGCACATTTGACATTTTGATTAAAACCTCGTATGCAGTTATTTCTGTAGCCTTATTCCATTTTTTATACTTTTTAAAAGTTAAAGTACCAAAAAAAGTTAAAGTAATTTGGTAGAACTCGTGCCAATGGCAGTCAAAGTGTAAAAGGTTATTAAAGTAAGGGTTAAATGAGTCCATTTAAAAAACTAAACCAAGTCAGATTTTCAAACCTGACAAAGAAGGTTGAACAAAAAACTAAATATTTATTCCGTGGCACTCTCTACTTTCCTCTCCAACTTATTGATGCCAGAGGTCAGAGAAAAGGTTCCAAACTTCTAGAGTGGAGTAGACAGACAGGCAACAGTAATAACCCCTGGTTAAAACGTAGGTGTGAATGCACAGCATGTCACTTCCTGGAGAGGATGCTGAACATCCTCAAGCTACAGCACAGAAGAGCATACCAGGTGACACTTCTGTCAGCTACGAACAGGAAACTGAGGATGCATTCCCAAAAGGCTTCACTGTCATTGATTCCACTATAGATGTGTAACAACTGCCAAGTGCTGTATGCTGCCTGGAAAGGATTTTTAACATGTTTTTAGATCAGCTCCAAAATTGAGAATTTGGTTATTTTCATCAACCATCTTATCCCAACAGGGACATCTGACTGGTATTACATGCAGGCCTGCATACAGGTCATCACAAGGGGAAAAACCATGCAGTGTCAGCCACTGGAGTCAGGCATACACACAGGCCTGTGGTGTGTTATCTATTTACTCATCAATGCAGCTTCTTTCACAGACAGAGAAGATTAGAATTGCAGAGGCAGAACTGAGGCATGTATCTGATCATCGCCTCCTGTGTGAGAATCTTATCTAAAATGCTCAGGGAGGCGGCCCAATCCCACTAATCTGGCTTTCTTCAGTCACTGTTTAAAGTGATTCATACTGATCACAAAGATATGACTCCCAGACGCCCCCTGTCTTTATCTTAGCCTGATATTTCCAGGGCATAGGGAACAGTTCTAGGCCTCAAATACACACACCAAATACACACAATGTGCAGCTGAATCTCAGTTTTATTGGGAGGTATGGATGTAAACTTTACACTTCAAATGCAGCCTCCCATTCTTTTGCTCTGCATGAGCCGAAGACCAAAAATCTGACACCAACTGTAACAAAAACCTTAGTGTTTATTAATATCTTTTTAAATTCCGCACTAATGATTGATGGTTAGAAAACAATCTCTCACTGTTGCCTGAACAGGATCCATATCAAAGTTTTTTTCTTTCATCATCGGAGAGTCTGTATCACCAGATCAAAACTGGAAACAGAATCTTTGTTGAAGTTTTGGGGATTACGTTGTGCCCACAATACTGTCTCTCAGGCTGCTAGAGAGTATGAATTCAACTTCCTTCATTAGAGGAGTGGATCGCTATCTTTAAGCTAATAAGTGGCATAAAAAAAGAAACAGCTTCAAAGATGAATCAAACAGATATCAGCTTTAAAAAGAGGCTTTTAATTCCAGACAGAAGTCTTACAACAGGAGCAGCTGTTGTTCATGTCTGTAGGTCTGCTGTTGTGCCTCGAGGATGTTCCACATACAGTATTTGTTTGGGGTTTTTTTTATTAACAAAGGTTATATAAGTTTTATTCATTTAATGTAAATTCAATGTCAGGATTGGCAGCAACATGGTCTCTGAGCTAACTCTATCCTTGAGGTAGTGAGTGAACTTCATTACTTCTGAACAAAGGGAAAATGAGAATAATTCTTGAATTTAATAACTTTATTCCATCTGAAATTAATTCTCTGTGTGGCTGAGTGACAGAGTGAATGTGAGAGCTAGAGCATGAAATGGATGAGTCTGAAGCAGCTGTACAGCTCAGTTTTGAATACCTTCACCGCCAGTTGACAGAGGTCAGATTCTAATACATTTTTTTGTTAGTTTCTACTGCAGAGCAAAAAAGAAAAAGTAAAAAAAATTCAAGGATTTGGCAAAAGTTATTGCCCTAAGTGTTACTTAAACGGAGCAAAGCAGTAGGCAGTGCATAAATACTGCAATACACTACCAGATGAGAGCAGTTCAACAACTATATTAAGGCCTGTTATTTAGTTTTAGATTCTACACAAGGTGGTGGTTTGGCTACGCCGATTAACTCCAGCCGACCCTCAGTATTTTCCCTTCAACTTAAATTTACAAGGCTGCCAATCTAGCTTTACAAGAATCAGGGGCTCAGCAAAAGTGTCCATTAGACAGAGCTCGGCTGAATTACACCCACCAGGGCACGTCTGGACAAATGAAATACAGATGTCCTTTTTTTCCCCTTTTCTGTACATTTGCATCCAAATTTAGCAGTTGGTTGAAGCAAACCACTGAAAACATTAAGGCAGAATGTTTCTTTTATCCTGGAAATAAGTCATGATAATAGATGGCAGAAAAGACAGTTTGGTTTTAAAACTGTCATTACTCTAATAAAAAGGATGACATCTACATCAGATTAGCAGCACTTGAAACTATTGCAGAGTGTTGTTGTGTTTTTTTCCCCCTAAAGTTCCCAAGGTTTTGGGAGGCTCTTTGGAAATGTGACACCCATGGGGAAAAAAAATCTTTTGGGACTTTTGTATTTGCTATCCCATTATTGTGCTCACAATCCCAGAAGCCCTTGAACACAGAGGAAGCCTAGAATGTAAATGGAGGTCCCTCCTCCCCACTTTTCATCCACACAGTCATTAACAATGGCTGCAGATACCCATATGGTTAAACATGCACACACAAACATCTGATTACTTAATGCCACACATTTGGTTAAACACGCACACACAAACATCTGATTACTTAATGAGATGGAAACAAAGGGTTGAATTAAAAAAAAGATACAAGACATAGTTTCAATTGATATGATCCTAATCCTTCTTTGCACAGGTCCCAAGGAAACAGAAATACGTTAAACACTGCCTTAATGTCTAATTCATTTTCAGTAAAGTCAAGTAAAACTGTTTGATCTGCAAAACTAAGTCAAAGGCAAATAAAAGACAATAAGAGATAGCAATAAGAAAATCACAATTACACCATTGCTTGTATTAAAGCAATTCAAACTAATAAAAACACTGCTATTAGACCGATACTATTACCTTTAAAGTACATTTAACAAAAAAAGATATTTCTCCTTCATGCTCTCAACTATTCAGAGCCATATTAAGGAAGGCATCAATAGCGTAGCCCCTGAGGCTCACCAATCAACATTAAAGGGCCAATAAAGACAAATTATTGTGTATAATTACAAAAGGCTTACTGAAAGAATTGAGTAAAAATATGCTTGTTGGTAATTGCGTAGTCGGGCCAACATCCAAATAAGCATTTGGATGCTTCCCAGTGTTCATACAATGTAACAAACATGGACCCAGTCTATCAGGTCCATGTCCACTGGCTGCCAAATCCTCTCACTACGGTCATTCTTCAACAATAAACCAGCTATTATTGAGGCTAATCACTGCAAGTGTTGCATCGGCCTTATTGCACTTCAAATAAAACATGGGCTGCCTCGGTTTTCAGATTCTCCATGCGCTTTTGTTTCTAACATGGCCCTTTATGGTTTTTGTGTACAGACAAATGTTTCTTTTTCTCAATGTAATGTGATGTGACAATGTGAACTTTACTGCTGAACTAATGCCATGATGAAGTCTAGTTCCATAAAACAATTATCATGATCATAATAGCCTGTTGTTATTGTACATCAGTTCCAATACCATCAGCAAAGAAAAGTACAAGTGACGATGAGCTACACGGATGGAGAGCATTGGAAAGCAAATGCTTCTTTGAATGTTTTTGAGTATTTACAGACATACAAACAATCATGGGGGTCTTGTCATGAAGTGGTCAATGTTGCATTGCACTTGCCATATTAACTTGAGCACAAGCAAAGGTTCAATAAAGGCTATTTCTAACTCCTAGGCCACAGGAACTGCACTGTGTTTCACTGTGTTTTTGATCACAACGCCAATACGCTACAGCTAACTTACTAACAACAGAGCTATATGTTGGAATTCTTCTTGGGGAGAAACAAAAAGTCCACACATAATGAGGTTTTCTTCCTCCTTCTCCTCCCTCACACATTGAAGCTAACCCTCTTCGAACTCTCTTGATGCTAGGCTAAAAGGCATTTGTGTGGGCCAAAGGCCATTGGGGCCTACACCGTCAATGGTTTCAATGCCAATTTCAATACCGTCTCTGCCAATCAGAGCGACTCGCATTGCTCTTTGTCTCTTTGCATCAAAGCGCTTTGTTTCCTGGGCTCATGGTTGATTAGGTGGGGGCAGAATGGGAACCGTGTGTCACACACAGGACTCTTTGTCTCACTCCAGAACTAGACTCCTTAACAGTCTATAGCTGCTTGCAATGAACTCACCCGTGCATTCACACACTCAAACACACACACACACACACACACATACAGGCTAGCAAATGCACACATAAGACGCTGAGAGATAAAGGCCACCATGTCCAATTATGCCTTTATGTCTTTCACACATCTCAGAGCAGCACACCAACAAGCTCCGTGATAATGATTTCCTTCCCGTGAATGGGAATAAGTGCTGCTCAGGATTAATAGGACACAACCAGCAAATATGAATATGTACATATTAGGAATGACAGAATATGTCTATACTTGTATGGAATGTAAAATGTATGGAATGTAAAAGTCATTGTGCAGTGGCTGCCTATAGCACCTACAACCATTAGCAGCCAAGAGTTCCTCCACTATCCTCAATAAATCTTTTCATAAAGTGACACTTTACCAGAAAGCTCCGTTGGAATCACAGTTAGTTCTGCCGCCATCATAAAAGTTCAGCGAGCGCTGAATTAAGTGCACACTTAGTCCTGCTGGAGAGTGTTTGTTAGGGAAACTGTAATGAGTCATTTTACAGAGAGTCTCACATACCACCACATTAACACACATCATCACAGATGGAGACTTAATCCCTTCTTTTTAACCGCCCCTCCGCCTCCAGAAATGCCACTGAAAGATCACTGCTGGTCTACCACAGCTGAAACGACAACACTGATGTTTTCTCCAACTGCCACATCCACCAAACAGAAATGAAGAGTGAAATACATGAATAATGTATTGGTCATGAATAATACTTCCCTAAATATACGACGTTAAGACAACACTGAGTTACATCAGTTAAATCTCTGGTTGTACATCGTTGGGCCACTGTGTCAGGTCTACAACTACAAGCCAAACACACCAACAGTCATTTGGTCAATGTCTTATGTGATGTTTGGATTTAATGTAACGAAGTACTACGGTATTTTGTAAAAATTAACCCCCCCAGGGTCTTCAGATAAACAACTTTTGAAGTTTCTGAACAGTTTTTGTAAGTTCTTATTGACTAGTTTTCATACAAGGTTGTCATCTGTCACATTCAGTTTGCACAATATAAACTACTTGGCGACAAGTACAGTTTGAAAAACTGAAAATTAGACATAACTGTTCAGTCTTCAGGCTTGAAGGATGAAGTCACTCTAGTGAGTAGAATTCTATTGAAAAACACTTCTCAGTGGATTCATAAGGTCAGAGAGGTTTTTCCAGGAAAAAGACAAACTCCAAGTTGCTCCAAGCTTTGTGGTGTTGAAATGGAGCATTCTCTGTGTTCTCACTCATTGCCGGAAATGTTTGGGGCCCAAGCGCCGCAGCGCGGCGCAGCAGAGTGGCGCAGCGGAAGCGCGCTGGGCCCATAACCCAGAGGTCGATGGATCGAAACCATCCTCTGCTACTTAATCTTTACTCAAAATGTGTCACAAAGTAAAAAAGTCTTCACATTTTCTCACGAACAATCAGATTCTGTATCACGCCTACAATAAATGGAGCAGAAGATATTAATTACTCCAGAAAGCAGATTTCACCTTGCAGTTCTGATAACAGCGTCCCACTTACGGTCTATAAATACGACACTGCTGCTTTCAAAGACTTACCAACTAAATTTGACAGTTCTGCGTGATCCAGACCAAAACATTACAGTGGAAGTTGAGCTCATTTAACTGAGATTAACACTGGGCAAAGACCCCGCCATTAGTGTGACGTGCAACAGTGATTTGAGCCCTTTATGTGTTGAGCATGCTTGAAAGTGAGGTGGATAAAAATAGACATGTTGTAGTGAACTAGAAAAGAGCACAGGAAAAAACGCATTGTTCATATCTGCTGAAGCCACTGAGGCTGAGAGGTGGAGCTCTGGGAGGGAGAGCGAGAGAGAGAGAGAGAGCGATGGAGTGGCGGGGGGGGGGAGGGGGGGGGGGGGGGGAGGGGGGGAGGGGGGGGGGCGGGGTGAGCCCCAAACGCATTGTTCATATCTGCTGAAGCCACTGAGGCTGAGAGGTGGAGCTCTGGGAGGGAGAGCGAGAGAGAGAGAGAGAGAGAAAGAGAGAGAAAGAATGTATGGGGGGGGGGAAATAGATGTTTTTAGGCTAAGAAAACATGCCTCTGGGCTTTCTACCTCAGGTGTGTGTTTCCACAGCCAAAAATATTTTAAAAAATCTGGCTGCATTTTCTCTTCTGTAATCAGTTTGGATTGTGAAATATGAATGAGAGACAGCATGACTTTGTGTTGTGCTTCTGTTTTATAAAGACCAACAGCATCCATACTAATCTAAAGACCTGCAGTGTGTGTGTGAGGGCACGTTTGTGTGAGTGGGAGGAATTCATTGAGTTACATTAATGCAGCGGTTTCCAAACACTGGGTCGCCCTGTGGCAGGTTACAAAAAATCTCAGAGGGAAACTCACAAAAACTCAGTATGAGTATGGGGACCGCTGCCCTACACGTGAGGCTGCATGTATTTGACTTACCAGACTGTCAACACCACCAAGTGTGTGATTGGCATTGTACAGCGAATAGGTCAACTGGTACACACCGTCGTTGGTCTCACTGTTGCCATAGAAACCTACACCCACTGCGACGCTGCGGAGAGAAGAGACACAGGTGAGATTAGGGTGAAACCAGAGGACAACATTCAAGGCATTGTTTCCTCTTCTGTCACTGACTGTGAACCTCTGTATCTTCAAATTGTCGACGTGTTCCCTTTAATGAAAGAGACAGAGCAGGAGTGAAAGAAGACAGAAGTGGACACGTGGAACTGTCCCTTTCAGAATAGAAAGATCAAGTTCAACTGTTGGGTCGGTGGCTCGGAGGACACTGAGGCCAGATCTCACTGTGAGACTCATTAAGCACTTCTTTCTATGAAACACTTTCACACTCCCCAGTTGAACTCCAACTGCTGAGGCTTTGTTTCATGTCTATAGTGTGAAAAGAGAAGTGAGTACATTAAAAAAACACACAGTTGCAAGTGGTCGTACTTTTCATAGACGTGTTTATGCAAACCTCGTAACGCAGCGGTCGAGAACAAACATGTTTCTGTAAACAACATTCTTGTTAGAACTATGTTCATCGGTGTGCAGAAGTTTGAGGATGCAGTCTGTTTATGGTCCTGATCCTGATTTCATATTCCCACACTCTCTTATTATCAACGATCTATTGTAAATAATTACTTTTCACATTTTAGAATTGATTCCATAATCAGCGTCAGGTTTAATTTCACCCCTCAGCCAACATACAGTACATGTACAGTATATGGTCGTTGACTGAATCAATACTTTCTGATGGTGTTAATAAAGAAAAACTCAAATGTTTTAAGACTTCCTATTCACTCCTCTAATAAACCATAAAACACTGTTACAACTTACTTCAGAACATTCTGTAAAAACTGAGGCTTGGCGGTGATACAGCCTATGGTGAGGATTTATTGTGACCTCTCACAGCTATGGTCGTTACGACAAGCGCGAAAGACGAAGTGGAGAGACAGCTGGAGAGCTGGCATTAATAAATGAGTAGACTGAAGTCTTGAGTTAGACTCCGGAGACTCATTTTAATGCTGGCTCACTTTTGAAAATTGATCATCATTTTCTCCTTTATCCCTGGCCATTTGGCAACCTCAGCCATAACTGGAAGGAGACACTTCTTTATTACTGATGTAATTATGATAATTTACTCATTATTAAAATGTAAGCAGTATTACTGATGAACTCTGTATATTGTGTATAATCCAGCAGAAAGGAATGATAATTTTCTCTGTTTATTCCAGGAAAACAGTGCTACACTCATTAACTGAAGCCTTCTAGGTAAATAAAGCTATTCTTATCAAACATCCATCAAAAAAGAGAAAGAGATACGTGAAAGGAGGAGGCATAAACTGAGTCATCACATGGGAAGGAGAAGAGAAACGACAGATACAGTCAGAATAAAAGAGGCAGACTGACAGTGAGTCAAGCCAACGTGGAGTTTGTCATTAGTTTGTCAAACAGAGAGGAGGACAGTGGTGGGAATACAGTCAGCCCAAGACATTAATAACATTAATTAACCAACCTTTGTATCCAAACGTATTAGCATAACATTAGCTACAATGGAAAACAAACTCAATGTGTCAAGACTGAGGTTCTCTTCTCCTCCTTTACTGGTGCTGATGAAGATGGACATGATGGTGTATTGGCCTCAGCCACTGTCACACGAAACCACAGTAAAACGAAC
>NC_024314.1:6267347-6270265 GCF_000523025.1 Cynoglossus semilaevis
GGGGAGATGAAGTAAATTGAAAAAAGGAACAAATTAATTAAAATGAATTCTAAAGAGACGCTAAAAAAGAATCAGGGCTGCTGAAATTAAACTAAAGTCAATTTAGACCTTTTCAGTTCAAGTCAGACACCAAATCTACTGGGCAATCACTTCCAGTCTCTGGTGAGTACAGGAGATAGACATAATCAAAACTGGAAAACGTAAGAAGAAGAATTGATTCCTCACAGGAAATAACCTCATTTATCTCACAAGTCAATGCGTTTGTTTTAATGGGCCCAAAAATAAAAACACTTTGGATGGTCGGTAGCAATAAACAGGTGGTACCTTGAAGTGATGACTGTTAATGACCATGGATGGACAGATGGATGAATAAGTGGGTGAAGTCAGTGGAGAAACGTTTGATGTACTATTATTCAAAAAATGCAAACTAGAATTTAAATGCATCAAATAATAGAAGAAATTAAATTATAATTTGTTTTACTTACTTTAAATTCTCTAAATAGCACTAAAAATATCTCCTTGGTTTATTTAAGGGTTGAGGGGTAGTACAATACCTCATTCAGATGGAATAATATTGAGGAGCAGCACCATGACACCACTGATAATACCCCATTATCTGTTGTCCTTGTTGTGAACAGTGTTTTATGGTCTCTGTGGTGTCTACGGAATTACTCTAGTGCTGACAGACCGATTACTGAAAAGGAAATTTCCAGATGGGAACATTGATCCTGAAAGACCAGTATTGATTTGGTTTGTCAACATCACTGGCCAGTGTTTAGCCCTCAACAATAACAGAGCCTCAGCTCCTGACGTCAGCTGTTACAGTTTCTCCAAAACGTCTTAATATTGTCTCTATGAAACGCTGGAGTTGTCCAAATATGTGGTTAACAGAATTTACAATGATCAAACATCAGCTTTATTATTTATATTTCACAACTTTTCCTCTACCTTTATATATGCAAATGTAGAGGACATGACATTTGTCAGCCTTTATAAATAAATAAAACATAAAAACAGACAACAGAGGAGAAAGCCTGTCCAACAAAGTGAAAATGTCATCTGACTCTGAACCAGCAGCAAATGCCACAAGAGATTGTCAGAGCAAACGGTGACATGACTTGGTGAATACAGAAAATACTGTGACATTACACGTAAACCACCTGTACTGTGTAATAAAACTGCACAAAGATGATGAAATATTACAGAGACAGTCTAAGTCACGTGGGCCCACAATTTATTTCCATCCCTTTGACGGGGAACCCATTGTCTGTGACCAAACTTTAATTAAAGTGATTTTTATGAAGTGATTAAAAAGACGATAAAGTGGATAATGTCACTGCGTTTTTATTTATTTATTTATTTTCTGAATTATTCTGTTACTTTGATATGTCATAGCTCCCTGAGTTATGCTGATCCTATGTATTTATTCTATTTGATGTGTATTTTATGCGTTTCCTTCATTATTTAGGTCTGAGGCTACGCTGCCGTCAGTCCCAGCCACGACACTGAGATTAAAAACCCTGCAAAATGTTTCTAATCTCAGGGAAACTGTCTGGTGGATCAATGACCTGCGATGAAAAGAGGAAAAAAATATGATGAAGTCCACCCTCAGTACATCATCTCTGTCATTTAACCTGTCTAGACCTAAGAACCTGGTTCCTGAGAACCGGAAAATTTGGCCAGAACCTACAGTGTCCTTCAGTACTGGGTGATCCCCAGTCTCAAACTCCAGACTGGTTTCCAACAGGACTGCCACAACCCTCTGACTATAGATTTTATTTACTAATTTGTGTTCAGTGTGTTTCTTAGTGGTTTAATATCTTCTTTCTGGTGATGGAACTGCTGAAAAATGCATCTTTAATTAATACGCTTGTTTCCCAATTTTGTTGACATCGTTAATCTTGAAGCAAACAATGTGTTATTATATGAAAAAACATTTCACAGCTAATGTCACAAACAAGTATATTGTGAAAGAAATCTACATAATCTGTGTCAGTTTAAAGTTGTTGAACACAGAGTGTGGAGAGAGTTTATCGCAGGAGCGGAACCAATTGGCAGACAAACACAGGCTGTTTGACGGCGAATACAGCGTGAAATAAAGAAAATAACGCTCTTAAAATGAGAGAGAACGCCGTCGGACAAAGATGGAGAAGAAAATCTGTATCTTTGCTCCTGTCGTCGGATGGTTCGCCACGGTTAGATTGTCAGCAGCTCGGCTGGTTGAACTGTACATTTGACACTGCAGCAGTGAGGAGAAAAGAAAATGTTGCCTTGAAGACAGAATTATGTAGGTTATCTGAGTGAAGCTAAAGGCTGTGAAAACCGATTTCATTCATCACCATTCGGCTCGAGCGCAATGTCACTTTACATCAGGAAAGTTTTCAGTTCACAATAGGCCTAATGAAATACAAGGGCCTTGAGCCAAAATAAATCACACCCATGGTTTTATCTGAGACAAAACACTGGCTTAGGAAGTGTCTTTAAAATGAAGATGAATTCCTCCACCCTGGGATATAAGTTATAGAGTGAATTATAATCCATTGTGCATGAGAAATAACTAAGCCTGACATTCATAGCAGTTTTCTTCTCCATCTTATATAACAAATGATCTCTGCGCGTGGATGAGCAATGAAGGGTTCTTATTTTTACTGTGCATTAATAACCAGTAACCTGGCTTCTCATCTTAGCCAGAGTCGAACTATCCCCACTGTTACGCAAACAGGAGGATTTTTATCAAGGGGGAAATAAATAGGTTACGCTTGATGTACTTAATAGGCCTGTGTTTAGGGCAGGCATAAACACAGTGTTATTTACAAGCATGAAAATAATCACTTTATTTCCACGCTGTAGATAATGTTAAGTTATCTTTGTTTGTTTGTTTACATTATTTTATATACCCTGTTATTCTTACATATTTT
>NC_024314.1:6270298-6274055 GCF_000523025.1 Cynoglossus semilaevis
TTCTGTCCTAATTAATAAAGACTAAAGATCAATCCATAAAAATGGACAGTCGAGCAGCAGAGGTTTAATTCATCAATACTGTTTCAACCTAGAGGCACTGGCTTCCTCCAGAGCACATCTAATGAAGATATTGCCAGACATTTTAAAGAAATGATAAGACATCGAGGTGGGGGGGTTGAGGGTTATCACATAAAAATGCATTAGTATTTCACAGTGGTATCAGATGAATGTTAGGGTTGTCATGTATATGCAGGACTGGGAGAACACTTTGACAACACACATGGGAGAGGACAGAGAGGGGTTTATACGGTATATGCCTTAAGAAAACAAAGGATTAAAGAAATGAGTAGGATCCGTGCACCCTCTTACTGACACTAAATGAGGGGAGTCATGGGTGAGCACAGAGCTAGGAGGCAGGTATCAATACAGAGTGAGTGAGCACGACCATCAGCACTTAGCCAGAACAGCTCATCTGTGTGTGGCCACACACTCACCATGTGATGAGGCCGGCGGCGACGGCGGACCAGGTGACGCAGCAGGAGCTGGGCTTCTTTGTCTCCTCCTCATCATCCTTGCGGCAGCAGCACAAACAGCTCAGGTAGATGGCCAGACACAGAAGGTTGAGGCCGAGCCCCACGGCCACCACACAGGCCAGGAATATAAGAGACTAGAAGAGACAAACAAACAAGTAAATTAACTGAAGTGGTTGTTTAGACCAGACAAGTCCCAAGAGAGCACGTTTATTTACCTCAGTTATGACAGGATAAATTTAACATTTATTTTGTATAATTATTTTAATTACACAATGTTTACGATTACATGGTGTAATTAACATAATTATAAAATGTGTACATGGTCGACATAAGTTGTATTTAGAGTAAGGGTCTCTGGTGTATTTGTGTCACAGAGACATTTTGCCACCAAGAAATATGTTCCTGGTGCATCGTAGATCATTTCTATTTAATTAAGGTTGAGAAAAATTCTTTACCTCCTCCATCATAGCACTGCTAGGGGATATTTCAATATTGCCTGGAATAAATGTTATGCCAACTGCTAGAGTGAATCAGCTCAAGGGATGTAATGAAAGACTAATGTGGATTCTATGATAGGAAAAGTATATTTTTGTTACTTATTACCTACATGTACCTCGTATTTAGTTTATTCAACAGTATTAATTATATATTGCATTTATTATAATAAATGCCTGCAAATGCCTTAATTCTGCTAAGATTTGCAAAACTAAGCTGTAATATATTTTCCAGTGATATTGAAAACTCCTTAGATACTAAATTTAAAATCTTGCCTGCAGTCAGTCTGGATCTGTCTTCAATTAAAATGTCTGGTTTATGGCAAGGAAAAGAAATGGAAAGGTGACCACAGACTGTTGTTGTCTTGAATAGAGGAAAAATGGACGAAATCCATCTGAAACACTGCAGCAGGTGAATTTAAAAAAGAGAAGGTCACCCAGTAGTAACTCGGCCTCTCTCCTCCCTTGTTGTGCTGCAGGTATCATTTTCTTACTTTAAAGGTTTTTGTTTACCCGACAGAATATTGTCTGCTAGTGGAAACACTGAAAGCCCTTCCTTTGTTCTCTTTTGTGTACCAAAATTTAAAAATGAGTACAAAACAATATGAGAATGAAAAAAACATGAGAAGCTTAGATCAACCAGAGTAAGAAAAAAAATGCAGCTCTACCAAGGGACACAGAAGAAAAATACATTTACATATAGGTTATATCTATATATTTATGCCTATATATATATAGTTTTTTTTTCATTATATATATTCTGATCTGGAGTTACTTTGCCAGCCATGTTTGAAGGTGTTTGCATAAGGTAATGATGTGGATGCGCTGTCCTTGGTACTGAAATGGAGTGGTGGTTAGGGTTAGGAGAGGTGGATAGGTAGTAAAACATTTATACATTTTTCATGAGCGGTGGATAAAATTAGGCGGGGCATGTAGAAGTACAATGGTGCAGCTCCGCGGTCATGTCAGTAAGCTGTATACAATGGACGAGGACGTCCCCCATCTGTCTGCACCTCATATAATATTTAAAGATTTACAGTAGGGGCCACTCTGACAACTAGGTGGCTACCACCAAATGGAGCTGAAGACAGAGTGTGTATTAGCCTCACGATCAGTAACCAGTGAAGGCTAACACTTTGATTATTCAGTGTTTGTACACCGCGGCAGCACGACATGTCACGATGCCAGAGTTCACCCCAAGAAAACATATTTCTTCTTCCATTGATTACTCAATCAGCTAGAAATCAACAAGTCATTAATTAATGGCACTGTAATTATATTTATAACCAACATTCAGCCCAGCTGCCCTGATGCTTTCTCTCCCCCGCCTCCAGCTGGGGAGCACACACCCTCTTACACCGCTCTGCTTTTCTCCTTCTCGTTCCTCTTTTAGCTCCCCTCCACCTCCTGCTAGCGATGTGACAAAAATAGCAGCCAGACTGTCCTAACAGCCTGAAACCAATTTTTACGGCCATCTGTGAGCAGATGGGCTTATTTAAGTTGTACTTTTCCTTTTATACACCCCAACCCCCTTTCTTTCCTTCTCAGAGTTTGTGTGAAATCTCTCTGATGCAGAGCCATCTGTTCCCACACAGTGATGTCATGTGTCCTGGGGATTAAACACAAAAACCATAACATTCCCAGGATTATTTTAATGGCTGTAACCTATCCTTCCTGTATCACTTCCACCAGGTTGGTGTCTTTCATTTCCATAGCTTCTGTCCACAGAGAACAAACGGCCACCAGAGTGAATGTTTAACAGCTTGAACCTTCATTAATTACCTCAATTTCCTTCCATTTTCACTCAATGATGCAGGAGTTCAAGGACATTCAGCAGCACAATTAAAGAGGTGACAATATGAATTTGTTTACGGGTGTGTGCTCGCACAGAAGACTTGCAGTGTGCACCAAGGTGAGATGTGGCGACACAAATAGATGGAGAGGCTGCTCTGATGACAGGGTGAGATTTTGAGTCATGACGACTGATTAAGTGGATTTAATTGGGGTAAATATAGTTAATAAATGCAGATAGGGAGTGAAATGAATAGTCTCAGTGTGGGGAGGGAGCCAGAAAAGGAAGGTTAACTCCTGCTTCACACATGTCGACTTTGCGTTGAGGTAAAATGCAGATAAGTTCGAGGAAAATGTTTAGAGCCTCCTCAAATCAGGCAACATCTGAATTTCACTGCAGATAGGGAAAAGCAAAAACATGACGCGCAAGGAAATGGTCAAAGAAAAGCTTTAGGGTTATCAAAACCTCAGTTTTGATGGAAACAATCTTTTAACAAATGCATATAGTATGGATTTGTAGGTTTAATTTATTTTTTACATTTCAAACACCAATGATGTCACTTGTTTTCTAATGTTTTTTTCCTCTGACTCTCTGCCGTCTGTTCTTTGTGAGGTACAGAAATAGTGACTTCTGAATAATGCAGCGACTGAGTGGATGTTCACTTATGCTGTAACCCCGATGTGGAAACATCACTGTTTGTTCAAACCTTGCAGTGAGTTAAAACACATTCATTACACAGAAATTAGAGTGTGAACATATGAGATCTCTGGATAAAGTACTCTTGAATGTGCACAACTCAAACACATCCATCCAGTAGCACTGTGCTTTTGTAATACTTCATCTCAATAGCCTCTATAGAGAGAGGGCGGCCGAGCTGGAGGCAATAAACACTAGAAGGAATGGAAAATCAAGCCCAGTCAAAATGCAATGCCTGAGAG
>NC_024314.1:6274494-6288546 GCF_000523025.1 Cynoglossus semilaevis
GATGACAAAATGATGGAGAGAATGTGATATAAGATTAACACACTGAGAAAGAAGGATGTGGAGGAGGAAGAGTGAAGACAGGAGGAGAGAAAGAAAGAGGAACACTTCAAGCTGGTGAAAGAGGGTGTCAGCTTGCACGTGTCTTTGTCTTAAAATAGGAAGACAAAGACAGAGGCCCTGCACCCACATGAATACCTTAGACTCTTCATTAGTCTGTTCTCCACCCTGTCTCACACTAATGACTGCATCCTGGGGTTGGGATGTTGTCTTAGACTGCAGCTCTTGGTCAAAATGAGCCTCTTTAAACATCTTATTCTTCAGAAAAAAAAGTTTGAGAAGAAGAATCTGCCGTGGGCTGTGTCTCTCAAATTAATGGAGTTGAATGGTCGCAATGGCATTGCACTGAACACAAAACATCATCTGGCCGCAGTATGAACTAAACCAAATGCAATTTCGGTAGTTAAAGAACAACATTTAAAAGTCATCAATTATATTGGCATGTGACGACGGCTATCATTACAGACCCCCAGGATTTTTTTTCATGCATCATACAATTAGAAATACAAATACAATACATCATACAATTAGAAACTGATTCAATTCTAGGAACAAAAGCTGGATTTTTTCTTTTTTTTAGTTTCTGTCTTGACTTTCTTTCACTTCTTTACTTCAAAAAATACCAAGAAAGCATGATACACCGAGGACATGATGAGAGGAAAAAGACCAGAGTGATACACACCAGAGGCAAGACCGCTGTCTCAGACAAAGGGAGAAATATAATGAGGCAGCAGTGGCCTGGGGCAGAAATGACAGAGGGGACTGACTCAGTCATTTACACTCCCTGAAGTCTCATCAGGTATGAGGTATGATGAAACCCAATGGGACAGCGACACCACAGATGTGGACTGTATCCATAGAACACATTGATATGTGCGGTTTCACAAAGCCTTCTGGGAGAAAGAATTATAAATGCACTAATTTAAATTGTGATGTATACCAACAATAAAAAACTGCATTTATCATTTATTTTAACATGATATAACTTTTAAAACATTTTTTTTAAATGCAGCAGGAAAATAGACGGCTGAATGCCTCAAGACAACAAAGAAGCAAAAATCAATAACTGAAAAAAGTCTGTGCAGCTTACGAAAGATCAGTGTTTCTTATGGCAACGGGAGAACTGTGGGCGGTTAGTAAGAGCAGGAAGCAGAGATTATTTTTGTCTGAATGAAAGTTACTAGGTTTCACAATCAGGGTCAATCCTGTGTTTGATGTAGTGAGAATTAATATTGAAAATACTGCAAAGCAAACCATATATCTCAGTCATATCAGTGTACAACTCAGATACATTTCTCTGGCCACAGACATTTTCTGATTAAGACAACATTAAACATCTTCTTATGCATGTAGTGGGGGGGTGGGGCAATATCCATCTATACTGCGTATTTGTGAGCCGCATGGTGAATGGTCAAGCGTCCTTGCCTTACAGTAAGAAGATCAGTGGCTTAAGAACCAGCTTGGACTGGGTCTTAAACCATTGAAAACCACTGCCTGGTATTTTTAATTTGAGTATTCTCTACAGAAATACTAGATTCAAGTTCTGAGAAATCAATTAAGCATAACCTAATCAGAGGCAGAGATTACATAAGAACACAGTCACACAGGAGTCATGGACTGGTGCCAACCACTTTGACCTACTGCATGTACTCCTTCTTCACTTCCATTAATCTTCTCTATAGGCTCCATGACTTTTCTCTTGCCTTGCAGCTTCACCTGTAACATTTCCTTCCAATAGGTCCTGTATCTGCCCGGAGCACACGTCAAACACATCTCAACCTTCTCTCTTCCACTTTAGCTCTAAACTCTTTAAGCCACGCTGTTCCTCCGACCTGGTTCTTTCTACTTTTAGCCATCGTTATTAATGTAAAAAAAAAAATCCAAGCATCTTGTCCTCCAGTCAGTGCCATTTTTTCATACCATACATCAAACTACCATCTTATAGACCTTGCCCTAAAATCATGTTGCAGGTCTTCTGTCACACACTGCCCTTGACACTCGTCTCCATCCACACCACCCTGACCCCTGGTCTTCATGTGCACTGTCAACTGCAGTGGACTCCAGCCTTCAGACTTTTATTTTCACCGGTGTTACTCACATTTAAAGACATTTATTCTGTTTTGCTTCCTCTGACCTTTGTCTGTCTCCTCTCAGGTTAGGACCTCAACCTTTCCAGTATCACTTTAACCAGCTCTTCCCTCTAACCACAGATTAGTATGTCACCTGTGGCCAGTAGAGCACCTTCCTGAACTTATCTATGAGTTTGCCAATTACCGCTGCAAATAAGAAGAGGATCAGAGCGTTAATCCCAGGCCGACTCTGAACCTGTCTGTTACTCTGACCACTAAATGTCTGGCTGGCCTCAAAAACATCCTACAGACGATACCTTTTCATACCATGCATCAACCTATTAGCTTATAGACCCTGGTCTCAAGTCAAGCAGTAGTTCTTCTGTCACACTTTGTCCTTCACACTCAACACTCGATGGTTCCTGTTCCTGCACAAGAAGAAGATAAAACACAACTCCTGTTCAGGCTTTGTCTAGATTTTCTATCTGGGTGCTGTCAGCATGCTAGCAAAAACAGAGATGCACAGTCAGACATCATTAGCGGTGGGCTTTGCTAAAAAGCATCAGCCAGCCCTTCTTTATTAGTTCCCCACAGTTTTGCCATAACATTTTGGTCATTTTTGGATCTTTAAATATATATATATAAAAAACACCACAAACACATTTTTTAAAATTTAAGATTAAGATTTGACAAACATTATTTTTGATGATTTTACAAAATATAGAGGAGATTTGCTTCCTGTCATGAGTGATGCTAATTGGAAGCAGTCTAAGTGGTCCACGGTGCACTCCTAATGCCGAGTGCCCATGAAAACATCAAAATTTAAATCTCATCGCAGTCATAATTAATATATAGAGACAGAAAGCTCTTGTGTGCAGGACTAGGACAAGCAATAGTAACAGTACCCAAGTCTGGAGAGCTGCTAAGTGTATGCAGAGTGATAGGAAATGGTTCTCAGGGATGTAGCTGCTCATAGCAGGTCAGAGACAGCTGTGCGTAGGTGGAGGAAGTCTACAGGCAAAGCGTTACTGTACATGTATGCATGTATGTTTGTGTGTGTGTGTGTGTGTGTGTGTGCACCAGTGGCCTGAAAGGACAGTGACATTCCATTGACATGACAGAGGTTAAATGGATGTGGAACTCGAATCCCTCCTGAGTTATCCAATCACATGTGGTTGCTGTTAGGTATTATGGTTTGCATCTGGCAATAAAACAGCTTAAAAACACTTCTTTAC
This sequence comes from Cynoglossus semilaevis, assembly GCF_000523025.1. Classification (NCBI taxonomy): domain Eukaryota; kingdom Metazoa; phylum Chordata; class Actinopteri; order Pleuronectiformes; family Cynoglossidae; genus Cynoglossus; species Cynoglossus semilaevis. The sequence goes on from NC_024314.1 coordinate 6,277,856, forward strand.
CTTGACTTTATTCTCGTTACTATGGTTGAGTCAAAATTCTCATTGTCAGTTTTCAAAATAATTTTCAAAACTTTCTCAGTTACCAGGTTATCAATTAGTTTCCATACAAAACGTACAGCAAGAAGATCAGCAGTTGTATCTCTATAAATGGGGTTTTCATGTTTTCCCCTGTGTGGGATTTTTCCAGGTATTCCGGTTTACGTCCAAATACATACACACTGGGGATTATGTTACATCAGGGTTGTTTATTATGTATAAATGCTCTATTTTATGACCGACCAAACAGCTTATCACATTCTTAAATGACGATGAAAGAATTGTAAAAAAGAAAAAGCAAGTAAAAGATACATTTTTTGGCGTCAAGGTTAGAAAGTTAAAAAAAAGTTTATTATAGGAGTCATATTCTCCATGTAGCTCCCTGTTCTACTCTGACACAGGTAAAAGCCTGAGGGACTTGGACTGTTTCCAGCTGAGTGCACAGCTTGGCCGGTTCGTGTTCACAGCTGGGACGCCATTCATTCAAAGTAAAGTGACCCTTGGGATAAAAATGACAGGGTGAAAAAGTAGACAAGGAGAATCAGGACTAAGTGGGAAAAAAGCCCCTTCACACTGTGATATCAGACTGACTTTTGTCTTATTCAAAGTTCGGCTGTAGCTGTTTGGCAAAGAGACATTGAGTTTATTTCTCCATCTCTAAAGAACCTGCATCCGTTTTTTCTCAGGTCTGCTAATCTGTGCTGGCCAGGCCTTGGGGACATCTTTGGAGTGCAATGAAGCTTGTTACGTCAGCGTTTCCATGACACTCTCTTTGAACCCACAGCCCCAAAGCTACCCCTTGGAGATGTCAGGGTTCAGGGTTTAGATGACATACCCCCACAAGAGAGTATCTCCAACCCCCTTCAAGGGTTAGCCTTTCTTCTCCCATTGTGAATAGTGCTTCAGGGAAATGTGGCAGCATAAATCCACTTGTCCTAGTTACAAAGCTGGCAACCGGGCACACTCGGCCAATGGTGCTTTCTCCGACCTCCCAGAGATTCATATTGCTTTGCTCATCATAAAGTGAAATGATGGAACCAAGAATTAGCAAAACAATCACAAGCCTCTGCCAACAGGACAGTTGGTCACTGCTGTCATATCCTGTTTAGCTGTGGTTGGCTCACCATGAGGTACGGGCCTTGTTAGTTGCCATAAAGTCTAGTCAATCAAGTGATTCTAATCACTGGCTTCAAGCAGCATGGAGACAGATTGGGGTTAATGACCTTGTGGGAAGCCAGAGGGGACACTGCCAGAGGGGACACTGCCAGAGCATCTTCTGTGCATACGTGTGACACAAATGAGGATTAAGTACATGGCTGTGCAGAGCAAAGGCAAAGGACAAAACCCCTGCTGCCAAGGCTGAGGTGAGAATGCAGGAGAGTTGACGAAAACATCAGAAAAGGTGCAAGGACATTTTTTTTAAATGCACACTTGGTCAGCTACCACTGCAATTAAGACTGGTTTTCCTAGCTTAATCTTTGTTCTTTATTTTGACTAAGCACACTGTAAACAATGTAAATGACACTGCTGTCAATGCAAGAGGATTGTAGTTATGGAAGCAATGAAAGTCAAAACAATAATTAATGCAAGAGCACAGTGAAAAAATGATGGCAGTAACTGGACAATGATTACTATCACTCTGAGTGAAAGCACTGGTAGTAGAAAGGATCAGGCAAAGAGACACCTATTAAATGTCCAGCATCAGTTTTCTAAACATAAGGTCATAGAAAGCAGAAAAAAGATAAATGAGAGAAAAAACAAAAATACTGATGAAATGAAGACAACAAAGGCTAAAAACAGAAGTGTCCTGAGGAGGAGAGAGTCTGGGTGCACTGGGGCAGAACATTGTTCCCACAGATCCTCTGTGAGAAAAGCTACTGAAGCAGAAACAGTGAGCGTGTTAAGAATGTGTGTTTGCTTCGGAAATTGAATAGCAGCACTGTGGCCTGTGCGTTTATGTCATGTCATTCTGGGCCACGGTTAGAGCAGGATAAAAGGATTTGACGGGAACTCGTCCGAGCTGGACCACATTAAAGTGGCCAGCAGTAAGACGAGGAAAAATTAACCACCAAAGTCTGTGCTGCAGATCCACTGTTACTGGGTGCAGGAAGTGTGTGATTATGGTAATGAAATGGAAAGGTGTTTGCTGTATAATTAGGAGGTAATGCAGTGTAATAGCTACGGATAATAGCCTCACTTTTAGCCTCACTTTCACCGTGCAGTGTTTGTGGCAAAATACTTGATTACAGCCGGAAGGTAGTTTGTGAAACAGGCAGTCCACTGCAAAGGCGAGACAGAAAAAAACAACTAAAAAGACTAGATGAAGTGCGATGGTTATTAAAAAAACAAAAAACAAAGAGTAAAACCCAGGAGGAGTAAACCTTTTGTACTATATATTCAACTGGGAGCCATTGAAATACACATTTGAAGGCAGCTGTTTTCTTTTTACAAGGAAGGAAGGAAAAAGATGTGCACTTTTATTTGAACATAATTAAAGGCAGGTGCATTCTCTTCTGAGAGCAGAGGATTTCATGAGAATTATTCATTCTCTTTTCAGAGCTTATAACCTGCCGGCTTCATTAAAATAAAACTGCTGCTGATATTAATCCAGTAATCTAACTCCAATCAATATTTTTAATAACCACAGACCAATCGTTACAGCAGAGCCCTGCAGTCCAATCATTATTAAAAAAAGGGTACGTTTCCAATTTCTTTTGGAAAAGCACTAAAACACACCATAAATAATGTCTGTTTTAACAAAACAGTTATTTTTCATCATGTAATGATTGTAATTTTCTTATGGAATTCTGTAGTACAGCTCTATATTTTTATATGTGTCTGACGTTTTTGGCAGCGATGGTCCGAGGACCAGCATTTCATCTGATGATGGGATGCAACACTGTCTGGCACAGACTTCTGTGGGTGACAAGCAGGAAACGAGGAGGGAAGTTTGGACCGAGACCTGCTGACCTACACATGATGTCCGCTTCAATACACTCATGCTGAGGGTCACACGCACAAACTCTGGGAAAACTAAGCCTTTGTTCTACTTTTGCTGAGGAACATTTTGTATTTTCCCCCCTTCAGAGCAGGGAAATATGAAGCCATTGAATATATTTCTCTGAGACAGTCAGCAGCAAGAGGGGAACGGAGTGATCTCTCAGAGGAGATCGGCACATTATCCAAAGGAGTGGCTGCATCCCTGGAGGAAGTCATGAAGAAAGGAGCCCTATTAAATGATGGAGAGTAAGTTTTAGTTAAGAAACTGTAGACAGCAGCATACATATATCTTTGTCTGACAGTTTTCCAAATTCTCCCAAAAGAGACAATTCAGCACTCAGACACGTCATGGGAACTGGGTTTTTCCTAGACATGCTGCAGGAGAAGAAGAGTGTCCTATTTACTGTCTGGGAGAAGAATGTAGAAAAGAGTTGTGGTCAGCTGATCCAGCTGGTGGGCATTGGTTAACAGACAACAACAGGCTCTGACAGAGGGTGAGAACACTACTACTGCTACTACAATTACACACACAGAAAGTGACAAAGCACAGACCAGCAGCATCCTGAACCCTCGCATTCCATGATCCTGATTGGCCCCAAGCCAACAGAGGAATTCACCAGGATTCCCTATACACCATGAGAAGCCAATTACAATTCCACTGACAATGCATGTGGCCTAGACCAGAGGCGTGGCCCAGCTACAAGTCTTCCCACAGTCAAAACAACTGAACCAAAAAACGAGAAATCGTTTTCTTCGCAGCTCCATTTTTACCGTTCTAACTGTTTTTGTCTTCACCAGAACCGTGTTGAAATATTAATGAGAAAGCACTTAATAATCCAGCTGTGGCCCAGTGTAATCATTTACAAAGGAAAATTAAACTTTCTGACTATTATGATACTTGTTCTGAATTGCCAAGAGTGCCCTGGTGGTTTTATTACACATTTTTATAGTTTGGAGTTGCTACATTAACACTTTTTACACCACATTTATAAATAATTCAAGCACAATTCACAAATTAACAAGTGTAAAAGTAGTTTCAGCACGTCCACGGGAACTGTATCACATTTTTCACCTTTCGTGCACGGTATCATTACTGCTTATAAAACAGATAGGACAGGACCAGGTGCAACGACAATAAAACTTTTTAACTTTAATAAAACTGCCTAAAAGAACACAAATAAAATGTAACCAAAAGGAGAAAGCTGTTTTGCCAAATTTAGCCAATAATGCTGATTGAACAAGAGAAGAGAAATTAATGGACCAACTGTAACTGATGGTGATGACGGCACTTCACCTTCTTCCAGGGTTGGAGAAAAAAAGTTGGGGATGATTCAGCGATGGAAGTTGTTCAACTTGTTAGCATATGACGTTAATATATTTAGCTTATGTTCTTTAGGTTATGCTCTAAATATGAGTCTCTCCAGATAAAACGTTTGGTCTTGTATACTTGGATAGTGAATGTTTAAAGAATAAATGTGACTTTTAGGCTGGTGTGACTTCTGTTTTTTCCTCTTCATGATGTACTTTTTGACAGATGTGGTTAAAACTTCAGTGGGCTTTAAATTCTGCAAACTCTGGTATCTTTGGAGCATGACAGAAAACACTTAAAAAAGCTGTTAGGGCGTTTAATATAGGCGTTGATGCATTAAGTGTCTATTGGACTGTGACCTGCCGGACTGAGACTAAAGAACTGCCAAAGACAAACACCATATTAAAGTGAAACTAATGATTCTCCTTCCTTGAAGGACTCCTCTGCGTGACAGCCTTCTCTGGAGGATCTGCTGCTCTCTCCATGACTCTCACCAACATCCCTCTACAAACCCCAATGGCCCAGAGTGAGACTGCATTCACAATGTTTCCGACAATGCAAACTGGCAGCATGAGGCACTTCAGTTGTGCTGTCATCTCATATCTTGTAGAGCAGAAAATTATCTGGGCCTTATATACTGTGTGTATATATATATATATATATATATATATATCCCAAGTCAGGTTGCTTTAGCTGAGTTGCATTACTGCTTTGTACTAGATCTATTTTAACCAACAGTAACATCATTAACATTTTACCCAAGTTATCGCAGCACTTTCACAAAAATAAAACATGTTCAGGGCAGGATCCCTGCAGATGAACACACCACTATATGCTTTAATAGGGTATTTAAAAATGATTAATAATTAAGATTTTTGCATGCTTTATCTGTAGGTTTGTTGTAAGTCTCGTGACTCTCTAAGACAGATTGTCTGCCAAACTTTTTTTCTGGGGACCCATATTTTAAAAGTCACAAACCTTCGTGACCCAAGTCAATACATTATTCGTAAACTCCTGGGAAACATGATGCGAGACGACCCCCCAAAAATCTCTTGCGACCCAGTCTTTGGGAAACAATGCTCTAAGCTGACAAAGGTTGGGACTACAATAAATAATAAGACGTTTTTTGACAACACGTTTCCATATCAGAGCAGCTCTGTCATATCCTTGGAGTTACACTCTGACTCCAAAGATTAATGTAACTGCAAAAGGACAACATATAAGGATGAGTCTGGAGGTTTAGGAAATATGTATAGAACATACTAGTATTATTTTAAAAAATATGTACAAGAAAACAGATTTGTGCAGGTTTTTGCACATCTTCCAAAGAACCAATGGTTTACATGGTGTACATCTAAATACGGTTTCTGTGTGTAAGACAAAGTACAATCGTTACAAAAAGGGTGGTGGTCGTAGTGTGTCCACATTTGTAGTTGTATAACTTGAAAAATACTGTAGTTTTTCCACCGTAGAAGTAAATACGCGGTGCCCAATCCAGGGCTCTCAGTGACAGCGCGTCCTGTTTATCAACCCCTACCCCATCGTCTCCCACTGACCTGCTGGTAGTTCTCGTCTTCAGGCTGGAAGCTGTTGTCAATAGGCTGAAACCTCAGGTTGATGTGAGGGAAATTATGAAGCCAATAAGTCCACCAGGGCGCAATGTAATCCACCCGAGACATCCCTGACCCGAAACACACACAAAGTCAGGCTACAGCCCAAATTAGCCTTTCTGCACTGAAGATTCTAATCCAGTCTCATCTCATACAAAGGCAGTGCTGAAAGCATGCGCGTTTGTGGAACACACACACTGATCCACGGGAGACCAAGCGCACACCAAGTCCCCAGGAAACACTAGCCAATTTTTACCAAAGTGGAATTCGACTGATGGGTTCCTGCTCAAGGGCGAATAATCACAACAAGTCCATGTTTCGTCCGTGTGTGGAGTCTACGCTACTATCCGACAGACAGCTGCTCCAAGCGCACGGCACAGCCAAACTGCGGGCACGCGCACTGGCAAAGGACTCGGGACAAGGGGTGCGAGTGCGCGCAAAGCGGTCCCGTAATTTTAACAATACCCGGGTGCAAGGTTTTGTGTTGCAACTCCACAATATTACGCACATTTTATAATTCCAATCTAATTTAGTTGAATTGTCTCCACCCTCGCTTTCTCAGCGTTTCAAATAAATTAGCTACCCTATTGCCACCTGGCGGGCATTTCTCGTAAATACAACGTTCCATAGCTATTTCAAGCTTCAAGAACCCACAACACGTAGAACATAGTATCCTCTATATACTACTAAAAGCTTATTTGTCTACAAGTATAGCTCGATAGGTAAGCAATCTATGATTTTAATAAACCTACACAAGTTTTGACACCTCATAAGGATGTAACACATTTTCAATTTAACAAAAAATAAAACATTTACTGTATAAACTAAACAGTAATTCCCAGTTAATGGAGCTTTATATGATTGTGGATACTAGCTGTTAAGGAAGTTGGCTACTTATCCTAAAATCAATTCTCCCTGAACCATTAAATTCAGCAGAAACCTGACATAGTTTTTACATGTTAGAGCCAATAAAAATTATTGAAATTGACATGTCCTGTCCTTGTCCCTGAGACATTGCATTTTCCATGTTAATTGGTGCTTGCAACCTAATAACTGTCTGCAACATTTTTTTCAGGCAATCAATTTCCATAAATTATGTATCCTATAAAACTTTAATGTCATCCTCATCATAAAGCACTGGTTATGACAAGCCAGCACAACTTATCTGGTAATTAGATAACAAATCTGATGACAGCATTAATTCTTAAAGATTGTTAGAACATTGAAGAACTTCTGCATTAACGAGAATCAAAAAGTTGATCTGACAGGAGCAGGATACTGTAGAGGGATCAGCAAAGACAGCAGTGTGCATTGGGGGAGGTTATCTTTACAAGTGTAGTTTCAAGAACTTTCTGCTTAAATGCAACAAACTATCCTGGCTTGCCAAGGATCATTATGAAATTGCATGCAGGTTTTCTTTTTAAAAAATATGCTCTCATTTTCACTCATTTCCTTAAAAATGATCATACACCATTTTTTCAGACTGATTAAAAATGACACCATACAGAATATGTAACAAACATGACTTAATCATGTTTAACGTAATAGAAAAGGCCTATGACTGAAAGTCACAACAGTTTATTCAACACCTACTACATATGACCATGACACTGCAGACAAAATAGTTTTCTGATTTTTTATTACAATTATTTGTACATCACTGATTTACTTCAGCTCCTTTACAGCCAGTCCTGCAACCAAAAAACCAAACACAAACATTAGAAATAAATTAACATTCTTACCAATTTCAGGACAGTTACCATATACATAAACATACACACAAATGCCCTAGAACACAGACGTGAAAAAATGTGACAAAATCAAAATTGTTTGCTGTACCTTTTGCTAAGTGTTCTTTTTCTTACTGGTAATACCCATTAGTTATAAAATCACAAGCGCTCCAAAATGACAATTATAGCAGACACATTAAAACTTATTGTTAATGCTTGCATTGCGCTCCAGGTAGAAAAAAATAAATAAAAATCAAATAATCATGGCCATAACTTGTAACTCTAAAACCCTGTGATACAAAACAAGCACAATAAAGTGGTGAACTGACAATGAAATAGCCTCTGTAGAACACCTACCAAGTTCGAGAGGATTTTCAAAATAAACTACAGATTAAATTTGTAAGTTACATTGCATTTTTTAAATATTTAGATGCACACACTATTATTGCCCACTGATACTGTGGTAAATAACTCTTAAAGAACTCATGTACAGATTTTCATTCAACACAGAAACATCATTGGTGAAGATATAGTGACCAATACTTGAGATTGCTTTTTAAAAAAAACGTAAAAGCACTGACCTGGTGGCAGGGACTGTTTGAGCTTCTCAGCCTTCTCCTTGTCTGTGATGACCAGGGTGTACAGGTATCTGCTGCATCGCACCTTGAATTTGACATTGTCCTTGTTTTTCTTGATTTTCACAGCTTAAAAATGATGGACAAGATGAATGCCATTAAATAAGTTATGAATAAAGTTTTAAATTACATGCAGAAATGTATGAATTTTGTTTTTTCAAAATTGCAAGGTAAGCAATAATGCCCTTGTTCATAATATTGGATTAATCCTCTTTCTAATAGAAAGTTTTCTGATGACGTCACGCTACTACCCATAGTTCCGTAGCCCACCAAAGAGCGTATAGATAGATATTAAATACATAAAAGAAAACTGATAATGGTAAATACCTGTATTGTGTGGGGTTCTACCAATCGATCTGGGAATGGACATCGCAAGATGAAATTTTGACATAAAGCTCTGTCGCCAAGGGAAGCTGACGGAGGATATTTCGACATGGCTTTTACGTATTAACCTCGCTAATTTCAACCGAGATCCAAGCAAAATACTTTTATTTAATTCATATGTTCAATGTCAATAAAATTAAAATATATCAAAATGTACTTTGCATACATGATGAATGCACACAATGCAAACATAAATCCCTAATGTAACCTGTTATTCTAATGATGTTCACAAAAGACATACATCCGTAGATGCCACTGTGATTTTACATTAACACGCTTTTATTACTGTGTTCAATTTTGTCTGATCGACCTCCGGCGATTTAATATTCTGGTCTTTTGTTGTCATTGTGGATTGTTTACGTCTATCTATTCGCGTCTTTTGCCGCAGAACATGGCCAGCGGTGCGATGCATCATGGGTAATAACAATTATCGGAAAACCATCAATTGCAGAAGGTTGTTGTTGGTATAATCAGATAGAAAAAAACTATTTAGTTTAAAATACACATTGCACAAAGCACTACTTACTGAATAAATTCTGAAGGATATAACGTCACATTTCTAAGGAATGCACTTTACTAGGCTTTGTTCTGTGGATAACCTTAGAATTAGTACTCCTTTCAATGAACCATGAAAATTAGATCACTACTTATTTAGGTCATAATTTAAGGTTACCAAAGCACATACACGTATGTTGGAACGTTAATTTCTCTTTATCTAAAATAAAATACGAACATTGTTATATTTGTTACTTACATTTAGCATCCTTCCTCCTGGCTGTCAGAAGGAAATCTTTGATTTCTTCTATCTTGCGAGGCTGTAAATAAAAATAAAGAAAGACGACAATTATTATACGTGTAGATGTTTCAAGCTAATAGGTACTGCAGAGCAACATGATGTTAGTGGACCGGTGGAACTGCAGTTTCTGGGTAAAACTCGAAATGCAGCACTTGGTCCATATATTTTCTGGCAAGTCTGTGAATGCATCACCGGCACTTTAGCCTGGGATGTTTGGACGACTTGCTGACGAAAGGGTCAAAGCAAACGACAACAGCCGAATACGAACACTGTCACTGTGAATCAATTCGACAAATTCGTAAATGTAAATAAAGTTTCGTTATTTGCGAGAGTATTTTAAACCTATTTACTGACCAAGGAAAGCGGCCGGGTGGCCCAAGCTAGCTTCATGCTAATGCTACATTGCAAATGTGTTTCTCTAAAGCTATTTCGCCCCAGTTAGCATTACTTACAAAATACATACAAAATTGCAAAATATGTATAAAACACAAAAATGTATTATCTGTTACGTGTACTCTAAAAACATAAGGAAAGAAATGCTTACCATGGTGCCGTGTTAGCGGACTGGGTGCTGCGGAAAGCAGAATAAACAGTGATAGTTAATCGGCTATAGTAATAAACAGATAACTTTTAAAAGGTAAATGCGTTCGCGTTCCAGCGACAATTTAATTTAGTAAATGTACGTAGGTAAGAATTTGAGCCTAACTATTAATACAACAGAGGATGGATTAAGATTGAAATCAAGTATTTATTTGTGCGAAAATGTGAGACTCACTCAGTCTGCCAAAGAGGGGATGAAGAGGGAGTGTACTTCCGGTTCAAAGTGTTTAAGTACTAACTACGGCACCCGAAGAAGTACATAGGAAGAAAAGCGAATGACACGCCAAACGGTCGCTAGTTGACACCTTGGATTGACTGCAGCGCCTCCTGCCACCCCGCGCAGGTATAGACTAAATTATTATTATTATTAGCATTATTATTATTATTATTATTATTATTATTATTATTATTATTATTATTATTATTATTATTATTATTATTATTATTATTATTATTATTATTATTATTATTATTATTATTATTATTATTATTATTATTATTATTATTATTATTATTATTATTATTATTATTATTATTATTATTATTATTATTATTATTATTATTATTATTATTATTATTATTATTATTATT
>NC_024314.1:6288998-6303883 GCF_000523025.1 Cynoglossus semilaevis
AAATATATACTCCACATTGTATATATATATATATATATATATATATATATATATATATTGTACCTTGGATGGCCCTCATACCCTCTGTGCTGTCTTACTTTGCTCCTGCCCATACTTTATTCCTACAGCTTTGTAAAATATTGTATATACATACATGTATGAGCCCATTATTCCTATGACAGAAAAACACACAATTTTACAGCAACATGATCAAAATCTTGTTCTGTGAATTTAGACATATACCATGACTGTGCAGAGGGTGCTAATTTTCCTTTAGTGTCCACTTCAGTGTAGTCCAGTTCCATGGAGATTCTTCTTGACATGCACTCCCACATTAGTGCATTCATCAGTCATTTTTAATTAACACACTGTCCACTTGTCAGCCTATGTCCAAAGGCCATCTGACCCTTGATACATAATCAGTAGTTATTTTACCAGACCTGTTTCTCTTAGGACTTGAAATATTCAGCAGTCTTATGTCAATCAAGGCAAGCTGTGGTTAGCTTCAACAATAGCTCAATATTTCAAAGCATTCTGCAATCCCTTGCAATGGAATAAACCACACTACAGAATGAATATTTTTTTATGAAATAGTTCCTTACTGTTTTGGTGTCTGGTGTTTCAGTCTCATATCATTTTCCTCACTAGAACAAGGCTAAAATATGCAATTCCTTTCAGCAAGGCCTTGTATTCTGTGCTGCTGACAGGAATATACAATCCCCCCAAATCTCATATTCAGGCACATTTTTACTCTGCAACACACAGCTTGGTTTTACTGATGTAAGACTCCTCCATGTGTAAGAAAATGTAAAGGGAAACTATAACTCAAGGGAGAGCCAGCTGGATCCTGACTCTTTTTGTAATAATTATAGAGGATGTCATTCAACAATGCTCATAGCTTGTTAGAGTCAAAATGCTCAAGTTCAGCTCTGTGAAACTAAACAAGCTGTGTGGCATCTGGTGCAGAAAAAAAAGTTAGAATCCTTTACCATCTAAACTCAAAATTCAATTTATTCATTAACACTGTTCCTAGCTAACAGTGTTCTACAGACCACATTGCTGCCCATTAATATGCCTCATAACTTTTAACTTTTATTTATTATCCAACAGCTAAAACATAAATATTCTTTTTGGTTTCAAAACTGAAGCAAAACTTATACAATATGTAATACTATAAAATATTTAAATTAACCTGAATTTCCCATGTGTCAACAGATGGAAAGGTCAATGAATCAACTGACCCAGGCCTGCCTTGACAACAGTCCAAGCTGTGGCTTGTTTTCAAATGGTGTTGACTAAGGGTCTGTTTTCTTAACCTGTTCAAGTGGACACAGAGAAACAATCAATTCTACCTGAGTGTTTGCTGACTCCTTTCTAATAGTTGGACAGTGGACAATGACACAAGTTGTCACATCAAGATTGTTTCACTTGAGAGGACTTCAATGATGTATGTCCAAAATAAAATCTGTGCGCATTAACAAGTGTTCATCAAAAGACTGTGAAAATAATGGATTTGTGATGTGTCCCCAGGATACGTAGTGTAAATATCCCCATGCAGAGGTCATGTCATGGAATGGAGGATGCTACACCCATGTGTGCATCATGTGAAGTCCTTAGTGAGTGATACTTTTTTTTTATTCCTTATAACCATGAGAACACAAATAACACTGTAATTTGTCAAAATCTAGCCAAACAGGCAATTAAGTAGAATTATTTATAGTTATAGCAATCTCATTAAATTAAACGATTGAGCTGCTTATTTATTTGGGAATAGTTTTGAAAGTGCTGTTGTATAAATAAATGTGAGAAAAAGATCTAAGTAAATAACTCATACAGTATTTTTACATTTAGTATAAGAAATTCCAGCAACACAATTTCAATCTGTTCAACAAATAAAAAAAAAACCTTTTCAAACAAACTTGTTTTGTGCCTGTGTAGGTTTTATATTTTGGCTGGGGTCTAAATAGATGAAGTGGTTTACCTTTGAATTCATACTCAAGTCATACATGATAATATCCATCCATCCATCAATCCATCCATTTCCATCCGCTTATCTGTTACCGGGTCGCGGGGGCAGCAGTCTCCATGACCGCCACCCAAATCACACTGCACCGGACCAACCCCCCTGAACCATCCTGAGGGTGGTCACATTGCAGCGAACATATAAAAGTACTTCAGAGTTGTGATAAAATTATTTTGTTCTGGATCCTTTTCTAGATGAGTATTTAACTCAATCTTTTAATTTATTTTCATATCAACAAGCATTTTCCAGTTTTATTTTAACCATGGTGCATGTGTTTTTTACCGTTGCAGTTGTAAATGAACAATAGATGGAAGCAAAGATTTGTAATTGATGCAATGATGTAATTGTAAATGATGTACACGAACAGTAGATGGCAGTAAACAATTGTAAAATAACTTTAAAAAACGCCTCATTCACGCTGACGTCAATGGGAGACGCTGTGCAGTAAGGGATGGATTCCAAGTGACTGTTTTTTTGTTCAGAATGAGAGTTAATTAATGACTCCACTTCTCAGGTAAACTGTTAAAACAAACACGTCTGATTATATTGTCCTCAAATGCTACATATACTTGTACTATGTACAGTAGTAACACCACCGAGCACTGATTCTACATGTAGTAAAACAAAGACATCTTTCTGAGGACACCCCTATGAATATTAATATATAAGGAATAAATGCTCCCTTTTTCAAAATTTCCACACCAATTTTTTAAAAGCACTTGTTTTGTTGATCTCACCTGGGGCTACTATTAATTAATTTGTAAATTCATTCTGTAATAAAAACACTTACGGCATTTAAATGGTTCCTGGAAACCATATTACGATTTCTGAGTAAAGGTAGTGCTTGGAATATTCACCTTTAGTATAAAGAAATGATTGTACTTAGCGTGTTCATTTATTTATTAAAAAAAATGAGTTTGTTAAATGTAAATAATAAAAATTCAACAGCTCAACTGCAGACACTGAAGGCAATGATACACTACATTTTATGCGTGCAGATGTGTGTGGACGACAACATGGAGCTCCAGTTGCAGCTTCTGTTGTTATTAATCATAATTTGATGTGTGGGGGACAGTCAACAAACAAGTGTCTAAACAAGTGCACTGAAGCAACATCATTATAGATGTGTCAAATACACACCCAGCATAATTGCTGAATAAAGTAGTTGTAACTATTATTATATAATTGTAAAAAAGTTGAAGTATTATTTTCTAGAGGACACATGGAATAATGTGGGGTAAAAACATGAGAAATGTAAAATGAAGTCGTGCTCATGCCTGCATCTACTATACATAAGGAAATGCAGAAGTTTATAAATAATTTCATCTTATCTGCATGATTATTGATCAAATTGATTTGTCCAGTATTGATCCCTTTAGCGGCAGCCTTATCAGAGCAAACCCAAAGTACATCTGCAGATGACGGGATAGTCATTAAAGAGCTGGGGATTTATCCTGACAGAATCTCAATGCCAGCGCTGTAGAGAGAAGTTTGCTGCACTCCACAATTATCATGCATGTGGACCAACGTGTCACTGCAGAGTTGTGTGAAAAAAAATCAGTGGTTTCTTTTTTTTCCTTGAGTGTCTTGTCGTTGCAGTCTGTTCAGTCAGAAAAAGGGCACACAGAGGTGAACAGAAGAGAGAAAGAATAAGAATATGGCAGGGAGTTGAGTTTTGCAGGTTTACGTGCTGCGTTGAGAATGTATGCAGAGGTGGTTGTGGAGGTCACGGCAAGTCAGGACGAAGACCCTAAGTGTCAGGGTGCTTTGTTAGATGAAAATTCACCCTCATGACGATGGGTCGAAACTCTCTTGCATAAGAATTCAGAAATGTGTCACTTATTCCATCCAGTCCATGCAGCTGCCATCAATCCCACTTGTTAGCCCACGGGCGTTTTCCACTTCTCACCATTGCACAGAGCCTGGGGGCAGACAAACTGGACAACCTTTCTCATGAATTATCCTTCGGACTTTGTGGAACGGGATAAATGTTGCATTAAAGGTGGGGAAAAAATAATATTTTTGACCGTGTGCCATGTCAGAAGGGCAGCAAAACGAGAACATTGTACAGAAGACAGGGTAGCATCTCTTGAAGCATCTTCAGCAGTGTCCTCACAGATGTGTTTGTCAGTGAGGAAAAACCCAGTGACCCCAGTGACTAAAGTATGTTTAGAGCTGTAAAGAAATCAAATCATGTAATTGGCAGATGGCATGCATACTCTTACTCTTTGGAGACGCAGCAACTTGATGTGTAAATGTGGCTACAAGTTCTGTTGTTGTGTGTATTTTGGACAATACACAAGTGAAAATAATATATGCACAATTTTTGAGTTGGCTTTGGGTAAACAAGGTGAATCGCAGCCAGAGGCCACTTCACTCATGAACACAGAGTTTGAGAGAAAAGCAGTTTATTTTTTGTGAGGCAGACTGAAGAAAAAGAAACAGAATAAAATAGTTGAACAAACATAAAATGGATGAAATACACTTCTAGACTAAAAAAACATTCTCTAGAAATAACATAGCAAAAAGGTAGAAAACTCTTAGTCTGTGGACTAAGTGCTGTTGTGTTTATTATTATTTATAGCCTGAAACATTTTACTCCTTTAACAATCCTTTTTTAAGAAAACATGTTCCGTGATTGTGGTTCTATTTGTTTGAGTCATTGATGCAGTGCCCTCTCCCTAAACTGTGGAGTGAAACATACGAGGTAAAATGGTTCAAGGCTAGTGCAGGGGTTCAGACCCTTGGAGGCAGATCTTTGGATTTACTCACCATAAGGTCATATAGTATTTAGTGTTTGGCCTGGATTATTCACAATATTATTCATTATTTACGGACATCAGAAAACTGTGGATTTTAATGCAGTCAGTAATACTATTATTATTTTTCGTTTAGCTTAGTTTAAAAAGGTGTTCATGTCACACTATGGCACATTTTTAGCTTGCTAACATAAAACATATAACTGTTCTCTTTACCTCAAGGTCAGGTGTGCAATTTTTAAGCAAAGGGAGCAACGTTGAAAAAATAATAAATTCCAGACTCCAGAACTTAATCTAAAAAAGTTCTTTAAGGTTGTAATGGACAAATCTTTCATCATATCAGTTCAAGATTTTGAAGTTGTGATTGATGAAAGTTTATTTAGCTTTCTTACATAATGTTGTGATTAATTTATATCATACTGGTTTCAAAGCTGGAGGAGATAACCTTTTTAAATGTCAAAATTAAAACAAATAAGGAAATGCATTTTAAACTACAGAAAATGTTTTTTTCTATTTGATTGGAAAGTTAATTGAAAATATCATTGTGTTAATGTGGACTGGTTTACTGTACGAGCTGCCAAGACATATAAATGAATTTAGACCCCATAATATTTACAATGCTGATGTAAGAAAAATCTCTTTTGAATAACTTCTTAAACTGGTATTGAAGTATAAAAGTATATATTTTTTCCTTTTGATTATTAAGATGATTAAATGATAGCAAGTTTTTGATCAAATCCAGATTACCATTTTTAGTAATTTTTTTTTTTTTTTTCTTGTAATGGCAGCTAAGCCCGATTGGTTTGAAACAGTTCCTCAATTGAAATTTCCCAACAGTAAAAGTACTTTAACAGCATGAACAACAACCCAGAATACATGAGGATCTGCTGCTGGTTTTTTAACTATTGTGGCATATTTCACAGGCAGGGCAATTATTGTGGGTTGGAGCAGCAGCATCATGGTGGGTCTGTTTCTCATGGTCACACTTTTGCTCAGGCGCTTTTGGTCAGCTTCGACTGTTCAGCAGTGTCTAGTATCTTGAAGAAGTGATTTTCTCTGACCTTCCACTGGACCATGTGTGGGACCTGGCCATCTGCCATTCTAGTTCCACTCAAACCATATATTTTCACTTGCTGGCTCATGCACACACCTGCCAACCTGTGGTGCCAGCATGTGTTAATGTACCTCGTACCTTCAGTCAGAGTTCTTTTTCCTGCACCTGCAGTGTCAGTCTTGGCTGACAGCAGGCCTGCTTTATCCAGCTAGCATGTTCTGGCCACTGTGCACTTCACAAGCACTGAGCTGTCTGCTATGAGCTTCCCTGAATGCTCGACTCATAAAGCTGGAGCCGCTTACAAATGTAGTTATTAGGGTGACAAATTTCATCGTTTTGTAAACTCGAGCTGTTGTCAAGTTCTGCTGGCCTATATATGTGCAGATCTGCAGTCTGAAAATGCTGAAACTGTTGTTAATGCTCAGTACTGCAAACTTGTACTTGTGCTTGTACATTACTTGTATATGCTTTGTTTGCAGCTGTCATAAAGAAAGAAATACTAAAAATATTTACCAGTAAATGCATTTCATTCTCTATTTCAACTTCTTAGGTCTGTGAAAATGATTCCCAAAACTTGTGATAATTTATTTGTAAAATAATGTATTTGTGTTTTATCTATCATCTACCACAGCACAAGGGACCTGGAACCAAACTCAACTATGCAAGAGATATTCAATATTAGTATAGCATAAGCTGCATGTGGGTCTTCAGCAAAAGTTTGTAAATTATACCTGTACAGGTGCACCTTATATTCAGTGTAGCGCAGTAATTTAAGGCTGTGTGACTCTGTTATCAGCAGATTAATTCAATCAAAACCTGTTTATCTACCACAGCCTCAGGAGTTGAGGATCCTGCCAAGCTTTTTATTCCTTGTTGTGACTGGTCAAGTCACATCAAGTTGTATTTACTTGAGTGAAAATGATTATTCCCTCTGACTGAACTCTGCTATGCAGTAACTGTGGAACGGCTATCTCATATTTTAAAACCTGCTTTATATCATAAATCTGAACTTCCCAATACGGTCCCTGGTGACCATTTTTGAAAAGGTCTCGTCACGGAGCATCATTGAACACATTTCTCGTGCGACTCAGTGCTGTGTATGATATAATATATAATTATGTTGTTTTTATTATCATTTAGGAAACAGTGAGTTGTGTGTTCTTTACTCTGAGCCAAGCCAATAAACAAGTACTTGTAGTTTGGATGGGCTGTTTTTAAAGGTTCTAGGGTGTGAAACGGTAGCCAACAGCTGCAATAAACACTGTGTAGACAAAAGACTCTTTAAATTATTTACAGTTGATGTCACTGCAGAGTTTGAACGTCTCACTCCACATCTACGTACGGCTCGCCTGCCTTTCTTTCTATATGTGTAATGAATATGGCCTTAATAACATTGAATCCATTTGGTAACCGGCACATTCTGTGTCTACAGTATTTCCCACTAACTGTTCTCATTACCGCTGGATCATTACTTTCTGTAATTCCATGTACCTCCCAGCTGCACTCTGCCAGTGGTAATTAAGTGATGATCTCTACCAAAAAGATATTAAGATGAATTCTGAGGGCAGTGAGTAGTATCATTGAAAGACATCGGTACCTCCTCGAGTTCTTCACGGGAACATGTTACCCAAACCATAAGACACATTTTGCTGTGATGGGCATTTTGTGCTAATTGGACTTTTGTTTCTGAGCATTTTGATTTGACAAGTATAAATGTTTATCTTGTGATAACCTGTGATTTTAAAACACAATTTTTTCTTTACTTTTCTGATTTCTAATTACAGACAGTTGTGACGTCAGTGATAACTACCTTTTCCTCCAAAATACTGGCCTATTCTTGACCTCCAGGCAGTAATTTATCATCTCCACGGCAACGCTGATAAGCGTCAACCCACAGACACTCCTGCACGCCCACACGTGTTAATACTGCCGATGTGCTGTGATGTAGAGCATGAAAAGTTGCTGTATGAAGAAACAAAAAGAAATGCTAATACAATACATACAGATGGTGCATGGCGCATGTTTATAGCCTGGAGATAATAGCTCTTACATTAAGGCATTGTAGCCTGTAGGTGTTCACAGCAAACATGTCAGTCGTGTCTTGGTCTTTATTTGTGGTAAGATTACTGTTCATTAAACACACCGTCACCTGTAGTGTGTGTGAGATGATTTCAATGAACGTTCTACAGTTGTACTCAACATACAGCTGCAAAAAGAAGCTGCATTTAATACAGAATGGTCTTTTATTTATACCAATATCTTTTTAACAGAAGTTGTATGATTTCTAAAAATAACGATAAGCGACTTTTCTACATATCCTCCATTCAAGTACATTTAAACACATCTTCAAGCAGTGTTTGTCGATCAGAGAATTCCTTTTCTGTAGAATTCTAAGGGATGTCTTTTAAACCTGGACTTTGTCTCATTTAAGGACTGGAATTCAGATCCTTTTATTTTAAGAAAAAGGGGAAAAAATCTAAACCCTCTCTAATTTAACCAGGTTTCCATTCAAGTTTGGTTAAGAATGTGATGTTGACCTTTCAAATTTCTTTGACAGTTTAAAACCTGATATAAGAAAACTAGAACACAGCTTAATGCCTGACAGAGATAAAGTGATGAAATGTATGCAAGCTGTTGAAGACGCCCGAGGGTCGTGTCTAAACAAGTTCTAATCAAACACTTTTTGAAACCATAGCATCTGTGTTCAAAAACGTACCCATGTATTTCTTTCAGGTTTTCAGCAGGGCCCAGATTGGATTAACTTAATGAGGTAAAGTGTATGGGTTTTGGCTAAATTTACCTGCACACAATATTTTATTGCAAATTTGTCATAAACTTTTGGTGATATAGTTTTCTTAGGTCTCTCTGACAAGTTGACCTTCTGCATCATAGATATGCATGTGTACGTACCTGTATGTATTAAGAATGAGAACTTCAGATGTACACATTATTTTACTGTATTAAGCCCATTTTCTACATCTTTGCATTTTACACTTAGGATAATTTGGCCACATTTCCCAAGTTAGAGACGTAATGGAGACATAAGACCATGTGTATACATAAAGTTATCTTCAGATATTTGTTTCATAAACAGTCATGTTACCTGTGTAAACAACAGTTGTTTACTTGTTTCACTTATTCCAAAACAATGCAGAACTCACTGTCTACTGTGCTTGGTTTTTGCCAGGGGATGACAACGGAAGGTGCATTTGCATTATAACTGTGTTTGCCAATTACCCTCAAATCTCCCCTTTGTGGACCTCACTCTTTAGAACCCTAGTGACAAGTGCATGACTCCCACATGAATTATGGATCATCCCAGGGGAGAAACACTGGGCCAGAAAACTGTTAGACCCTGCGGCCTTCCCTGTCTGCAGTACCTCACTCCTATGCACTTCCAATCGAAACTAATATTATATTTTTTTTCATACTGAAAAGTTTAGATAAAGTGGTGTGTACGCACAAAACAAAATGCCACAAAACATTGTTTGTTGAGATAGAGAAAAAAACCCTTGTTCAGCTCTTTTTGATTATAACAACTTTTTCATAGCAATACAGTATAACTTTCTAAAAAAAAAAAAAAAATCTTTTTCTAAAAAACTATTGCTTTTTCTAAAAAAAACCCCAAAAACTAGATAAAACCCCACTGAGTCGTGTCTACATTGTTTTGTGTATTTGGATTTGTCTTAATCCAGTCACTAGAGTTTCCTTAAATTGGATTGACACTCAGTTTCACCCTTAATGTTCCAAAGCCACATGTGCATTGAGTATTATACCATCGCCTTTAATCAGTGTCTTAGCAGTCCTGTTCATCTCCTGAGAGTGTAATAAAGGATACCACTAAAACTGGTTAAATCGTTTAAGCATGATCCTGGATAAAGCCTTCTGGCCTTTTCCTAAGCCGTGACACTTTAACTTTCAACGGTTATGGAGGAATTGGCAAATAGTCAAAGGCTAAATGCAGCCCTGCAAACTACATTCCTCAGATACGCGTTTTAAACTAACCAGTTGTCACTTAAACCAGTGGCATTTTTGTGCTCACTTCATTACATCCACAATAACAAGAGTGAGTGAGCGGAGTATTTGTACGGGGAAGCAATAGATTAGGAAAGCAAGACGAGTTTGGAGCCTGTGTGCTGCAGCAGCAGGATTAATGCCCTTATTAGTTACACTCTGCAGTAATGTCACAACATGAAAAGTATAATGCCATCTTCTTTATGGATTTGACTCACTACAGATTACCGCCTCATACACGCAGCAAAGGGATGTCCATGTCTCCGTTTTTTTGTTTCTCATCCCTTGTTTAATTTCAGTGCTTTGTCAGAAATGATGCAGGAGAAGCACCAAATAATTAAAGAATGGCAAAGAAAAACTACATCATTAGGCCTTGGCCGTCCTCGACCTAAATTGCAGACATCCACCAACAGGAAAACAATAAAATGCGCTTGGTAAGATCATTAAAGTGAGTCAGTGAGAAGTTTCTCCACAAGTAAGGAGTTTTTCTTTTTCTTGTGCCCTGGCATAATGATTTTCAAGGCGATTCAAGGGTTGTTATTGGAACAAATCCGTCAGGTAATTCACTAGTCATTCAAAACCCACTTAAAGAGTAACAAATGGCTTCTGTTAGACAAAGATAGTAAATTGCCACAGTAAGAAAACTCCAGCACAGTTTGAGCTTAATCAGTGTAATTTGAAAGAATTTGTTTTCTAACACTCAAATCAAATTGAATTGCTACTGAATGCACATTTATCTCCCAGTAAATTTGATTCAGGATGGAGTAAAAAATATTTCATCCAGCTGTGTCACATTCTATACAAGCCCCGGAATATTTACAAGAAATGACGAATAACTCTGCCTTTTTGTTTTTATAAACACAAGTAAAGAGAAATTGTTTCACAGCAGAAACTTTACTATTACTGATGTGTGAAAAGGCATGATTTTGTTTTCATTCTTGGTAAGCTGTATACAGCGTGCCTTTCTAATGTATATTTGTACTCTACATTGACCACAGACACAGCTTCTGTGGGAAATTAAAATTACGCTGTAAATCTATTTCTATTCATGGCTTATTGCCTTCCATCTTTCACTTCAAGCTCCATTATTTTTGAAGATTGCTTCCTGGTGTTGAATGATACCAGTTCACCAGCAATATGTGCGCAAAATAAAGCACAAGACAATGGGGAAAACAAACTGAATCAGGTAAAGTGACATCCTTTGTGGCTTTGCACAGAAAATCTTTTTTTCTTTGCTATTTTCACCTCCTGACACTGTCTTTAATCCAAATTTAGATGTCTTTCAGCTGAGACACACAGGTATAATAATGACCATCATTCTAAATCAGTGGCATTGACTAAATGAATTAAAATGTACACTCTTAACAGCCTGAAGGTCCCAGTTTTAACATGCTGAATAAGGCGTCTTAATTATCAGGCTTAATTGGATACAGCTAAAGGGACACACTGGCAAGGTATATTTTGATAATTCTGTCTTCAACAGTTTTGTCTTTCTCAGGCAAATTGGGAGGGAGAAGCAGTAAAATTACAGGGTGTGCGTTTCCCCCAGACCACCTGCCATCTGTCCTGGTAGATTTGAGGAGCTTGAAGGTTCAGTCTGCTGAGCCTTAGCTCACACTGGTTTATCCCTGTCAGACAAGCACAATATTCACCCTAGGCATAGAAGCACGTGGACCCTTCCACAAGCCCTCTACACTCGTTCAGAAACATGGCTGAACTGCAAAGTGAGGCAAGGTTAATGGCAGCCATGCTGTCCTAATGCCAGTCCATGACCCTGATGTTTAGTCCTTATTATTCTACTTTTAGGTTTTGTGAGTCCAGCTCACTATGATCCTTGGCTTCACTCTTTTATAAATAGACTCTTATAAATGCTTATAATTGAGTGGTTTACAAGAGAAGACATTTGAAGAAGTTCGAACGTTGCACTTGTGACTTTAAGTAGTTTAAAATGTCCTCAAGATGGGCTGAGCACCATCTTCCTGAGGCTTTTTGAGTAGATGGAGAGCTGGTTTCAAGTAGGCAACAGTCACATACCTGTGCTCAGACACGGCCTTCGCAGGCTCCTTGAGATGCCTAATTCATGGAAACCAATTCCTATCAAGTTGCCTCTGTCTGTGCTCAGAACTCGTTCTCTGCCATTCTTCCAACCAGTCTGTGCAGAGAGGACCACCTGGTAGATGTGTCTGCTGAGCTGCTGAGTTCAGCTTCAGACTTTGACAGTTTGTCGTCTTATGAATTTGTGATGGCACTAAGCAACTTCTAGGAGAGTGTTCATTCCATTCACTGTATTTTCACTGTTTTTAACCTTTTATTACTCTTGGAAATTGACAGAAAATCGAATTGTCATATAGCCTTCATTTTTGTAATGCTAAAAGGAATAATTGGCAGAAAATATACTGTGATAATAGTTGTTTCTCATTTGTTACCAATGTCAATGCAGCATGAGTGCTGCATATGTATAAATGTATATTGCAAATACATGACTTTTTTTAACTTCACATTTGCATGGCATTTCCATTCAGCCTTAGTTTCTTTTTTTAAGTCTCTCTGATGCTTAAGGAGAGATTTGCACATGTGACACTATAATGTTTAGCAGCAGGCAGTCGGCCATAACTGCTTGATTAAGAAATTGCAACATTTGAACTCGTCTGTGGTTCAAGGAGATGCCTTTGGTTTTTCACTCATAAGAGTTGTCTGTCATGGGGTTTTGTAGAAAAATAGAAACGTTAGAAGAAGATACATTTGAAGTAATATCATTTGGGAGGAGAGGGGGGGTCGAAATGACCCGATTCCATCTATACGGAAGATACACCCAGCATGATTCCTTTTGGATTTAAGGCCTTTATTAATAACCCAGTCCAGGTTTTTCCCTAAGGGACACATGACCACAGACAAGCTCCTTCTTTCATCTTTCAGTTAATGAGAAAAGGACAGATAACCATTGAGCCCCTCCAGGTCTAAGCCTGAGTAGAGATATTGAGGCCCAGCTCTTGGTATAATCTCCTAACATAAAGCTTCACACTTCACTGCCCTGGGATCAAGGACCACTTCAATAAGTCAATATATACACATTTAAACATAATGTACAAGACATGTATTTGCTCTTGTGTCATATATCAGATGTTGCAATGAAAAAGGAATCACTCTCTACACTCTGTGAAAAATGCCACTGTACTGTATCCTCAGTTTTACTGTTTCTACTGCGGTTAAAGAAACAAAGTTAGATGTTGCTATTATCCAAATATGAATGGACTTAAAAGATAACAATTGTGGGCGACCTTTGCCTCATCTCCTTGGACCTTATTCACAAGATGCGTGTATAAATAATAATAATGAACATGTTCCTAAGAAATGGATCCCAGCCCTTTTTTGTATTTCCCAGTAAATAGGATTATACATTATAAAGCTAGCATTATTATATTGTTGATCATTAAAGTCCAAACAATCTGAACCTGGACTTTATTTAAAAATAAAATAAAGTAGTTTTATTACAACTATGGGTATTTAGCAAAGGCTTTTAAAACCATGGTCATTCTGTGATGGGATTTTGTGTATATATGTTTTTGGAAGTAATCTGTATTACATCCGTGTGGACAAATCATTTCTTAGATGTATATTGAATTAGGTGCTGCAAATACTACTATAATGTTATATAATATAATTGTTTTTATATTGTTTATTATTGCTATTAATAGATAATAAATAGTATGTAGATAAGGTAAAGTATAAAAAGAGTTTTTCACATTATCTACCAGCTTTTCTTTTTTTTTTTTTTGACGCATCCGGTGTAGTTTCATTATTTAAATGCAGACATCAATATCAATTATCAGATTTCTGACCTACATCCTCTAATCCCTGTACTCAACCCCTTTTGCTTCTGCATTTCCAATTTTCGCTCCCATTACTACAGCTTTGTAATTGCATTAGGAGTGACAAAGGGAAAATAGATATGTGCAATATGTATGTTCCAGGAGAACAGTAATTTTTCCACATTGGCAGGTAATTGAATTTTAATTGTTAAGCAGAAAGAGCATTTGCAGTTGAGTGGGTACAAGTAAAATGAAATGGAAAAAGACAGCAGTAGGGAATAGGAGCCTTATTAATATGCTGGACATCGAGTTCACCACAGTTTATGCCCTAATAACTTGTCTGAAACCATATTCACATAAGCTAGTAAGGACATTTGCAGTATCACAGCCATGATGTGAATACCAATTAAATATTTAAACTATGGCAACGCATGGAAGAAAAGATACGGCAATGATGATGATGATGATGATGATGATGATGATGATTCCTTCTTCTCCAGCCTCCACATGAGGAGCAGCCTCTTGAAATAAAACTTCTTCAGCCATCTTTGTCTTTATGGTGATCACTCCACAGAAACTGACTGATGGCAAAATGTTTTAAAAACTGTTTCTCACTCTGCCCCGAGTCTCCTGCTGGGGAAAGAGACATCTCAGTGGGGGGTTAAAGACAGGACGGACGGTAAACTGTGGTGGGTTCAGGGTAACTTAAGGGCGAAGAGAAGGGCGAAGAGACAGAACGAGAGAGAGAGAGAGAGAGAGAGAGAGAATTTATTCTCTCCTGGGTCCTCATCAGGTACAATGTTAGCTGGCCTGCAGCTGTGTAAGCTCTCAGAATGGAATATGCAATGCAATGGCTGAGCATTCAAAGTTAATACCATCTTTAATAATAAAGCCAGTATGACTTGGCATTCTTGCACTTGGTATGACTCTTGGCCCATTTTAATATTTCACTTGTGATTATTATTTTTATGATGCCTTAGTTACAGACTGAACCTTGAATCTTATTACCAACTAATTCCTTTCTTTATAAAGAGAAACAATAATACATTCAATTTGTCAATTTCTCTTAGAGCTTCTGCGTATTACTTTGCCGGGTCAAAGGGCAGAGGAAGGAGGGCAGGGGCTGCAGCCAATCCCAGCTGTCAATGGGCAGTTATTACAGAAGTCTTCTATGCTGAAGAGTCTTGGCCTTTTACAAAAGAAATATATTTCAAAGACTGACCAAA
>NC_024314.1:6303919-6314686 GCF_000523025.1 Cynoglossus semilaevis
TAAACAGATATTCATTGTACATTGATTTATATAGTTTTCTCCTTCTTTTACTTTAGGTTCTACTTCTACACCTGTTTGTACTTGTTGCACTTGTACATCTATTTTTAGTTGTACTCCAAATTTACCTTTTTACTTTAATTACCTTTATTTCTTTATTCTTCTACTTTTACTTTTGTTTTAACTTCTGGCCTTGCTTCTATTTTTGCTTTCTGTACTTCTGCTACTTTTTCAACTTTTACTTCTACCTTGTTAACTTAGTTCTCCTTCTTTTGCTTTTAGATTTATTTCTACTTCTATATCTACTTTTTGTATTTCTACTTCTTTTACCTTTAGTTTTACTTCTTCTTTTACTTTTTTACTTTTAATTCTTCTGTTGAAGGGGCAGCGGATCGTCTGCCTCCCTCTCACCTCTGCCATTGCCACACAAATCCCCTCTATTTTCTCCTTCGCCACATACATGTTTTTCTCCATCTCCAACATCCTAATTTTATCTGATTATCTAATTTATTTAAACACATATGTCATATCGTCAAGGTACTTTTCCTGTTTCTTCCATATATGTTACCAACATAGCACAGGGATATGCTGGGTTTGATGGAGAATAAAAGGCAGACAGGGACCTACTGGTGAATCATTTCATGTATCAATCTGCTTCCTATTCACAGAGTTACGGTGAAAGTAAGAGCAGCTCTGATGACATTTGCGTTCCTGCTCCATCTGGCTATCTTTACACTGCACATTTCATTCAATTAATGGCACTGACATTTTCAGAACAAGCATAAAAAGTGAGAGGAAATCAGTAATTTTTACACATGTAACACTGTTGATTCCACACATAAAATGGAATCCCCTTACAATATATTTACTTTTAACATCCACAATGCCAAAGTAGAAAATAAATAAATGCTGCACATGTGAAGTGAGAGTTTTTTAAGATGAAGACTGTCCATTTCCCCATATCTCACACAGTATTTTATTTCTGTGAACAATCTTTTGTGGGTTGTCTTTTGTGGGTTGTTGTTTCACAAACACATTTGTGAAATCACAGTCATAGAGCTGCAGCTACTGATTATTTTATAACACATTTGTGAAATCTCAGTCATAGAGCTGCAGCTACTGATTATTTTTCTAATAGATGATAAAATTGCTCATTTTTTTCAATTTGTCTAAACAATTATTAGAATATAATTACAGTGTACAAGTATATATTAGTCAAATGTATCAAAATTATTTCACAGTTTTTCCACACTTTAGACATTTTCTGGCCTTTAGTCCACATCAGTTCTGACCTTTGCTCCACCTTGTTTGTGGCAATCCGAGCGTCATGTACATCTCAACAGCAGAACCAATGCAAAATTAATGCTTTAATCTTTCTTTGATTCAGGAAAACAGTAATGCAATAATTTCCTCAATCAATTTGAGTAGAGTTATAGATTAATACGTTCAGCTGTACTCCCTTACCGTCTAATTTCCAGTAATAATCATTTAAAACAGTGAACCTCACTACAGTGTGAGTTTGTCACCCCTGAACTCATTAAACAAAACCTCTTGATTTGTCTGGGACGTGTAAGCATAAGAAGTCTTTCATCAAGAGGGTGGTTTTCTTATCGATGGGGACTGACCCCAGAGAACTGCAGCTTGGCTTCTGCCGTGGCCACATATACTGTATCTTAGAGCTCTGATTGGCTTAGCCATGTTGAACTTTTGGAATTGAAATGGCTGAAATACAGACGCTATGAAAAATGCTGTATTTCTTAAAAGGCACTCGTTTAGCCCACTGGGAGATGGTGCGTTCTGACAGTGTGTGGAAAAGATCAGAGAGTGTGGGGGGGTGTCCTCCTAGTCCAGGTAGTACAGATCAAACACAACGCAATCCCCATAGAGCTCCCCAGAAAGTGCTTACTGGGAGGCAATCTCGCATGTAACCCTAAAAGAAAGGCAAGGCATATGGCCTTTTGAAGATAGCAGTTGGAGATTAGAGTATATCCTGAATCAGGGCACATTGACAGGGGTTAAACTACATGCATGATAGTATGAGACAGAATGAAAGATAAGGTGAAGAGGGCGAGAACAAGAATCTTAATGCAGCTGTTTTAAAGTACACAGCAGAAAGAAATACAGATATTGATCTCCACTGTTGCCAAGGGGCTGAAGGGTGTCACCAAGAGCCAACTGCAATTCAATAAGGATGTAGTAAAAGTGCAAAATTAAACCTCTGACTGTTTTGGTGAAAATGTGAGGAATATCTTGACAGGAATATTACAATTTTACCACGTCCGGACATTTGCTTTCCATCTAGGCTAATTTCCTGCCCAGTTATACTGTGTGTGCTCTATTTCATTGAGGGAAATCAAAAATGGAGTTCATAATGGTATCATTTGTGATTGATTTGTGTGTGTGTGTGTGTTAGAGAGAGAGTGTGTGAATGTGTTCTCTCCCTGTTGTCATGCAGCGTTTCTGACAGCTGTTCCCTGTACCAGCTCCGAGAGTTGGCCACCGACGTGATACCATTTTATCTCCCAAACATCTGAGTAATAGCAAAACTGCTTCATTGTACACTGAGGAGTCTGATATAAAAAGGCACCTCACTTGACTGAGACTTATTACTGCTCTATTTACGAGGCGACTTGGTGGCGATATTTCATCTGATAAAATGGCAATTTCAATGAGAGACTTCAGCGGCTTTTGGCCCATGTGGGGTTTTGGCTTGAGTAGGAGGGATATATTTCACAGGGGAGAACTTGATGAAATGAGAAGTGTGCATTTGCAAAAGTGAGATAAAACTATCTTTTTTCACCAGACATTTGCTGGGGACTCATAGGGAGTTTGGTCTGCACAGATTGAAGTAGGGAGGTACACCCATATTAAAAGTGGAGCAATTTGTGCTTTTTTTTTCTGTCCAATTCTCTGGTGTTTTACTCCGTTTCACAGGAAACAACTGATGTGTTGGAGAATGATGGTGTAAAATTAGGATGAGAGCTCTGACCTATGTACCATCCTATTGATGTGTGCTCGTGGAATTGCATGCAGGCACCGCATCTTAAAGATGTGCATGCTTTTGCAAGTTTGATCTGGCGTAAAATAAGATCATAGAGATTCACAGTCAGACAAGACAGCTGATTGTAGGTTGGAGTGAACACCTGGCGTCATGCTTGTCTACAGCTGAGGTGAATCACTGCACTCACATGTCAGCCTGAATGTCAGGTAGCGGAAAACAATGTTTGAAGTAAACAGGCCAGAGGATGAAGGCTTTCTGTTCTTTTTTCTGTTTCACAGGTTACTGAAGTGCTTAGTGTTTTATTTATTTATTTTTAAACTTTTTGGGTTATTCACGGTTTCAAAATGTTTGTGGTTGGATGAATTTGTCATCGCCCTGTCATTTAGGTGCCTTTTTTACTGTCACATGAGCATGAAGTATAAAACTCTAGTTTATAGGAAGGTTTCTAAAAATGCATTTAAATCTACAGTGGCCCTGAAGGTCAAAACACAAAAGACAACATTACAGAAAACACATTAACACCAAGGAAAACAACATTTCAGATAATATAAAGGGTAGGGGAACATTTCTTCTTTCTTACTTTTCATATTTATCTGTTTGATCAATACTTTTGAACTTTATAAACAACAAGTAAACTTTAGTTACCGTAGATACCTGCTTACCTCCACTTTGCTTCTCAGCACACTAAAAATGCTGCGTCCCTCTGTTTTGCTCTTGGTTTTGGTAATCTTTCTGCCTTCATGGAGATTAATTATGGTAAGATTAGAACTGGAGGAGAGATTTTGCAGTTAGTTCTTTCACCTCTTAAATGAGATGACCATTTATTTGCTGAGGAGAGACAGAGAGAGAGAGGGAGAAAAAAATGTTTTATTACCTTCACTGGAATAAAGGCTTGGGCTCCAGTATGTACTTTAAACAGATGTGGATTTCTCCTAATCAAAAGCCTCCCTCTGACAGTGAGCTACAGCTTCCTTAAAGAACCATGGAACAAAAGAACGGTCAGTACTTCTGTCCTTTGAGGAATGTGAAAAGTAAGACTTTGTGGAACTACTAATTAAAAGCTTGTCTCTGCTTTCCACAGTGTGCTCCCGGGCACCTAACACATATCTAGAAAACTAAGTGAAAATGTGATAATGGCCGTTCTTTTGTGTTAAGGAGAAGAGTTAGGTTGTTAGGTTGGGGTGATGGCTACAGAACAAAATAGAGAAAATAAAAAGAGAAAGTGGAGAAAGTGTGGGTGCAGTAATTACTCCTCAGTAAATGTATGTGTTATGAGTTGTTGGAAAGTTTAGAGCAAAATCCCTAAAGTATGCCTTAAGACTTCCAGTGGACTCACCACCCGCAGCGGAAAGTTTAGAGCAAAATCCATAAAGTATGCTTTAAGACTGTGTGAGAAGAAGCCACTATGCCTTAAGACTGTGTGAGAAGAAGCCACTATTTTCAGGTCATCGAATACTAACTATATAAATGACCCCCTTTTTTCAATACTTTCATAATTTCTGTCCTCTTTCTAAGAAATGTATTGTCAGAGCAGCAGGCCATTGTTGTCTGGATGACAATATACTGTGTATATATACAGTAGTATGCAGTATTGAGTAAAAGCTGTTTGCTTACACCAACATGTGATGGGAATTTTGAGAACTAATTATTCTCAGGTTGTAAAATGGTGCGTTAAAGTTCTACGCGAATAAATGGCTGTAATTTTTGACATTGTTGTAATTGTTGATTGGTTCATAAACACAGCAGTTTACCATCAATTATTACAAATGTTGTGGAAATAGTTTTGTGAAACTGAATGAACGAATAGTTGAACTGGCGGATTATTATAATTCTTTTGATCTGATTTCCCTTGTCATAATAAGAGCTATTGCTGTCAACTTTTAAAAATGACCTACTATTTTAAATCCTGGATGGCGGCTTGTGTGTTTTATGTACCCAGTAAATCCTTAGTAACTTCACTGCAGTGTACTGTACTGTGTATGTCAAGGCCTTGACATACACAGTACAGTACAGTATTTTCTCCTTGTATGCTGCCCATGCAGGCAGCAAGGACAATTTAAAGGCGTGCTCTTGGATAATTAAAGTGGTTAAGAAATGTAAGAAATCACCTAGAGTGAAACTAGGTGTGAAAAGAAGGTCACAGCTCGTGAAGGACACTGCTGTAGAGGAGTTCAGAGACAAATAAACCCAGTAGATCTGTTTTTTTTCATGCCGCTGCTCAAAATGACCCTACAGTAATCTTTTATTGGCGAGAGCCATCAGGGGAGTTGAAATACAGGTGTTGAATATTACAGTATGTGCATGAGTTTAGTGTTGAGCAGAATATATGGTTGGAAACTCAGACAGAATATATTTTAGCTGATGTTGGTACCAATAAATTCATATTCATTCATCATTGAAATGCCAACCCTTTGTAAGATTATAGAATATTACTGTTATTTTTACTAGCACTGTGTAAACAGATATTTACAGCAGTATATTCATCATTAGGGTTCTCCTTTAATATGTTACTGGTATTGATTATATGATAATCAATGATTATGATATTGATATTGTTAATACAATTCCAAAATTGTATTAACTATATAATTACTACATAATTTAATACAATTTTATTATATTTTTTACTAGTGTGCCAACGTAGTTTTTTGTTGAATTTAACAGTCAGACAACAAACATTTTTGAAGACATTTTTTGTGTTTAATTCCATCTTATGAATGGCTTACATGCTGAAGGCCACCAGGGGACAAATAAGTACATAAAGTGAAATGGTTCAATAATAAACAGCAAAGCTAATTAAAGTGACAGTTTGACTTCGTATTGGTTTGCTGTCGTCAGGATGAAGAGATGACCTCTTCTCACAAAGTGGAAATGTAATTTCATGGCCTGTTAGACACTGAACTCCAGGAGTAAACAGAGAGAGGACCACGCTCACGTCTGATAGGGTCTCGTCCAGACCACTAGTCATTATACGTAGTTTGGTACTGTTGTTTTTACTGTCACCAGTCAGACTTACAACAGGCTGTAAACCACATCCTCATGTGCATAAATAGATATATTTAAAGTACACAAGTTTAAAAAAAAGTTTAATGATATGGTCTATTTGGTTAAAAAACATTGGAGCAAATATATTTAAAATATTTATTATATTTACAAAAAATCGACCACTGCCCACCCCACAGTTTGAGAAGAACTGACCTAATTTGTGAACTCTTTTTCTTAAATCTGTAAAATCAGTGGTTGTAATGCACTGCTGTGTTTTGCAGGGACCATAAGAATTGCTCTATTCTATTCTTTTTTATTCTATTCCATTTTAAATTAAGGCCTTGAAGAAATTAAAAACAAAAGATGTATGAGAAAAGATTAATCCAATGTAAGAATTGAGCATATTCATGAAGTAGACATATTATTTATGCTGTGGTTGTAGAATAAGTAGTACCCACAGTACTGCAGTGTATAGCACAAGTCATTTCCCTCCAGTACTCCATTTATTATGTATAGATACCCTGAGCTGCAGACCCATGCATACTCAATGGATTTAAAGAAACTAGCACCTGAAGATGCTCTGGCCCTGTAAAAAAATCATTGGGACTGTGTAAGTAGAATGAAAGCAACGAGAAATTCACAGCTTTAATGAGTCTCTGCAGACATCAAAAGAGAGAAAATAAAAACAAGTGATTCAAACTTTAATACCACTCGCTATCCATCAGAATTGTCAAATCAATCATTCAGTAGCTGTTCTCCCCTATAACATAATGGACTTTATTGCCTTTCCAAAGATAAAAAGATTTAATAATTTACACAGGTTGCCTTTGTTGAAACTTTGATTTATTCTTGGAGCAAAGACCCAATTTCATTGCAGTCTTGCACAATGATGTAGTTCAAAAAGACGCCTGTCTGAGCAAAAAGGCGAGCTGAACACTGAGGGAAAACAAACAATCCACGGTAGGTGACACGCTGCCATAGAACTACTAAAGAGAACTGGCACATATAGCTAAAGATTATTATAAACCTTCCCATAATTCAATGCATTTAACACTTAAGTGATTTCATGAATACATTTACATTGACACCTTTTTCCAACGGAATTGACTGATGATGTGTCTATAAAAGTGAGTTTAGGGTAAAAAAAAGAAACAAAGCAGTCAAAACGGCCAGGTTGAATCTTTGACATCCACAGACAGAGCTATGACATAACAATTCAATTTAGTCACTTCAATTCAAGACAAAGGAAAAACTCACTATTTTATTTAATAGAAAAAAAAAAACCAAAACAAACTTGCCTTAAATCTGACCCTGCCTCTGTTTCCGTCCCTCAGCTCTGGTCAAAACTACTGCACATTAGATTAAATTCTGTTAATCAATTCATGTTTTTGTGATATTAAAGGTGCAAATGACTTCTGTCAGGATTTGTTAGTCATCCTACTTTTCTGGGCTATTGTTTGTTGTGAAGTTATCGTAAAAAACACTTTCTTGTTTGAATTGTGCAGCATGTGTTTGTGTTGCACGCTTGTTGTTCTGACCTTTTTAAAATCCACAACATGAGATGCGTAAAACAGTGTAATTGTGTTTACACCCCAACATGCCACTAAAGAAAAACAAAATTTGAAATGCTTTGTATGCTGGTAGCAAATGTCATGATGTACAATATTAGCTTCTGTGCTGATGCTCAGGGAGGAAAAGTCTCATGTTCTACTGTAGATAATGGGAATCTCCTCTTTCACAACCAATTATTCTGCAAACCACGCTGGTAAAAGCTTAAATCAATTTAACAGCTTTA
Source organism: Cynoglossus semilaevis (assembly GCF_000523025.1). Classification (NCBI taxonomy): domain Eukaryota; kingdom Metazoa; phylum Chordata; class Actinopteri; order Pleuronectiformes; family Cynoglossidae; genus Cynoglossus; species Cynoglossus semilaevis. The sequence continues at coordinate 6,311,698 of NC_024314.1, forward strand.
ACGTTGTTGACAGTAGTATCTTTTAAGTAGCAACTATTGCTTTGCCACATTTGTATAATGGATGGATGGTTTATTTGCAAAAAGTTAAAACAAACTGCTGACATCTCAAACTGGGTATGTAAGTGTTAGCCAAATCGTGCAGATATGAGACTGGGGAGAGAGGAGCTCTATCTCTGCGACACACACCTGTGATCAATGCTGAGTCAGCTTCAATCAGTCAATCCTGAGTCTCCACTCCTTCCAACCAAAGTCATAAAAAGTAAAATAGAAGACTCATTTGGAACTTTTTGCTCCCATAACAACAAACACTGGCTTTATCAGCTGCTGCAGGAACCAAGAGCATATAGTTCTGCTGCTATTTCATCTTGGAGAGTTCCACAGCTTTTGGCTGTCTCCCAGTTCAGCCTGTTCAGCTGACACTTGCCACTGCAAGGAGGCTAACTGGGAGGGTATATAGTAATTGTATCACTGAACTATTTATCCCTGAGATACTACAACTGACTGAGTTATGAGATATGTTGGGGCTACGTAGGCTAACGTGGGCAGCCAAGGGGAACTGACCTGGTTGTGATGCATTTACTGACTTCTGGTTTACAAACAGTCAACAACATTAATGTTTGTGCATGGTTTGGTATTAAAATATCCTTTTACAAATCAGTTCACTGGATTAATGACTTACAATAAACAATTTTGCCTCAAGGAGATTGGAACTGATTCCAATCAGAACATGTATGAAGAACTATTTGAAAAAAGGATTTTATGCCATGTAATTACATTAAAATCTAAACATGTAGTTCATTCATTCATTTGAAACTTCATATTTGGAGATTGCCAATTAACTATTTGTGACCGAAAATGATAAAAGTTGCAGTCCTCCAATAGAGTGTTTGCACATTCATTCTCACAGTGTCATAGAGTTTGCAGAGTTGCAGTCCTTGGTTGCTGTTGATTTTGTCAATTATTTTCATTATGATGCAACACAGTGTCCATGAAGCTCTTTAACAGGAGCATGTCTCTCCATCCCCAGTACTAGATGGTCTAGGTGGGACTGAGCATTTAATGTCTTCTCTAAAATTGTTCACCTCATATTGAAAACAAATTGTTATTAATTTTGCTGTAACTCAAAGAAGCTCCTAGAATATTCAGATTTTTTTTTTTTTACTTTTGAGGCCTAATTTGCCTCTTTTGTGTGTGTAATAATACATAGTAAATTTCCAACCTGCATCTTTCCTTTTTATTGTATGGCAGTTCGCAGCCTATATTCTGCTGCTATTAATAGTAAGGAAAATATCTCATGACTCACTAGCTAAATCCTGTGGTTAATGAACACAGAGTCTGGGTTTTCTTTTTAGTATCCACCTGTGCACCTCCATCCTCTCTGCTCTCCTCCTGGCTCAGTGGTCTGTTCCTTATTCTCTCCCACCATCTACTGCTCACATGACTCCTCTGGACACTCAGACACCCATGACCACGTGTGTGGGAAAAGGTGAGAGAGATCAAGGCTCACAAAGGAATGAACTGCTATTCATTTTACTCACACAACCTTCACAGTTACCCAACGAGACAGCGGTTTAATTGCCATCTCACTTTTCCTTCATTAGAGGAGGAGCAGGTGTTGAAAGAGGCAGGAGTGTGAGCAGTTGGATTTGTTCCTCCCATCTCCTTTCTTTCCCTTACTCCATCTTTTTTTCTCTCCTTAGCAACACTATTTCAGTTCTATAAATTCTTTGGAAAAATAAAACAATATGTCAGGCAAGGATATCGATGGCCATTGTGATGTGGAATTAATTTTTGAAAGGAAACTATTGTTCGCTCTCAGCACTGAGTTACAGCTTGCTTGCGGGAGGCACTTTGGAACAAAAGCTGAGACTGAACAGCCGTGTGCCGTAAAGACAGTCTGTGTGAAAGCTGCAGAGGTCATGAAAAAAGCGTGATGGCTGCTGGGTTGAAATATCATCCCTTTGACCTTACTTGGAGCTGAATTAACTGCTTACTTCACCAGGCACAAAAGAAAACTGAAATCTAGGAGCAGAAGTTCGAGGTAAACCATGTCTCCTCACAGTGAATGGCTCAAACCACATGGAATTGCTGCAATCATTTAGGCACAGTCCATGTTAAGATGTTTTCGAAAAAAGCAGAAAAGAATGTGTTTTTTTGTCAGTGGACAAATAAAAAAGGATCTATTAATTATTTTAACATCACAATCAGTCATTAGAGTAACAAAATATAGTGCTGCCTGCAAAAACACGGTTTGAGCAACACTGAGCAGTCAGAAGTCAGAAGGTAAACAATCAAAATCTGTAGTGTTGATCCACTTTTTAAATAATTTCAACATTTTATCAGACAGAGGTTTATTATGTTAGAAAAAAAGGGTGAGTACACATTAGACAGCAGCTGATGTAGGTGTCTGACCCAAATAATTTCAGATACCGATGATACAAATGTTCAGCTATGAAAGTGCAATGACGCCCTTTTGAAACAAACAAAAAAAAAAACAATCAAACAAACAAAGAAAACACATCTTGCAATGACAAATGTTTTTGAAGCCACCTTCTGGAGCGATCACATCTTAATAGAACACTTCACTTGGTGAAAAAGGGATCTAGGTCAGGTTGCATCCTTATGACAGATTACCGAAAGCTGAATATCTTAGTACGGGTGCTGTCTTTCTCCATTCCAATATAAATAATCCAAAGATTGGAAAACTCTTAAACTATTAGATTAATCGGACCTTTCAGCAGTCTGGTAGAAAATTCCTCCTCAGGTGAAAATGGCCTGACAACTGATCCTCCATCTGTCAATCTGTACTCACTTCCTCTCTGTCTACTCTTTTGCCTGCCCCACTCTCAATAGCTGTCCCTTTCCTGTAGATAATTACAGTGCAGTGGCACTATGGTCAGTAAAAGCGTGGCCAACCACTCCAGGGGGAAGACGCATGATCCATTAGCTGAGCACAAGGCTCGACAGTCCATTTCTCATTCCCATTTGT
>NC_024314.1:6314971-6369891 GCF_000523025.1 Cynoglossus semilaevis
CTGCGTCTCCTTTCCCCTACAGCTGCTACCATGATTAAAAAAAAAAAAATACCTGGATAAAATAAAATTTTCCTCGTAATAGTCAGAAAAGATTCTGACAAAACTTAAATTCTGTAAAGAATTAAAGTGTTTTCTACTTCAAGTAATGTGACCCTCAATGGTGCAAAGTGGCTGCAGGTCTTTTATTCTTAACTTTGCAATGTCAAAATGTCAAAAATAAACAACTGGTATCGTATATTGTTTACTTCAGATTCCAAAATCTGTTGCTTTTCCTAAACAACAAACATGGCTGAACCTGTCTCGGTGTCTGCTACAGAGAGTGACTGTCAGTCTCACATGTTCACCCTGGAGACTGAGAGAAAAAAAAAAAGCAGAACCAAAAAGTGCATTCTTATAATGACCTTGCCAACAAGTAGCAGGTAATCCATTTCCAAAAAGCAAGATGGGGTGAGAACAGCAGCCAGTCAGACAACAGCTTCCTGAAACATCCCCCAGTTAACTCCTCTTGTCTTGTTTAATCAGGCACAGAGTCTGCACTGATGGATGGCCTTTCGTGCAGTAAAAGTACTACGAGAGGACATGTAAAATCCCTATCAAATGGCTGTCCCCTGCTCACATTTCTTGTCTGCAAACTCCCCGATGCTGCAGTTAGGAGCTCAGACTTTCTGGAGCCTTTTTATTTAACTTTCTTCATCTCTTCTAGTTTTTCATTAATATGATCTAGGTATTGCCTTGTGGGTATATTTGCAGTGCAAATCAAGAGCTGAGGAGTACAGTCAGTAATTAAAGTATTATTTCAGCTGCAATCCTTTCATGCAGAGAAAAGATAATTCATCATAAAAAAACAGCAGGGAGAATTTTTGAGCTCACTGATTTTCCACCACTTTCAACATTCCCTCCAACAGGAATCTGTAAATTGATTCCACATGGAGCAGAACAGTTACGGAGCAAATAATTGTTTTCCATGCAGTGAGTGATGACCCCATTGTACATATGCATACATCATTATGCATAAATGCATAAGTATGAAAATGTACAGTGTGCGTACATGTGGCTTTTCTCTGAAAGTGGGTAGAGTTCCATCTTTTTTCTCATCTAGTGCTTCCGCTGTTTCCTTCTTGTTTTCAGTGCTAACCTGAAAACAGGAAATCAATTCGGCTGACCCTAATCTGAAAGCATGGCACGAGGATTAATAACTTTCCTGATATGGAATATGCACAACTTTTCTGTCATGCAGAGAAATGGGCTGCAGTCCAAATTGAAATAACATATGAGGAGCATTTCTAATCATTGGGTCAAGGGCAGGGAGGAAAAACAATCCTCGCTCCTCAGTAGCCTGGTTCATGTTTACAGGTAGTGAACGCTTTATATTAAATAAAAAGGACAAACACCTTCACAAAAATAATTAAATACAACAGCAATAAAGGTTTAAATGCAGCCAAATGATAATCATACTATTTAATTTGATTTTGATTAAGTACATTTCATTGTGGTTAAAATATCAAAAACAAATATCAACAAATGGTGAAAAAAACCAACTTGTTTTCTTGTCTTTTTGTTTAGCTTTGGTCACCAAAGATTTTACCTTATGATGTAAATTCTGTGACTCAGTTTACGAAACAAACTGAAACAAGTGGAAATTTTAATTGTTTTAAGTTTTTATATTATTTTGCAACAAGTAAACAACATATTATTCCAAAAGATGTATTTGAAATTGTACATAGTAATGCATATTCACACAAATTCAAAGATATAGTATTTAAATAATTTCATTAACACAGTTAACATTCTTGCATAGTTAAATTGTGGGCCTAAAGAAAGAAATAAAAAACACATATACGTTCTGGAAAGCCTAATTGGAAACTTCAAATTTATTATAGGTAATAAAAATAGTCAATGTTACACAGCAGTAGCATTCATTATTGTTGTAAAATTACTAATATTAGTTAGAAGCCAAAGCTGGAGAGAGCAGTAAACTGAATTCACGTTAGTTCAGCACCACTCCTGGTGAACAGCTCCCTGCACTCATTTAGACTGGAGCTTCTCACTGGCTGGGTATGGAATATAAACTGTAAATTACAACTCTTTTTTTTCATCCCAAGTTATACATTTGCAGTCCACAGGGCTGGAAAATTCAATAAATATGTACCTATATTCAGTGAGGTGAGGATAACGTAATTTAAATACATCAATGCAACATGTTCTTCTTAATAAAAAGTCACCGAAGGTCAAGGATACTTCACTGCAGTTTCAAAAGCCATCACTACACAAAGTTGTGGTGAATGGCTCCTGTCCTAAACTAAAGCCAACATTTTACTTTTAAAACATCACATATAATGAAATGATTATGGACTACATTTGAAATAAAATAAGTATTTTATTCAAGCGGTCAGGGCCATGGTAGTACAAGTGTTTCAGATGAAGACACATAAAAACCTTTTATTCTCTTTCAAAACATATCAAAACTTGTTCAAAGCCAACTGTTCACCTTCTGAACGTGTGTGCCCTGCATGGTACAACGCTGAATGTACTTTTTCAAATGGTGTTATACTTGACATGGGAACTCGTAACTGTTGATGAACTCTGGTTATTCAAAAGGGAAGGTGAATTTTGTGTTAGAATTCAGAGTTTAGCTTTTAAATATTTCATAAAGTCTGTAGATAAGACACTTTTATGTCAGAGCCAGTCAAAAGGTGATTGAATTAAAGTCACATAATATTTCTGTTGAAGAGGTTTCACACACATAAAGCTTCACTCCCTTCCCATACTTCCCATATCAATTAAAAACAGCTTTCTAATAAGCATTAGCATGTTAGCTCCACTAGAAATAAACAAGTACAGAAATATCAAATGACATCACACTGAAAACTACTCAGTGAGTCATTTATTGACACCAACTGCTAAACTTGCAAATACACCGAGCTGCCAACAGCTCAGTAACAAAAGCAGAAATTAAACAGAGCCAATTAAAATGATTATTGTGTGATTTATTTTGTTTTTCCTACAGCTCTTTACAGTAGTCGTTAATTCATCCCCAGATTGGTAAAGACTCCTTTTCACATTTCATACTGATGTTTACTGTAATTGGGAGTGAGTGTTTCTCCTCTTCTTCACTGTTTAAGGATTAGCAGATTTGTTAAATGATTGTCTGTTCTTCCTGTTCTGGCTCCTCCCTGGCCCTCACAATCTTAGCACCTACGCAGCTCTTCTCAAGGATAACACATTATCTCTGTAGTGAAGGTTTTGAGTAAATTATACATTTTCCTTATTAGTTGTGGTATAAAGGGATAAGGAACTGCCAAGTGAAGTTAAATGCCACTGTCAGTCTCAGCGTGACTCATCTGTGTTTGAGCATTTCAGTTCGGTCGGGTGACAGTATTCAGGAAGACGTCACTGGAAGTATAAACTTTGTATAGAGGAGGTAATTTCTACAGGAATTTAATTAGGTTTGATTATAAACCGTTTTGTTTGTCTTAATCTATAACCCGACTGATGGTCCGATAATATTGTTTGGACTCAATGTAAAGTTTTTCCTAATTTTTATATTCAACAAACAGTTGGGGAACTGTGTAAAGCATAAGGACAAAGCATTATTTACATAGCAGGGGAATGATATCAGTGTCCAAAAAGAGAATAAAAAAACTGAGGTACCAGTGGTGCAACAAAAACAGCTGCTAGCTTTAAAAGTTAAACCTCTACATTTTTAAAAAGCCTGCTGATTGGTATGTATATACTCTCACATCTCAGCCTACGTTCTGGCGTTGCCATTGCCCAACAGAGACTTTTAATGAGGTGCAGCAGGTGGGTAGAGCACAATTGTCCAACGAGAAATATATTATTCACTGTAAGAATGTTTAAACAGAAAGATAGCAGGCTTTAAATCCCCTGTCCACCTTACATGAATAAATAATAAGGTATGGGTGAAATGACGTCCTTTCTAAAGTTTGTTAAATTACAGATGCAGTATGTCCTCACTCACGAGCTTGGTTGGACTAATTTGACAGTGGCTACAAACATCTGGCTACTCACTCAATGTATGTATTTGTCATAAAGGATTCTTCTGTGGTCGATGCTGGTACACCAATAGGTCCAGCATCAAGAACAATAAATACATAGCAAGAAAGAACTGTAGAAACAATTGCTGTTGTTCTTTATGTGGTTCCTGGCTTTTTTCTTTTGATTATAATCTACAATAATGAGTTGGAAAACAAATACTATTCTACATTACCCATCAAAAACACTAAACACAAAGTTTAGGCAAAACAAATGCCACTCTGTTGCTTTTGTCACCAAGAGGTTAGTCATCTTATTTTATTCTCTACAGAGCCTAAAATGTAAAGTCTATACGTCTGCAGTTATGTGCAAAACCTGCACACATCTAATTGAGTCGGTCACTGTCATTAAATACTTAAGCAGCTCAGGGAACAAATTAGCTTGCAGACATCTTTTGGAAGAGAAAATGAGGACATATGGGACACTTCTCTGAGCTCAATAGAACTGACTCATGAGAATTGCTACCAAAGGGAAGTGCCAGTCACAACTTACACCCAATCAAGTAGCAAAAAAGTTGTAGCCATGAGCAAAGTGAGAAATGATGAGCGCAGGATATAAAGGGTTCTCACGCAATGTGAGTCTGGGGCACAGATAAGAGAAGAATTAGCTGTTAATTTGTGGAGAAATTAATCCGTTTTCAGCATGAATCAGAACCCAAACTCTGTGGCATTGTTCAAGGGAGTGCAATCCGCTATCTCATGTCCCCAGATATTTGCAGGTCGCTACAGAGAAGGAGAGAGCATTTTAATTTGGCCATTGATGTCGGAATCAGGAGAAGGGTGACACAAAGAAAGTCTTTGTTCCAGCAAGGAGTTCAGTGAAAATGGCACACATCGTTTCTCTGAGAATTTCACAGCTGCCATTATACAGCAAAGCAACGCATGTCTTTGTATTTTGGTTTGTGAAAAGGGGACACAGAAGGCCACCCGACAGCAAAAAAAAAAAAAAAAAAAAAAAGGAACAATTTGTAATTGTGACAGAGACTTTTTGATATTGAGCATTTAATCACAGGTCATTAATGCAGTGCCATTTCAAAAGCCTTGGCATCACTGGAATGTAGAGAATGTGACATTTAAAAAGGCCGCACTTCTGATTTTGTGAACTGCTGTACACCAAATAGGAATATATAGAAACACCATCAGGTTATATAATAAGCAGACATTCTATATTTATGAGCATTTCATTTTTATTATTCATGCTCAATTTACTTATTGATATCTCTTTGTTAATGTCAGAGCCAGAGTGACTGCTATACTCATTTTCTGCTGTTACTCAGCTGTTGTACGTTTTATCTGAAAATGTCTTGTAAACATTGAAGAACACCGAGGTAGGCCCTAGTCATGAATTTTCATTACCAACTTTGTGGTAAACTTGTGTAAATCTGTGTGGTAAACCTGGTGATCATTCAATCACTTGATCTCCACCTTGCATGTCTGCCTGCGTCTTTGTAAAAACCCTATTTTCTAAAAATCTGGGGAAATCCTTGAATTATATGTCTGTCACTCATTGGGAATTCAAAATTGTCACCAAAACCAGTCCCACAGTAGAACTGATTCGTATTTATTTCACCACTTGTGGTTGTTCACCGAAGCATCTTGTGGCTTTTTGTCTCATTTGTTTTGTTCATGGAATTCATTGTGGATCATATGTTTAAATCCTGTGGACTGGGTCTGTCTTTGTCATAAAATCGAGAAACAAGATTTTTCCTTTTTTTTTTTTTTTTTTTTCAGGGCATAGTGCCCTCTGCAGTAAAATATGCTGCAGCATGATTCAATTCCTTGGCTTGTTTGGATGTGGGATCCAAGTTAATTCCCTATTCTAGTGACAGTGTGATGGTGGTTCAGCTACTTTAGGGGTTGTCTTTGCGCAGCTTGATCCTATAGGACGGACAGAATAATAAACACGATTATGAAAATGCATGTAAAATAACAATATTATGACTCACAACTATCTTGTTTAAGTTGTATTTTGGTGCCAGTGGTAAGAACAGAGGCACATTTCCTTTATTAAAGTAAAGCTATGATTCACAGCAATCCTGTAAGTTTCCATATTGATTTAACAAATTTGTAAAATTATTAGGGTAAAGAATTTTAAAGCATGGGCTGTAGACATTCTCCAACTTTACGAAAATTTGCTTCACATTTTCCTATATTAATTAATCCATCATTTCATTACTTTTTATTTCATGACGGCATGAAAGAATTATTAAAATATGACCTCATCATTTATTGTAATGGAACAAAATCACAGAGCAAATGAAATGAACAAAGGTAAATTTGTATGAATGGATACACACAAGCGCGCATACACCTTCATCAGCAGCTGTAACTGTGAAACAAGGGGGTGTAAATCCATTATCCTCAATTATCTCAGAGTTTTCCTCCTCATCCATATTCCTGCCCCGTGAATGTTACATGAAAATGACTCCTGTTCTCTATTACAAAAAAACAAAAACAAAACACACACACACAAAGCATTTAAGATGGATTCACGACACCTGCTTCCAAAGCATTGAGCCTTAAATGCCTTGGATCAAGTGGAATTGATGAACAGAAGAAGCAAAAAAGAACACCAAACAAATCATGACTAAACAACATACATACATTGATACATAAAGTCGAAAAAGCTCATTTGCTTGATTTACCGGCCTCTTCTATAAAACCTTTCCACATGGTTTAATTAGTGTGTGTTCTGCCCCGTTTTTCATGTTTAAAAGGTGATGAATTATATAATTAAAGGGCTCACAATTTAAATCAATGGGGCAGAAAGGTAGAAGGTAATTAATCAGAGCTCTGGCTGGCATAGGTATTCTAACTTTCGGGGGGGGGCAAGATATCTGATATCCCTGTCCTGCACAGGCATGCAGTTAGAGATAATGTTGATAGACAGCCATTTTATATATACAACAGTAGCATAAACAGCACACCAATAGTCAGAACAATAGGTTGGTTCCACTGTTCGACTACTGAGAGAAAAAGCTACTGCAACTGCTGGTGAGACACTAAACTCTTCTAAATCTACATCGTTTCTGGTGGATATATGAACATAAAGCTCCATCCATTACCTCCATCCTGCATTGGCTAACAGCAGGTGGTGGGCGGGGCTACCCCCACAGCACAGCTGCTCATCCTCTGACAGCAACAGTCGCTGTCATCAGTCACAAATTAAAAAGAATTAGGGATATGTGCTTCATCCATAATGGTGACACGATGTCATCGACATGATGTGAAAATTAGAGTTAAAAAAACGATTACACGGATATAAGATCATTGATCACATTCATAGCATCCTGAAGGTTGACCAGCTGGAAAACATTTACACCACCTATAGGTGCAAACGGGCAGATCAACTTGGAGTAGACTGTAATTCTGCATATTTAACAGGAGTGTGTGCGCATGTGTGTGTGTGTCATGTAAGGCTGGATGTTACTTCTACATAGTTAAAGTGAAATATTCCAGTACCTCTAATAGGGAGTCTCTTGCTGATGAGGAGGTAGTTTATCTGCTTTATGTAGTTAGTATTTATGCAACTTTGTTAATTATTGGAATTTTTTTCCTCACAAAGTTAAATATATACTTTTTTAAGTGATCAGAGGCTCTGACAGAGAGGCGTTCACTTCAACAACCCTGTCTGTTGAATTTCATCTCATAGATAGCTCTCCATGTGAGGAAATCACGCTGCCGGTGGCCTCCAGAGGAAAGGTCAGGTTGGTTGTGAATGTCAGAGGAAAAGCATTCCACATCCTGCTTCTAATTAGCGTTTTTTAAGTGTGTAATTAATGATTATTAGTGGAATTGACATTTATGTGTGGGTTTGTGTGTAAAGGTCTCCAGTGCTTAACGTGTGTTGGGTCAAACTGTAGTGTTGCTACCTTGATGAACATAACAACAATGAACAGTCACATGTTTTATGCACAGCTTTTTTATGTTTTTGAAACATTCACCACTGTTTGTCACTAACGTTGTGAAACTTATTATGTAGTAACATGAAACTTATCACATTATTACATGATACTGAGCCCCAGTGAGGCAGCAATACGCTTCTGCAGTTCATCAACCAGATTGTTGGAGAAGAGAGGTGTTCAACAACCGAGGTTTCACTCTATTATACATAAATAAAACCTTGCCTCATCAAATTCTCACTCACACAAATGTTTTAGACAGGCCAACACTTTTTTTTAATCCATTGTCATGCTACTTACTTCCCTGGGAGTACCGACAAGTCCAGGCATGTCCTCAAACGTGTGAGATCTCCATCACACTCGCCACAGCAGGATAATGGACACGCTGTACCATATCAACACTTCTGTTTCCCTGTGTGCTGATGGCTGCAGCTGAAGTGCTGCAATGTGGGCGGCTGTCACCCAGTGCCACTAAACAGCAGGTGAAGCCCACATGACCACCTGGCACAGAACAGTAAAAAAAACCCAAAGTCTTAATTCATTCAGAGAAACACAATGAGGCATGTTTATGTAAAGAAGAGAATATGTAGAAATGTGTGTAGCAGCAGCTGTAACGGACCAGAGGAAAGTCCCACAGTGAGTTGGCCCAAAGTGATGCTCACAATATCTGCCATCATGAGAAGCCACATGATATATGGTCTGTGCCTCTGTTGCTTCCATTTTTTTTTCTTTAACGCCAGTGAGGTCACTAAAAGTCAACCTCAATTACAGAAAAAGAAATACAATATACAGGGAGAGAAAAACATAGATTGAAGTCCTACCTGCAAAAAAAAAACAACAACAAAAAACCACAATTACAAGTACGCCAACTGTTTTTAACCTCTTTCTGTGCAAAGAATAATGGCTGCCATTGCCCGACTTTATTAAATTTACCACCCACCTTGTTATCATTTATGCCTAGTGAGTTTTTACCCATGAGTTTTAAACATGCTGCAGAACCATTAAAAGAAAACAGCAGACAGTAACAGTAAATGTCAAAAATCAAATGAGTCATTAACTGTTGAAAGAGTCAAAAACAAGCAAAACATTCCTAAAAAAAAAAACATGTATTGTTGGTATTTTGTTAAAAAAGCAGATATTTGTCCTCAGGCTGAAAATCAACAATTGAAAATGAAGTTTGAAGGTGTTGTTCTGGAGGACTGAATGAATAAGGCTTCTGATGGAAGCACAGAAGGACACCAAGAAATTTGAGACTCACCAGCCGCCGTTTCTTGGAGGGTTTGCAGTTTAGAGGGTGGAGCAGATGGACGGCTAACAATGAGCTGCTGTAATCAATTCACTGTGAGTGTGTTAGAGAGGGAGAGGAAAGAGAGAAGCTGCTGAGAAAAGTTGAAGCTACTGCGTGTAGGTCTGTTTTTTTAAGATGAGAATGAGACTAATACCAGTGTTTGAACACAGTTGAAATACAGTTAATCTAAGACATGAATAGAGGGGTAGTGCACAAAATTCTAATTTGGAAAATAATTAAAACCTATGAAAATATCAAAGCTTTGTTTTCCACATATAATCTATTTAGGACTAAACATGTCAGTGAGATTTGTTTTTGTCTGAATATCTGTTCTTTGCCCCATCCAAGGACTGAAATACAGTTCCCCCAAATGAAAACGAAAAAAAATAGATGATGCACGATCAAAACCTTTTTAAAGCATAAATAATTTGACTAGAATTTCATTTATGTCTGATCAAAACATTATTTACAACGGCTTTCCTGTTGAAATGTATTTTCGTTATATTATATTATATTATATTACATTGCATTTCTGCAATAGTCTCAGCACTGCCAATCACGGGTGACATGTTTTGTGGGAAGGACTTTTTGACATTACACTCAGACCATTTCTGTTCTGCTAAAGCAGTGAACCTTCACCCATCTACAGCCTTGATAGAACATGCTGTTTACCCAGAATGACTCTGCCTAAGTAGTTCATTTGAATAAAGCAGCTCCAATAATGATCTTTGCAGCAGTTGTGTAAAGTGAGTGTCTCATTTAAAGACTCAACCTACCATCTGTTTTTTACATACTGCCGTGACTTAAATTAAAAGCTGCCGTGTGAGACTTGGCCAAGTTTGTCTATGCTCAGGCTGTGCGCTTACCCACTTTGCCATTTTGTTTTCCAGTCACTTCTGTTATTGTTTACACATTAGCTCATGCAGACTCGTATCCTCATGTTGAACCACTGTTTCTGTTTCCTGAGTCAAAATTGCAACTCACAGCTGCTGCTTGTTGAACTTGTTAAAGAAAAGAGTTTATTTTGAATGTGAGGTCGATGCTAAAAAGACAGTGTTTCTAACTCCTCAGACTTTTTTTGGCAATCATTATTGTGTTTATTTGTTTTGTTGATTTTTGTTTTTGTGCCTTATGGTTGAGGCCTGGTCCTCATTTAATATATATATATATATATATATATATATATATATATAGGATCACTGAAGTATAGGATAATGGGATTCACCAGGTTATACGTAATTTGGCTGCCAAAACAGAATTTTTTTAAAAATAAATAACTTCAAAGGAAGTACACTGAATGTTTCATTAGATTAATAGACTAATAGCATTAGATTGTATATTTCTGTTCAGTTTTGTGCTGCTTCACATGATGTTACCAGAAGCAAAGCAAGAATGTGTTTGTTTTTTTTTTTTTACTTGGTGTCCCTGTATTATTGTAAGACCGTGTACATTTTTGCTTGACATTGTTGAATCTGCTACACAGATTAGCTCTGAGCTATAGTACCCAGGAAAAGCAGTCATATTTGGGTCAGATTTATCTCCCATACACATGTCAAATGTAAAGAAGAGCACGTGCAGTCAGCAAACAGGGGCCGGGTGCTTTGACTAATTTAAACCAATACTTTAATTTAATCAACAACAACATTGTCTCCAGTTACCATGTGTTATGACTTATATCCATATCTGGCCATACATCAATCACAAGAATTCAACTGATTCTGCAAATGTGGTGCTTCAAGTAAGAGCTGGGGTGGGGTTGTGTGGCAACCCTAAAGCATAAAAGGCAGCAGGGTGGAATTTTTGGTGGTAAATTTACAAACAGTGACTTTAAGTTAGAACAAAAGAAAAGAAGAAGAATGTATGCATCTGCAGTGCAGGGAATAGAATAACAAGCCATCACCGCCTCCCATCCTTAATCTTTTCCTCACTTATACTTCTGCAGTTCCATTAATTATCACTTTGACCTGGCATTTACGGAACACCTGAGAAACTAGGCAGGGACCATGAGTTAGAAGTGGAGGTGAGAATAGAACATGCTAAAAGAGGTGAAGCAGAGCTCTCTCCTGCAGGGCTGGATGACACAGGTGCAGTAGCACAGTGAGCCTTTCCGTACATATCACCGTGTCTGCATCAGAGTCGGCACTCTGGCTGCTGAGTGTCATGCATGTTCTCATTATAGTGTGCAGATGAGTCATGCTGTTCAAATAGGCTGTCACTTGCAGTGGGGCTTGGGGACCAGGAGACTACGATGAAACACTAATGATTACCATTAAAGACATAGCTGTTTCAGAACAGTCTAGACCTGCAGTGGAGAGCTAACTGTCTAATGCAGGGCTGGCAGACTTTACAGTCATGTAAGTGAAAAGATTGTTAAACCAGGTAGTTTTTGTATTTTTTGTATTTTTTTGCCTCTGTGGGATACGGAGGTGTGTATGTCTCGAAGCTCTGCATCTGTGGTAAGAATTCAAAAAAGCTGTGAGAGCCCGATTTTGCAGCAGCCACTCTTATTTAACAGTCACTTAATTTTACGAGTGCTTTTCATCCAATTCTCAGAGGTATAGCCGAGGAGCCATTGATGTGTCGTATATTGCTATCTCATGAGAGGTTAAAATGCCTTATATCTTCAGTTTCCTGCTTAATGTAGGGTATGTTTGCTTTATTGATCTAATCAACAAGACAGACCGCTGTCAGAACTGCTCCAGGGAATCAGATTTGATTGGATCAACTGAATTTCCTTCTGTTCACTACATCACATGCAATTCAGCTCACATGTGCCGTCTCAGTGGATTTACAGCATCAGTCAGTCAAACATGTTCTGCTAACATGAGAGTGTTGTATGCCGCCACTCATCTAAGACTTGATGTGACTCCATGTTACACTCATATCCAACAATGGTGAGGTTTCCAGATGGAGAATGTCAGCTCCTCTCTAGGAAGTCTTGATTCTGAACTTCCCTGAATGTCTGAGCTGTATGTCCCAGCTTTCTGAAATCATTATTTTCTTAAAGATACATTTGAATTTTGCAGAAAGTACTGCTACAAGGCAAGACTTTCATGCAGCTCAGTTAATGCAAAAACACTACATTTAATATCTGTTTTCTCCGATTACCTGTTGCAAACCATGTCTGGTTTTGGTGATAGATTTTGTAGCATCTGAGGTGTGTGGGGTTTGAGAATTAGAATTATTATTAGTTTATTAATTTTCCCTAATGTTCTATTTATATATATATGTATATATATATATATATATACACTGTATATATATATATACACACACACATTTTTGATAACGCAAACACACAGAAGTGATGCAGTGGTCAACAGTATACCAACTTCTCAGAAAAGGGGTTTAATAGATTTTATTGGCCTCAGTCTAAAACCATACAGTGTGAAAATTAATTTTAAAGTAACCTACTTAAAATGTGTAACAACAATAAGCTACTTTCTTTCTTTTTTTTCTTTTCTATTTTTTTTTTACAATGTTTTAAAGACTTAATAATGTACTCAACTGAATAGGCATTGATAAATACATTTTCCTGGAGTAGATGTCACTTACAGCATTGTGCTACATGACAGGTACATCAGTTACTGTGTTGCTCACAGTTGTATCCTATTTTCTCAGTTACTTGTCCTGCTTTTGGTGCCCTGAACATTGTGAAAAATGTAGTAGTTTACATTAAAGGCTTGTCCTACACATCAGTACAATTTTAGCAGCACACAATAAAGGACAAGTAAAATAAACAAGGCACGGATAACGCATAACTGGCAGTTTGATATCAAATATATGTAGTCTACATATGTTTAAATGTATTACCTGGTAGGTATGGATCATTCATCATGATCAAAATTATTCATGACTCATCATGAATAATTAAGAAAAAAAAACACAAGCGTTAAATTAGTTTTTAGATGCAATGAAAGTCAACAAGTTTTACTAAACTTGACTGTTCTACTTGCCAGTAATTTATTTGTCCGGGGAGAGGCATTTAAAATGTTGTTTTTGCAAAGAAACAGCTGTATAGGAGACCTGCAGACCTGCTGGCTGCATTTTTAAATATTGAGTGATACCAAATTTAGCTTTTTTATTTACACAGTCCTAACCTTGTGCATAATATACATTTGTAATGAAGGTGTAGAAAAACCCATTTCTTACTGTGATCAGAGAGCAAACCCTCGGGGAACAACAGCTGCCACTGAGCAAATGAAATGGACCATTTTTGCACTTTCAGACACAGTGACACACATATGGATCCACACTAGAAGACTGAGAGACTATTGCACACAGACACCTTATTGTATCTGTCTATTTTCCTTATTTGCATTAGAACATCGGCTTAAGATTCACACGGCAAACATCCATCTAAAAGCTTAACTGCACCGCATCCTAAACTGAGACCAAGCTGCCAGGATGACTGATTATCTGCCTTCCTTCTACTCAACACTACAAACATGGCAGCACATACTGTGAAGCTTCTGCCAATCAACATGCTAGTGTGTGTTGGTGTGTGTGTGTGAATAGTACATGCATTACCCTCCCTTTGCTCTGCTTGCTACAGTTTATCCCTCCCTGCCCCGGAAGCTACAAAGATTAATCCTCACAGGGCAAAACTTGCTTTTTTAGTTTTCTACTTTACCTTCCTGCACTGTCTGTTCCATACCAGACGGAGGCAGCTGCTCAGATGTTGTCACCTGACACAGAGAAAATATGTTCATACTGTGTACTGCACAGTTAATTGCATTATTCTGCATTTATTTATTTTTTGCCACTCCCTTTTCTTCTTTATCCCCTTTTTGTAGTTAGGCCTTTGTTGCCCCCTGCACTACAGTATGTTGGCACATTCACAGCTATTGCTTCAAAACCCATTCCTACAAAATTGCTGACCTCATTGAACTAAGGAAATGAAATTACAAATCAATGTAGTTTCCCCTTTTTGGAACAATAACAGAAAAAAATGTAATTTAAATTTGTGCCACCTCTGCATTGTCTCCATGGCCCTGAGTTAGTCACTGCTGATATAAGTAACACGATAAGTAATATTGTTTCTGTTCTGACTCAGTCTTTGTAGCAATGATTACAAATCAGTTTCAGGCACATGTCACGCTCTGATTGATTGTCACTTATGGGCAGTTGAATATTTTTAATCAACTGCTTCACTCTTTTATTTTCAAACTCACTTTCAGAAGCGAGATGAGACTAAAGATGTCCAAGATTCTGGGAAAAACAGCAGGAACTAGAATTGTATTAGTACATTAGAGGCTGTGAGTAGAGTCCAGGTTGTGCACTGGATCCATTACACCATTTATGCATTGTTGGTTTTGTGCTGTTTTTGGTGGCTCTAAAAGACAGCAACATTCTGGAGACAGTTATGTTGGACACATATAGCGAAATAAAAACAGTGAGCCTCCTTAAAACTAACTATATTTTCCACAGTTTTGCCATCTGTATCTGCTGACTCTTCCATTCTATGTGGATTGATCATAAGCACGTACTGTATGTTATATTAGAGTAATATTTGCATACTGTAGAGAACACACCCTGTACTGTACTGCATTTACCCTGTGTGTGTGTGTTTGGTTGTAGCAAATGACGGAGCCAGAGCAGCAGCTCTTATCAGAGTGTTGTATATGTGGCAGTATAATGGGGTCACAGTAGACAGGCACAGGCTCTATTTCACAGGCTGAGAGATGGAGAGTGCAAGGCAGTAGTTGAAGGAGGCCGCGGACGGGTCTGAATAATGAATTTTTTCTCCCCTACCTATCTACTTTGTCCCTATATAACTACCACCCTCCTCGCCAACACCGACCACTCGGATATTAAAAGATGTCATAGGCCCCACAGTGTCACAGAGGAGCCGGTGGTAATGATAGGGGGAGGCATGAGGGAGCAGTGCACACCAGTGAAACGGGACATGTGGATGCAGACTGACAGAATGCTATTGAAAAGCAAGTGTTTCAGTGCTGGCTTGCCAAACATTGCAAGTTCGGATTTGTACAATTACAGAAACCCCTCCTCACCCCCACCCCAACACATAGGCAGGAGGGCCACACAGGGGACATTTTTGGATGAAGGATGAAGCCCTACACCTGTTGTGAGCCTAGCAGCTGATCACACACATTTCTGCACATTTTTTTAAGATAACTGAGGAGTGTTTCAAAGCAGATTAGACAGTAAGTTCACATGACACTGTAAATGGCACTGAGGCTGCTGTTGTCTTTTTGAAGCATGGGCATCAGGAAAAGGTCGATCTGCAGCAAACACAGGTTAAGTGGTCATGAATTAATAATGCTACACTGCTTGGAAGCAACAAAGGTCCGTAAAACAAGAATACAGAGACGCATTGTTTTAATTAAAGTGTTTGTTTGACAATAAAAGTACTATTCTGGCCCTTTTATTTTTAATAACTTTAGTGTAAAAACCTCTCCTCTTCATTGCTTCCTATCAATGTGAAACAAGGTGAATTGCAGCAGCACCATGTAATTACTTATTCACAACATCACTGCCTGAGTCGATCGACCAAGGCAGAGCAGAGACACGAGATGGAGATATGGTTTGGTGTAAATACGTCAAAATCCTCAGATGAACTCTGTGTTTCTAATATAGTCTTTGTTTTCCTGTTTTTTCTTCTTCTTTTTAAACACTAACACTTGTTGCAGTAGACACTCGGCCCTGATATGAGTGCCCGTCTACTAACAAAACAAATTAGACTGACAGACAGACAGAAGAAAGACTGTACAGTTTTACAGTAGAAAGTCTTCTTAATGAAACTGCCTTTTGTGAATATGGGTCTTCAGTGCAACCAGCCATGCCATGAATATGCAATGCCTCAGTCAGCTACGCTTATTTAGCAAATATCAACAGGACGAACCACTGGCTGCTCTGCCTGATAGCTAGTGCCAGACTGTTAACTATAGCACTGTGTGGTAATGTTTTCTAAAGATAAGGTGTCTGGATTTGTTACTTCAACCATGAACTAATTTGAGGTGAGAGCAGAGTATTCTAATGAGTGTATTAGGCAGCTACTTACAGTGAAAATTGTAATTAAAGGGATGACAGCTTTATTAACACAGAGTTGTAGAGTGGGAGATTAGCAGGAAGCAGACAATTACTTGTCTGTATAAATGTATGTATGCGTAAGAATGTATCCCACAATGCACCGTTTGAATGTTAAACACTGGAAGGTCTTTTGTTAAACATTGCTTGAGGCTCTCAACAATTTCTTCCATATAAAGACGGTTATAACATTTTTTCACTGCGTGTTCTGATTGCCTAGCCGGAGGTATGAAGGTATGATTATAGTGCAGATGCCACTGGTGTTGTGCAATTCTTGTAGAAAAGATCAGTTAGGACTTTATTTATTGTTTTATACACTTTCTGTATGGAGCTGTCTGCCTGTTTGTAATCCAGAGGACAGTCTGGAGCAAATTCAAATCTGTGAAATGCATTTTGGTGGCAGTATGTAACAGGAGAACAGATGGAGTAAGTGTGACAAGGTTGAGCATCTCTTAAACCTGATACATACTTCAATGCACCAAGAAACAAGAAGCATAATTAGTTCTAGCCAGGACATTTTATGCTAAGCATTGTCAGAAATGGACAGAACAAAGGTGAGGTGGCAAATTTAATCAGTGCATTTGATAAAACTGGACAGAATCTTTTTTTTTTGCAGTTGAATTCTAATGAAATTAATTGTTTGTAATTTGTGGAAGTTGTTTGCTTTTTATAGCTTAAATCAATGCAAATGACCTGCTATGAAATGTTTATCAGGTTTCACAGATTGAGTTTGTGAACAGCTTTTCTATCCTTTGTGCCTCATTCACATTGATAGGTTGTAATTCAATTTGAATGTTCTTTTAAGAAATAAATTCTATAGAAATTCAGAATTTAAAAATATTGAATTTGCGACCACTTTTATGCCTGTACTGGACTGGAGAAATGTGGTTCACATGCAGGCACTTTCTCAAAGTTTGTATACTATGGAGCTTTACTATTCATTATGAATTCAAAGCATTTACACACCATTCACACACAACATGTGTTCTAATGTCGTATCGTTCTATTTGTACCCCTACAGACTGAAGTACCAGCATGTATATATTGACAAGGTTATTTTCAGGTTGTTTCCATCACATATTCTAGCTTATATAAAAAAAAGTTACATCCTATAAACCCAGGGTTTGTTCTCTTATCTAGAACAAACGTCTGAAGTGAATTTGGGGACACAAAGCATTTGAATAAACAAATATTTTGGTGTTGAATGGCTATGCTTCAGGCCAGCTTTAAGCTTTAATCACCATATTTGTATGTGAGACCACAAGGTGTGGTGCCATAAACAAAGAAATCTGACAAAACTCAAAGTTCTCTCCCATCATTAATGTCTAAATTTTGAAGCTCATGTCTTTGGTGGAGATGCGTGATGCTTGGCAGAGTCCCACTCTATGGGACCCACCAGCGTCACAATGACAGATGGCAGGGGAATGCAGCTGTGACTAAGGAGCTGAGGAAGTGGCAATACAGATTTTAAACCCTGACGTTGACATTGCTTCAAGATGCAAGTTATGGGAGTGGAAGAAGAAATTTGGCAAACATCAGTCTCAGTCATGTACCGTGTAAACAAATATCTGTGTAAGAGAGTTTGTGATGTATATCCAGTATCTGATGATCAGGAAACTTGACAAATCTTCCTAATTTTCCTGAAAAGCTACTTTAGCTAGTTATTTCACATACACACACAAAAAAAAACTCAAGGACAGTTCCAGGCACCTCGACCTTGATGATTTGCTTTTTGGCAGAAGGTAGAATTCAGAATAATCAGGTATCACATTTGGATTCCAACTCAGGAGCCTAGTTTGTGAAATGAGTTGGCATTTGTAAAAAGGCAGACACAGACTGATGGAGTCGCTCTGAGGCTTCTGAGGGAAATCCTCATTTCTTCTCCTGGAGCTTAAAACTAGCATGTGTGGTGAAAGGAGTGGGAGCACAGAGGTAAAACGGAACCATCTGGATGTGGGAATTTGCTGACAATGGTATTTACCATGTGCCATTGTAACTAAGCTGGCATGAGCTTTTTTTATTTATATACAGGGAATGACTGTGAATCATCATTATAAGCTGGTTACATTTTGAGTAAATTGGGTTTATATTAATTTGATTTGAATAATGAGCAGGAAAAATGACAAATTAAAATAGATGGATTTGCAAAATTATTACAATTCACCAATGATAAATTAAAATTTAGTCAAATGATACTTATTTGTCTTTTTGTGTTTTGTTCTTTAGGAGTATACTAAAACACATCTGAAATGTTTTAAACTAATTGCTCTTCTCACTTTATAAAAGGTTTAGGCAGGTCAACAGTGATGAAGATGGTGGTTAGCATTATTGTTTTCTGCTGGAGATAAATGCAGGCAGACCTGTCTTGTCTTGTCCATTTACCTATTGCTGTATACTTATTCAAATCAAGACTGAAAATTGTAGCTTTCATTAGAATTGCTTTTTCTCTGGAAATAATCTAATTTGTAATTTAGTTTGCTGAAGATTGTCACTGAAGACAACATGTTGTAAAAGCAAGTCCCAAGAGGTGCATATTTAGGAGACTTCAGAGCAAAAAGATCTAATGGTGACATTATTCAGTAAAAATGCCAGTAAAATATAGTGTAGCATTTATTTAGTTTAGGTTTTTGTTTATGTGTATTTATGTTCTTCCCTCCTGCCAGAATAGGTCAAATCTCATTCACAGTCCAAGGGGTCACTTATTGACTTGATTCATCCCCTCTGACTAGACTCATACAGAATGGAGGCTTAACAAGATTACTGTTATATATGGCAGCCGTAATGGGAACCTCTCTGGAGGTTGTGGTGCTGCTGATTTGTGTCCCACTATCCAGATTTGAGCAGAAATGCCTACATTCAGCACACGGCCTCCCTCCACCAGGGAAGTCCTGATATATTATAGCTGCAGCGGATCAATCAATCTACCCACTCCCAGCCTTTACATCTCTCCACCTGCTGCCTGCCGGGACAGTGATTCCTCAGAGGACTGTGCTGGGGGGCTGCACTCTTAGTCTGCACTCCACATGCACATGCCTGTCCACCTCCACCACTGGTTAGAGAAGTAACAAACTGAATGGGCCACTCTCAGACACATTCTCGTGTCCCTGCTGTGCATATATGTGAGACCTAAATCCAATTGTTCAACAGATTGCTTCTCTCCAGTGTGCTGCTAGTCAGGTCAGTTTAAAATGGAGGAGCTAAGTATTGAGGGAAGTTTAACAAAGAAGGGTAGTATTAGAAACTGCGGCACCGCCACACTTGTTTTGATTAATGGACCTCTCTCTGCCGCTGAATGACGAATTATCAGAAGGCTGGAGGGCTCGTTCATCACTGTCAGCTGAGCTCTGCTAGTGTTGTGTCTCCAGTCCACTAAACAGCCACGCTACCATCTCACCCTTATCACTCCCACCTGGTCCTGGAGATTTGCAAGGAGAGGCGGAGTTGAGAAGGAGGAGGCAGAAAACCCAGAGGGGACACATGTAAGACATTGGAGTTTGGTGGTGATGGTGTTCTTCATTCTGCTGGTAGCCATTGTAGAATAGAAGGCTGTATCTATCTGCAGAAACACCACAGGGTTAACCAGAATTACTAAATGAAAAAAAACAAAACAAAACAAACAAACCTTCAAACAGGTTTGATCATTCACCAGACACTGTCACATGACTAAAGTTAATTTGGAGAAAGTGGGGGAGGGGCTGATAAGAGTCCTTATGTTTGAATAAGTGAATCTCAGATAGCAGGATTTTGTTTTGTATCTTCAGCCTCAGGCTCAGCCTGGTCTCTAATTAAGCAGGTAGAAAGCAATTTAGCAACGGGAATCTTATCTTTGCAATTGCCAGGCGTGAGAGATAATATTCAGAGGCATAAATGCTAATTAATTACCAAGAGTGTTTTTACTGCAAAAAAGCTTCTCAGCCGCTGCATGTTGTGATGGACATCACAGGGGTACAGATGGAGACACAAGCTGCTGCTCGCACACACACACACACAGCCAGATATTTGTTCAAGTATCTCTGTGGTAACTTGGCATCATTAACATAATACACTGCCCATCACATTACCTTAATTCAAACCATCATAGCTGAATGCCTCACCATAACCATCACCCAGACATCAAGTTAATTCAAATCCACCCCTACTTTCATAAATGATTTCATCCAGTATTTCTTCCCCTACAAAGCTGTAGAGCTGTCATACATTGGCACAAGTCTCATTTTATATTTTACAGCCTGTCTCCTCCTTAATGCGTTCTCTCTCTCACCTGTATATTTATGCACTCACTCCCTACCTGGACCCTCACTCACCCCCACATGAGAAAAACAACGGAGTTGCTTTTCAGCTGCCATGCCAGACAGCAGAACACAGACTACAGAACAAGTGGAGCCAGTGATGGATGGAACATGGACAGCTGTCAACACACAGGGAGGATGGTGGCGGCCTTGAGTACGGGGAGGCGGAGCTGCAACTGATTCCCAGGTCTTATTTGTGTCAACAGGCGGCAACAAGTGGCACTCAATTAGGACGCTTTATTGACTAGGCTAGCTGGTCCGTGTCAGATGTCCGCTGGTGACACGGCCTAATGTCCAACAGAGACACTTGGTTCGAGATTACAGAAAATGGCAAAATCAAACAAAGATTGCTGTAGGAGAGAAAACAAATAAAAGGAGGAGAAGGTATTTGTTGAGAAATACATAGCGGAGAGAGAAGGAGGAGATTAGGGGAGATCAAAGATTGAAGTCTGTACCAGCCCTTTGAGACGTTTCTTCATACTTTTGTCTAGTATGTGTAGCCTACAGTGTAACATTAGTGATATTGAAAAAGAGACCAGATTGACAAATGGGAGAAGTAATTGGCAACTTTTACTTCTTATGTTGATTCTTGCCACTAGATACAGAAATTCCTTCTCACCACATTTCTTTAGAGTGAAATCCTCTAACGGTTTGTTTTTCATCCGTTTTTCCTGCGGTTTATTTGGTCTTTTGTTTCATTTCAAATGTCACTGCATCATCTGCATTGGGAAAACACACAGAGCCACCAACCGAGTTGTCTTTATAAAAAGTAATTGGTTCCAAGATGTTGTTTGAAGTGACATTTTTTGATGCATCTATGCCTCCTTTTTTCCAGCCATCTATTAAAAGTGTCTCAAACAGCTTAAAAGAAAAAAAAAACAACCTATTAATAACCTGCAACAGAAATAGTGATAGCAATGAAAACTCTGAAATGTTTTGGTGCAGAGAAAAATGCTTCACAGCTTTTAGTCGACTACTTATTTAAAAAAAAAAAAAAAATTCTCCAAACACTATAGTTAATAAAAACTGTAACTGTCGTTTTAGAGACAACCTCCCTGTTTATAAATTGTATAGTTGACTCTCAATGTCATACTAAAGGTTGATTATAACTTTCATTTTATATGTAGCTTTGAAGCTAAGCCACTGTAGCTACTGCATTAATAAATGATACCTGTGTCATAAAATACAATTTAATGCCCCCAAATATAATCAATCATACAGTAGTACAGGGTCCCTTCAACTTCATCCTCTAAAGTTCACGCTATAAGGTACTCTGGACTTTGTATTTCTTAATCATAACTTTGGAAGCTGTATTGCTGCCATTCGTTTACTTTTTGTCAAGTTTAATTACCAATAGGACATCTAATGTGTAGCTGTGTCAGGCCTTGGCTGATTAATGAAGCACTTGGTTGTTAAAGTATCTGTTGTATATTCTTGTCAACTCATCGGGGATATATATATATATATATATATATATATATATATAATCTTATTTGGATGGTTTGTGTATGGAATCTTGTATTTGGGAATTGTCAGTTTCCCTAGTTTGTGTTGTTTTTAGGGATTAATTCTAGCACTGATAGGATTCTTACATGGTCTGTAAGGTTCAGTACAACAAGGAAACACGTATTAGGGTGGTCATGCTGCATAAAACCCAGTGTGTGTGTGTGTGTGGGGGGGGGTGAAAAGTTACATGACTATTATTAAGGAGGCCACCCTGGGAATTTCACCCAGGGAACTGCTCAAACACAAGGCACAAAGGTTTGTGGTTACTGGAGGGCAAGAGACGTGGTTCAAAGTTTGAAAATACAAATTTTATTCAACATTTGATTTTAAAAAGTATACTCCATAAAACTCATTCACATAAAATAAAATAAAAACCTAATCAGGGCTGAGGCCGAAGTGGATGGGCAAGGGCTAGTGCAGGGGTCAGATCCTCCAACATAAGGCAAAAATAACTTAAATCACCAGGCACAAGTGGCAAACACACCCTCAGTGAAGAAACCCACCACCAGGTCACCAGCACCGCCACCACCGGCCTACAGCAACTGAAAAGGAAAAAGACTAGCACATCAGTTGGGTAGTCCCCAATAAAATAAAATAAAAAATGCTTATGCATAGGACCGCGGTGTACGGCCGAACAATCGTCCTGCACAGCGTGTATCTTGGAAGTCGTTAAGCCGCTGACGGCCGCAGAAGAACGCCGTAGGCAGCAACAAATATACAGCAATACAGTGAAAACAGCACAAAATAACACCAAACAAAGCAGCACAAAATAACAAAAAAAAAAAAAAAAAAAAAAAACAAAAAAAAAGCAGCAGCTACCCAATGAGGTGCTTACAACACATAGTCAACAGGAAAACACTATTAGCATGTGCTAGATGCACTAAGATTGATGCAGTGGCACGTAACGATGTGCATACCTTCTCAGAACACACACTCACGAGGAGGAAGGTTTGGACTCCAGCCGCCAGCATTCACCTGTGACCAGACCAGCATTACCTACCTAGCAGCACCAAGAACAACGCCGAGAGAAACAACACTTACCACCGGCCAACGACCACAGCAGCACACACGGTGCACGGAGCAGCACACAAACTGTCGTCCTACAACAACAATTACAAATAACTTAAGTATAAGAACAAACAAAACGACGAGCGAGGTGAAGCAGCGGGCGGCCATACCTGTCTGGCACCCGACCTCTGACCCGGAAGTAACGCGGGTGACGATGAGAGCGCAGAGGAAGATCCGGTGGGCGGACTACCGTTTTTATACCGGCTCTCTCAACGACTGGCGGAAGTGGGGAAGGGAAACCATAGCAACAGTCTACAGAAAGACCGAGGGGAAAAAACAAGACAAAAACGCTCGTACTGCTACACCAAGATAAATCAAAATGCTGGCTCCATCTGTAGCAGTGCCTCTAGTGATGATTGATTTGATTAGTCAGTGATTTTGCTTTGTGTTGTTTGTGACACTGCTTTTAATATCTTTTTTTTAAGTACATGACACCCATTGTCATATGTTATAGACAAAGCCATTATATTTGTTTAAAAATATATATAAAATAAATCATAAAATAGAGACCTCCGCTGTATCTATAGACACAGGAGCATACAGCATGTGCACAATCTACACTCTTTTGATTCTAGTTTGGTCAAATGCTGCAGCAAGACTCTTGTAATGTTGTGCTAAATCTTGTTTGATTTTTTTTTTTTACAGGAAGAAACGAAAATGTTGAAATGGTATATTAAGTGTTTTAAAAAGTTGGTACTTGGTCTAAAATAACCAAAGTATTGATCCATGGAGAACCACTTTAGGACCTGTGTTTTGAACGTCCACTCACAGCCTACGGCTGTCGTGTTGTAACCTAACCCTGCATGTTGATTGCAAAATAGTATCTGATGTACCAACCCACTGACACCTTCAGGCCAATGAACAACAAGTTTAGTTATTTCTTTCACTGTCTTCCTTTCTTTCAGCTTTGTTACATCTACGTAGAAAATTAGTAAGAACCATCAGAGATTAATGGCAGAAGTCCAGCCAGCACTGTCTTTTAGTCTAAATATTCAGCTTCTTAGCTGTGACTTTGATTAAAGAATATCTTTCTTTCGCTAGGAAACCTCATGAACATGTGAACACACTCTTGTTTTTCAATACTCAGCCTTGTTATCTCTAACATCAGTCCAAAGCCTTGAATAAATTGTCACATGACTGTTTGTTTCTTACAGTTTTTGGTGATTGTTTATTGATTTGTTGACTTGTGTGTGTTTCCGCATAATGAACAGGACAGCTTCTCTGTTTGACTTCTGCTAAAATTCTGTATTGGGCCATGCGTTTTTTAGAAAGCAGAATATGTTAATTTTCAGTTGTTGGATGAATATAAATGCAGTGTTTACTCTTTGCTCTTGACCAAAATACAGGAACTTAGGAATTACAGGAATTTAAATTATGTGATGAGCAGACAAGGAAAACATATTGTGTAAAATTCTATATTTCAACATGAATTATTTAGGTCTGTCAAACAATACATTTTTAAAAATCTGATTAATAATAGATTAGCAGTGGACTTATCATGAGCTAAATAATCATGATTAATCATGCTGATGGAGAGACACAGCTCATTTCTTCTGATATACAGTATCTATAATGCAGTCAGTGCTGGACACATGAGTTCATTTCAGTATTTTACTCCAAACTACTCCCATTCCTCTGTGTCAAAGTTAAAGTAAAACAAAACCCTGAGGTTTTGAATTGGGAGCAATCCAGACATCCAGGCTGGATTTGAATAGGGAGTAATTCTTTGAGAGAATTATGCAAACAATTTAGCTGTGAGCTACGTGCACAGGTCACAAATAAGCAATTTCTACAGCCAAGTGAAGATCTGCTTGCCAAGCACAACTAATTGTTTGTAGAGTACGGCCAATGTGTTCAAATGATTTATTGTAATGAGAAAGATGACAAATATGCTACTGTCAAACTGTGTGTCTGACCGTGGCCTGTCAGTTTAATCTGCTCTATCCTGTGACTTGATGGAGACTAGAGTGGATGTTGTACAGAGAGACAAACAGTTGAAAAAACAAACCGTGTCTTGAGAGATGTCACGTCTTCCCGATGTATTTTTGCAGCAACTGTTTCTTCCTGAAACTCAATGCATTGTTATATTTATTCAATTAGCTACTAAATAAAGAATGACTCACAGACACAACGGCAAACAAGAGTAACATAAAGAAGTAACACAATAAATATGGATTAATCTTCAAGAAACAAAATTCAAAATTCAATTACAGATGTATGTTGAATGCGTAGCACTAATGCATGATCATTGGATTCCAGACTCTTTACTAATGGCCCCATGTTGTGATGGCACCGCTTCACTGAATATTGGACATAAAATAAATATAGCAGTGTCAATATTACTCCCTGGCATCATTCCTGAGGAGGTTATGCTTGGATCATTGTCCTATTGGGAGGTTCGATGATGTCCAAGTTTCAGTTACCTTACAGACAGCGTGATGGATACAGAAAAAGGGAAGCCCGGCAGTTCACACAATGTACAAGCACTTAGTGTCAGTGGAGGGAGGAAAGACTGGAAGAAATCTTTGACAGGACCCAAGTCTGAGAGGTGCAACTGTCTTGTCCATCTGTCTTGGCCAGTTGGGGTGAAGGAAGAAAATTGTGAAAGAGATAGAGATAGAAATCATAGTCCGGGAGTAAAGATTCAATGAGAAATATGACAGTGCTACAGAGAAGTTGCTACAAAGTTCTGAAAGAAGTGTTAGTATGTTTTTGTATTGTCTTGATAATTCAGATGATTCAGGTGCAACATCACAAAAATCTGCTTTAGTGCACCTGACAATGCTGGTGATGCAATGAACTGGAACAGGTGGGTTAGAAGAGAAAAGAAAAGTGTATAGTAGTCGAATGCTACAGCACATGGTCAGTTAAAGTCATTTACATACTGTATGTCACTGGTCTTCCATGTTCCTTATGTAAAGAGTTGTGTATTTAAATGCACAGTGTCTTTTTTATACCAAGGCCCTGGAATTTTGTGTGTGTGTGTATTGCACAGCCAACCTTTTGACACAGCCACTTTTCTTCCATGCTACACACAAACTAAAATACAATGGCAACACATTTTATTCAGCCGTTGCAGCTTGTTGCCATTCTGTTGTCAGTGAGATAGGTCAAAGCTGTGGATGCAGAATAACCGTGCTAATAAATAGGGAAACAAACATGAAGGAACTTGGCTTGGGTTAAATCAATAGGGTTGGAAGAGGGTGGAGATTAACAAGAACATGGAAGAGTGTAAGGAAAAAATATAAGGAGAGATAGGAAAAGTGAGAGAGAGAGAGAGCTGTGACTAATCAAGTGAGATGTCAGCTGAATGGAGGAGGACAACAACAAAGTGGAAGAACTTTTTCCCCTTGAGGAAACAAATGTCTATGAACACAGTAAGGGGCTGGCAGTTGTAGTCTGGATGCAGTGTCCCCCACCGGCCTACAAACAAGAACTGGAGGGGGAGTAAAAAAAAAACAAACAAAAAAAAACAAAACATGAAGGTTGCAGTGTATTGATTCAGCTGCTGTGCTCATGTGTCTATTTTTGCTTTCTATAGATTACAGAGGCAAATAATAACATGAAACTAGTTACTACTATTCACCGAGAGATGGTTGTTCTGTAGTGAATGGATTAACATGTATGTTTCTGTCAAATTTAAATTGGGTCAGAAAATAACTAGTGGTGATCAAGACATAGGTCACCACCAATGACCAATCAGAGAAAGTCCATGCATATACAAACACCTATCATCCTTCATCATTTTCATGTGATGTTCCAACTTCTTTTTCAATTATGGTATGCCATTTCTGTTTTCCATTCCAGAGCTTCAGATGAACAAGCTACACATAAAACCAACAGAGCGAGAAGGGTGTTATTTCTGCAGTGCTCAAAGCCATGGCGTAAATTCAATTGAGGCAAAATTCAGTTTGAGCCCTAAAAACAAAAATATAGGGTTTATTAAATGAAAATGGGAGGAAAACTGAGAGTGGAAAAGCTCTGTCTATTGCATTAGGACTGGATCTGCAATGGCTGGTGTAATAATGCAAGGGAGGCCCCGGGTCAGATTACAACTGAATGGTAAAAGGGTTAGTACAGTAAATAAAGGGCACCCAAGGAGAGAAAGACAACAGCAGTGAGGGGTCAAACAAAAAGAACATTAGAGACAGTGGAAACTGCATGACTGGGGAGAAGAGAGGGAAACAGTTGAGATTTAATGCTTTAGCTCACGTGTTTACAAGGCTAAAATTCATCTTGACCTCTTCAGTGGTCACATGACCTCCCTGCCATTAAAGAGAAAATTGCACTTTAAATTCTCAGGTCTGTCAATTAAACAGTGCAGACCAACTTAGAGTTACTGCTGGATTGGATACTGCAGTATATTGTATTGTAGTATCCAGACTAACTTAAAAACCTAAACATGAAAAGTCACATTTTTCTAAAGATTACAATAAAAATTCCTGCTACAAATATTTCACAAATAATCTTCTGTAACGCATGTTGTTTTTTTTCTACTTGATATTTTAATGTCATCATTGCATGGTTTGAATTTAACTACAGTACTGCTAGTTATAACATAATTTTAGACAAACCCATTAACCCAGCCCATTAAAAAAGTCTCACTGAAAAGTCAACCTCTAAAGCCTTTCAAACGTCAAACGTTTTTCTTAACCTAAAAGGTGTATGTGCTGAACATTTAAATATTTTAGTATATTATACTGTATATTCTGCATCATCAATAAAAGTACTTTAAAATACTTTGACAATGGGGTCAATAAGATTCTTTTGTGGACTGTACAGTAAAACACAGTATTAGGTGAGGTATGTACTGACCATTTATCCTAATGTTGACATGAGAAATGATAAACGATGGACAGATCAATGAGCTGAAATGATGACTGCAGTAACATAACGACGTAAGATCTGTGGATTAAGACACCTGATGTTGTTCCTTTTAGACCTAAAAAGACATTGTCATAATCACTCTACATAAGGGATCAATGCAGACCACTTCAAAACAATTTCCCTGCATTGGTGTGATTATATTTCACCTCTCTCCCTGTGAGGAGGCTTTTAAGAAAAAGAAGAAAAAAAAACTTTCTTTGCCAAGGAGAAATATTGTGTCATGGTTTAGAAACAAGATACACGCAGTAGAAGAAAAATCGGCTCCAGGTTAAGGTAATTCACTGAAATAAATGTATTAAATATTTAAAGTATTGACACTGAGGTTTTGTCAGAGGCGACTGTCGTCTCATTAAATGAACTAGACCTTGAAAGCACAAAGTGGCTCCAATGCTGATGTGATTCCAGCCCCAATGATTCAACTCTTGAAAGTGACTCCAGTTTCTCAAATAAAATCCAGAGGCCCAGCCCTGCAGCCTTGGTGTCTGCGCCCTGACTGCCCTCTTGCAGTGTGAGTGTTTCAGTGGCACTCCCTCAGTGTCCTTGCGTCCACTGGGGCACAAAACACACTCATCGATACGTGAAAAGATATACTCTTCTGCAACGGAGGGAGAAACTGATTTAATCAACGCGTTCGATAGTCACCTCTCCTTCTGCCAAACGACAATGTGATTAAGGGCATGAAGCAGATACGTGCCACAGTGTGAGGTTAAAACTTCAGGCTGCAGGAGTTTTGTTTTGTTTTAATGTTTTTTTCTGTCAGGACTGGTAAAGGGAGAAAAACTGGTGTGGCTTCGTTGTTCAACCTAAGAAGGAAACTTTACATATGGTTGAACGATGGAGATAAAAAATAATGATCTGTGCCATTGTCATCCTTTGTATGGATTGTTTTTAATATACTGTATGTGCCATACCATCGCATTTTTACCTGCATTGCCTTGAACTTTGATCTCTTTTCAAACACTGCAATTTCAGTCATCCTTCTGGAAAAAAAAAACATATATTTAATTAGGCTGTCATTGCAATTAATTGCAATTTCTGCAGTCACAGCTTATGGTAATTACTGTTCAAGGTTGTATAGTTACTGTTGTGAGCAGTAACCAAGTGTTTTTTTTTCCAGAAAAGTGCTGCCGGTCTTTGTGCCCCATCAAAGCCAAACTTATTCTGTTCCTTTAACAACATTGATTTTGTTTTTTCCTAAATGGCAACAACTTCCTCCCACACACAGTGTTGTTCTTGTGCGCTGGCTATTACAAGTTGTTTGCTGCCGACCTGTGGGGCTGTGTGATCTCTCATACCACAGCACTTATCTAAAGTGATTCCGACAGGCACATTAAAATGCAAATTCTTGCCTGAGCACTCCTTGCCATTTTGTCACTTCTTTTCTCCTTGTGTGGCATGTTGAGGGGACAGGAATTAGAGTGGTGGCCCTGGGGTTGAATATTCAAATGACCAACTGATTTCCCAATAGGGCTCCAGCGATGGTTACATTCCATTAACATAGTTCCCTTTACCCATTTACTGCCCATCAATGATGACTGACCCTCTCCAACTGTGTGAAAGACTATCTATTGACATTTAAACTCATACCTTGTTATGAAGTTCGAAGCACAGCCACTATAAATATTTACGTTGAAAAACAAACTGCTTCGCATGCTGCTCATTAGGACTATGTGCAAGACTGATTTAGCACCAGAGCGGTTAGTGGGGTTTGACTGACCAATTATAAGTGAGCACAAAAGGAATGTGCAGTATATCTGTTAGGGCCTGGACTAGATATTACTGCAGCCTTTGACTCCCTGCAACAAATTGATATTTATAGTTGGTTTTCTGATATGCATGGAAACCTTACAAGTGATGATATTTAGGAGAACTATATAGCAAACATAGTCATTTTGGCATGTGGGAACATTATAATATGGTAAAAGCTGAGTCCACATTGTGGAAGAAATACAGCTCCTGAGAAAGTAGTTATAAGAAATGCTCAAAAATAACGTCTCCACATTAAGGATGTCTTCATTATATACCTGTCTGTGTGAATGACTGCCCTCTTCTGTGTGCCCGAGCTGAATGGCTAATTACCAGGATAGGGTGCATGGGGGAGCAGTCATCTAGCAGCCACCTGTCTGCTGGAGTGGTGCCAAATGACAAACACCCGCAGGGCTGTGCTGCCCAGGTTGAGACTGTTTTCCACTCTGTTGCTTTGCACCACACCCCAGCATGGCAGCATCAACCTGGAGAGCAACTGTTGTCTTTACTAATTTACCCAAAATAGCTACCTGCCACAGGCTCTTCCATGCTGCCAGTGCTGGTGAAGAGCATCTGTTTTGAACGGCAGGGGCAGACATAATCACAGTGCGCAGTGGCTCTGGACTTCAGCCGGGCTCCCAGCTAATAATACTGCACCTTTGACTGTTCCTGACACACACAGTAACACTTCAAACACATGGCAAAGCACCAACCAGAAAGACCAAAACTGATCTTGAAAACTGTGCTCTCACTTTTTTTTCCAAGGCTCTGGTTTGGTTTGTTTATACTTAATGATGCAGTAACATTTTAGTGAAGTGAAGTCATCCATGTCCTGACTTTGACCCCAGCTTTGGACAAGAATGATGTACATGTGTGGACACGTGTGCATATGCATGGATGTCGAGTGCTGTTTGTGACCTGGGTTTCACATGCAGGTAGAAATAGTGACAATGGTCCAAGACAAGAAACAAGGAGAAGAGAAAGGTTGTCATTGGTCTCTTTTGGAAAATATATATATTAGATATATAGAATAATATTTTCATGTTGTCCACCTTCTGTCAATTTAGTATAAACTTTCTGGATAACTTGAATTTGTGTAAACCCTTTAAGTTTCTCGGACGGGCTTTGCCTGTTAGGTCAAGTCTCCAAAGCTTCAGCTAAATCAGGGATATTCTTATCTTTACTAAAAAATATAGTGATTGCGATTTTTTTGCACAAACATTTTAGCAGACTGAAACTGTGTAGTATACTATTTCCGACAATGGCACTGTTTACTATACTATATTTTTTTACAGAAATATTTCATGTAACTTTATAACCTGACTTTAACTATAAAGAAAAGGCTTTTTTTAATATATTAATATACTTACTTTTAAGTTATTGTCCACTTATGTACAGTGGGTTGCATTGTTTTCCCTTCAATCAAACTATCCAAAACAAAATAAATGCCAGCCATTAGGTCTCAAGTGCACATAGATCATTTCAGTCTGGTTGGTGTGAGGGGAAAACACCAGCACTTCAGAGACATGGAAATTTTATGGGAGGCCATTTTCAGTTATTAAGTAGAAATGTGTGCACACACACTCGGTAGAACTAGGATGATGTGAGCCTCTGGGACCCCCACCCCGGCTCTTGTGCTCCATCCAGATGAGACAGCCCTGCGACAAAACAGTGGAGATTTGGGAAGCTGTGTGATAGTGGCTGTGGCATCTGTCGCATGACAGCATGTTGGAGTTGGAGGAGAGGTCTGTGGACCACTGGGGCTGGATGTAAAATAGACTCTGGAGGTCACTTTCCACAGCTCCAGTGAACCAGGCACTGATCCAGACTGCTGTAACAGCTGGCATGCAGTGATGTACTCACAACAAATATTCACAGAAATAACTCTTAGGGGTAATAATTCACAACAAGAACAGGCAAAAAATTAAGTTGTAATCACAGTACTAAGAAAAAGATTATTTCAAGTTCATGTGTTTACACATTTCATATTGCAATGGTGAAGTGCAACGATAAAGACAAAAATTAAAATTAAACATTGAGGAAGAGTGGTTTGCAACTGTAATTGTTACAGTAAGTATTTGTTGTTGTTTGTTCAGACAGGCTAGCAATAAATAAAGATAAACTCAACAGCAAAGTTTGATCTCAAAAGCCTTCATTCGCAGCAGTAATATTATACTAGAGTTTTTGGACACATTGTTTAACCATTGGTCAAATATGCACACCATGCTGCTGTAAATATATAATGCCCAAAAGATACATTTGCCTGTTTTAAGTTCAATGCTTCTGGACCTGATTTATAGAAAGGTATGAGAAGCTTGACATGTGACTGTAATGGCTTATTAAATCTGCACTTCTCATATTAATGAATGAGCCTGTGAATGAAATATTAGTTTTGAACTATCTTGCTACTCTGGTCATTGATTTAGTCTGCAACACCCAGCCCAAGGTCTAGCTGAGTGGAGAGGCTCAGGGTCACTAAAGACGGCTGAAAACTAGGTGAACACCAGTCTCAGTGGATCAGTTCAGATAAGTAGTGGAAGAGGGAATCTTAAAGGATTCCCACACTTTCTAGGGGCTACACTGTCCAGATCTCACTGGATAAAATTAAAGTGGGTTCTTAAGAGAGTGATCAGTTAGGGTCAGGTTTCCAGGCCAGTACCAGTCAGTGATAGAATTAGCATTCAGCAGCCATCATAGTCCAAAAATGCAGGCCATGTTGTCTATTTACTTCCTTGTTCGGATGCATCATATGCAGACAACCACTGTTCTCAAACTGGCTAGTTAGTCAAAACTAAATACATTTAAAATGATGTAAGCTTATTTAAGCCATCTCATCAGTGATACAGAATGGCTTTCTATAGCAGATATTTTCTAAATAGGTTCCAACTTTTCTGCTTGAATTAATGGCAGTTCCTTGTGTCACTTCAGTGTCAAAGGTCATGCTCAGTTAGCACTAATCTCAAAATGTTGCTTTAAACACAGAGACACATATTCTGATTTGCTGAATATTGTTCCAGGGTTCCTTAATATATATGGTGGCAGGTCTGAGACAAGGTCAAGACTATTAATCACTCAAAGTGATTGGTATCCATTGAGAAGTTACTCTTCCCCACCTATTTCAAATTTCAGCACATTCCCCCCAAATGCCTGCTAAATGGTGGCTAATGCTTCAATTTCCCCAGAGGAATTTCAAACCTCTGGGTGCTGTAATTGCTGGAACTGCTCTTAGAGAACCATGACATTTAATGTAATGGTCTGTCATTTTTCCACGTTTGGGTGATATTTATATTTAGCCTCACACCCAATGCCACTTTATTGCCCTACCACACAGGTCACAACAGTAAGAAACAAATGGTTCTCCTGAAGAAGCAATAACCTTGGTTAGCTTTATAACTATCCCATATGATATCTTTCCCTTCAACAGACTTGGACCACAAGGGAAATTGGAAAGTTCAAAACTACCTTAACTTTTTGAAGACCATTTTTTGGGGAACAATTCCAAAGGACATTTCAAATAGAAGTGATCTTTCACTCAGAGTTAACTCAAACATCCAGCATTTGCATTTTTCTATAAATGACAAAAACCTGACCTTAAAATTCACCAAACGTCTGTCAAAAAAGTCAGTTGAGCCTTTCTGTGTTTTACTTTGGTATTCTACATTTATCCATATTTAGCATGTATCATCCCTGCCTCGATCTGCAGACAATGATATTAAAATAAATTAAATTAAAGTGTTTAGGTAAAACATTATAAAATAATGTAAAATCTTAACTCGTAATACTTTTAATTCATTTTTCTATCATATCAAATTTGAAAAACAATACTCTAATACTCTAATGTCAATTCACAAAAGAAACCAGTAAAAACAACAACAGGGCATATAACAACCGTAAGCTGAGTCAGTACTCTGTGCTGATTTGAGCCACAGACCTGACTCCAAACACATTCAAGTTCATGTGGAGTTGTTTTTTTAATATTCAAGGAGTTTTGGACGCCCACCCACAGGACACACAGATGCACAAAAACAGACACACACCTTTTTGCTGAGCCTCATTCTGATTTTATTTGGCAATTTCAGCTGGAACAGCAGCTATCTATATCAAAAAACAAATGATCACAGAGGAAAGACATTTTTTGTGTGCAATTTAAATGACCTTTTTTTTTACAAAATATCTAGAAACAAATGTTTCATTTGGACCATCAAGTTAGTTTTCTGAGGGACTGAATTCTAATTCTACTATTCTTTGTATAGTTCCCAAACATTAAAGAAGAAAAAAACATTCTCATTCAATCAACTTTATAAAATTGCAAGTGATATTTGTGCGGGACACTGCCTGCAAAAGACTTAAAAAGATTTAAGTTTTAGAATCCCTTTGTTCGTTTGTTTGTTTGTTTGTTTTTTTTTTTTGTTTTTTTTTGGATTTTGTCAGCTTGGCATGAGATTGAATGAAAGCACTATCTGTCTTGAGGTATTAGCCTTTTGTACTTTGTTTTTACACTGTCTGTTCTGGTGGTAGTCAATTGCATTGACAGAGTAAGTGCAGCATTTGTTGATGTTCTTGTAATGTGTTACAGCAACAAAGCAAAGAATGCACTGGATTCTACATTACTCCTAAGGCTTGGTGTTGAAATAGGTCTTTTCTGTGAAAAATGTAGCCAGCACTACCAAACTAATTCTACAGAGAACCAACGTGGCACTAATGATACACCATGTGTATTTGTTCAGTTCTGTGCGACTGACCCTGACTTGCTCTTATCAGGCTAAGGATTACATCAGTTCTGTTTGTTTGTGGGAAGGAGAGAAAGCAAGGTACAGACACACACACACACACACACAAAACAAAAAACAGAGCGAGCTATCAAGCGGAAAGATAACTATGGTTTCTCTACAGATTTTTTCTTATCACACATCTACTCTGTGCTTAAATAATCAATATGTTCAAGATGGGAAGGAAGTGGAAAGTAATCAAAAATTACTCAGTTTAAACTTTAAATTTGAGATAAAAAATAATGTGTATATTAGAAATTATTCTTGTTGTTCCTGTTGATTTTCAATTTATGAAACAAAGTCAGAAATAAATATTAAAATTGAAATATTTACTGGTGGATTTAACAGTGTTATTTCATTGCATGTATTTAAGTCAATATATTTATGGTAAAAAAAGCACTAATTTTAATCCAATGTAATTATTACTAATTTCTAATTTAAATTCACATTTTATTATTTATATTTTTAGACAACTTAGTCTATGTTGGAAAAAAAAATTTGGCATCAAACAGTCTCAATGAGAATTTTTCTGAATTCATGTTTCAACATACCAAATGATGACATTGTGCATGCTCTATATGGCATTTATGATTCCTTAATTTTCACTTTGTAACAGCTGAGTATTTGTAAAAAGAAAAACAACAGAGACAACTTAGTCTATGTTGGAAAAGAATTTGGCATCAAACAGTCTCAATGAGATAAATAGACAAAGATAGATTTTATTTTATTTTTATTTTTCCTCTTTGTTTGGGCTATTTGTAATATTTTTTAAAATCTGTACTAATAAATGACAGTAACTGCTAAAAGAAGTATCTTTGGCTAGTATTGGTCTCATTTTTGACAACGCCAATATGATTAGAAATACACATACTCCAACATTCCTTTCACCTTGGGACAGTAATCAACGGCGACACCATGTGAATGGCTTCCATCCACGGTGTGTATCACAGGGATGTTGGAAATGCTTCAGAGCTTCCCATCCATCTAAGTTTTAAGATGTCTCCATGGAGATGATTGACGAGAGTAAGAGGCTGCTGCGAAGAGAAGCCCTGGGTGAACTGATGAGATCACAAATCTCATCTCATTCGCTGTCTTATTCTCTTTTTCTTTCATAGTCTCTGTGCCGCTGTCTCCAACCTACTTTGTCTACAACAGCATACACAAACCAGAACGACACACACAGTGCAAATCCAAATATTTTTTTTATGATTCTGTTCTCCCTTTCATCTTGCACAGGAGAAAAGAGCACCGTGCAAGATGTGAATTGTGACTTTGAGCTGAATCTGTGGTTGACACATATTATATAGACTCACAAAGTGCACTCGCTCAGTGCTACAGACTTTGTTTTAGTCCCTTTTGTTGGAAATAACCCACAAAATGATCTTTCATCCCATGCAATCTGTGGTCTTTGACTAAGTGCTGGGCCCAGTAAATGAGTTCTGAATAGTTTGGTATTGCTCAGCAGTGAAAACAGATGTTCTACGGGCTTTGGTTGGAAGGTGAGCGAGGAATCGGTCCAAAATGGTTTGTCAGTTTGGTTACCGTGTGTGCAGCTGTGAGGGGACATGGTAATTAAGAGAAAGGACACGGCCACATTTAACACATCTTCGAGGAATTTTGGTAAATAAAACTTTCAGAACCTGGGCTCTCAACCATGGCCGGAAGCTATGAAAACCCTTGATTTTTTACTACCGTGTCTTTCTGTCATTCTGTTTCATTAGTGTAATGACCCACCGATTTAGCTTTTATGTCACAAACTGAATTGAGTCTGGCTGTGGGCCAAGTTAATCACAGCCATGGCCGACTGAGCATCTTGGCAAAAAGGGGTGATTAAATCGACTTCAAGATGTGCAAAGAACCAGAGTTCCTGTGTCTCTACATGATGATCAGGACACAGGCTGGTAGCACTGCACCTGATGGCTGCACCCATTTTCTCTCACAGGGTTGGGAGGGGAGGCCATTTGGTAAGCCTCACACAGATTTAGCCAAGTGAAGTGTGTGTTGGAGGGATGTGGATGGCTTAGAGTGGGAGCAACAGATGGGCCTGGAAACACAGATGAGGGTCGGAGTGTGTTTGTATCTTACCCCCATCCAACAGCAACAACTTGAAAGCCTTGGTGTGATAATGCTCTGATTGGTTGAGATTTAACTCACCCACTGTGGCTCACCTTCGGACAACATTACACTGCTACACTACAGTGCTGCACTGAGCAAATTCTGTTTTTCCCTTATTAGGTCAACATTCTCACCCGCGGCTCTCCTGCCAATTTCAAAGCTGTAACTGGCGAGCTTGGTTCACTGGCACGTTAGATGTGTAATTTTTTGCAAGGGCACTGTGAAAGGAGGCAGTTGAAAGTGTAATGTGTACGAAATGTATCTCATTAAGTCATAAAATTGGCACAATGCTGTGTGTAAACTGAGGTTAATGAAAACGGGTGAAATTGTTTTTTTTTCTTGCCGGTGGAGTCTGTTGTTAGAAGTCGGTAAAGAAGTGCCTGTTACTACATATCAAGAGTTGGTACTGTGGGAATAAGAGGTAAAAGGTCTACATTTATACATCTATGAACATTTACACTTGTTGCTTGAACAACTTTTGTTGACAACACTAGCAAAAGAGTCTGTATGGCAACTGGAATGAGAGACATTTAAAAGCCAGGTGTGAAAATAATGGTTGAAAAAAATTAGATACACCTAAAGAAAACATTTAGAACGAGAATTTTTTTTTTTAACACACACTACTTTTAACACTTCTACATGATGATTCCATCTAATACTGAAATCTTTGTAAACTTCTTGAAGGGCTATCGTTTATACCAGGTCACAACTTGATTTTTGTACCTGTCTGAGGGCAAAATTTTGAGTTAAACCTTAGCATATTGTTCTCACTTCAATTAGTCCTGATTAGTCAAGTGAAAACAGGGGTCTAACCATTGTTATTCTCTTTCAGCAACGTACGAATGATAATTTTGAATGTTTTTTAAATTATCTCAATTAGTCATAATTAATTGTGATTGATTCTGATCCGCAACTACTTAATGTTTTGTAAGATTTAACATTTTAAACATGATGAAAATGATTATCAATTAGAACCAAAAGAGCAAAAGGGGAGACCAGGTTTATTCTTCTGGGAATGCAGAGAATTGCCCAGAAGCCTTCTAGACGCAGAATGTTCCTCCTAAGAAAAAAAAAGTTGGACATTCAGCAGTTTGACAGGATTAATGTTTTTTGCCCCCATCCGCCTGCAGTTCCACCTTTCATACCCCAGCACTCCCTCAGTCATGTCTGATAGTTTTGCCTGACAGAGCC
This sequence comes from Cynoglossus semilaevis, assembly GCF_000523025.1. Taxonomy (NCBI): domain Eukaryota; kingdom Metazoa; phylum Chordata; class Actinopteri; order Pleuronectiformes; family Cynoglossidae; genus Cynoglossus; species Cynoglossus semilaevis. The sequence continues at coordinate 6,352,835 of NC_024314.1, forward strand.
CATTTTTCTGATGAAGGACACAGAATACAAATAATGCCACATTCTTTTCACCAGGACCAAACAATGGGAAAATACCTGCATCGACAAAAACACGGATCGTCAAAACATGCGCTCTGCACTTTCAATAAAAACATGTTTATAATACACAGTTTGGACATTTTCTCAGATAGACTTCCCCACCACTGTCTCTCCAAACTTATAGTCCATCTTCACAGTGGGTCACCTCCGACCTTTCATCTTAACTGGGTCTGTCGCTACATCTGGTCATCGTCAGTTACCATACACCGACACATTCAAACGCTGCTGTAACTACGAGCCTCTTCAGAGATGGCCATTTGTCCCCATTCATCTTACACACTGCTCCCACTTTAACATATTGGCATTTCTGAGGTCCTTGGTGGTAATTGTCAGCCACATTGTGGCTCCTCGTTTGTTTCGCTGACATTTTGCCTTTGCTTGATTGTGTATTTAACAGGGGGAGGGAAGCGAAATTAATTGGAGAGAAGCTCTAATCTGTCTGCTTGAAATGTCACCCCTGTATTGTGATGCCTTCACTGACACGATGGAACATTAAGTGGCCATACTAACAGAGACAGAGGTATTTAAAGAAAGGAGAAAGTAGAACAGGGCAAAGAAAAACCACCTTTTAGTAGTCTGTGTTTGTCACAGTGGATTTTAACCCCAGTGTCCCCATGACATTCACAAATTACCAAGTATGTATTTTGTGAGAGGCTTTATTGTGTCGCTGAGCCCTGATGATCAAAGAACACATATCTGTTGTCTTGTTTTGAAGCTTCAAACAGTGAATCAACACGAGGTTTGTCATTCTACTCAAACCCAGTAGGAACAGAGAAGCATGCTTGTTTGCATCAAGGCCATAACTGGGAGTGTATACATTGATCAAAGAGTGATTATATTATTATTATTATTACAGTATTCTGGAGGGTCTGTATACAGTTTATTCTACAAGTCATTGTTTGATCACCACAGCATCTTAGCCTTTTTAACCCCCACATTTATTTATTCATATGATTTTATGTAATTTCTTGGGCATGAGCCTTCGATTTACAATAGAAAACTTTCATTTTTTAAATGGAAAGTACATATCCAGAATACATGTGCCGACTTAACAGTACTGCACAGACAGAAAGCACACATTTCTTCTGAAAACATTTTCAAACACTAATTGCCGGCATCACTCTCAAATTTCAATTTTTTTTACCCTTTTATATCCGCAGCAGATGAGACACCAGAGACAAATATAAAATGTCGTTATGACTTTTTCAGCACAATATAGATTAGAGTCAGTGGTTTGAGGTTTTTTGTTTAAAATGTCAGTTTGTTTTATTTTCCCTTATTTTTCATTTTCATTTAATGAGTTTGTCCTAATGTGATTGTCAGAAGCAGAAACAAATTAACTTGTTTTGATTCAATATGCCATTTGATTCCACATTTGATTGTTGTTGTTTGGGCTTTAATGTTCGTTTTTATAACTACAATGCAGCTTTTATTCTTGCTTTAAAATGTGTACGCTTTCACTTTAGCTGTCACCTCTTCTTCCATCTGTGAATGTTTTATATGTACTTATAGCATCTGTACTGTCTGAACAGTCTCTGGTCTGGAGCCTAACTGCTGTTAATTCGCTCACCTTTGTTTTCCAGAGCTGAGTAAATATATGTTTCATTTCTTGTTATACGAGTTAATCTCCATTTCCTTACCTTTATTTAAATTAATTCACCTTTATTCTTGCAGATTGTGTCTTTTTGTCATACATATGACTGAATGGAATCTTACATTTAATACCTAAACTGCAAAAATGATGTGTTACGTAATTTCAAAGTTTTATGTTAAAACAAGATACTTTTTGTACGATGCAAAAGCTTATCACAGCTTATCAAAATTAACGAAAGTATCTCATAATAAAACAGTCCTTCACATAATAACATGACAGTAGGTCATTATAATGTGATAAGATTCTATGTCATAATAAAGTGATACATCATCTCATTACAATGTGAAACTTTTCACATTACAACATGCAGCTTTTTCCAGATATTTCAGGCGTATAATTTAGGCTGCTGCCTTCCTCATGGCTCCCCACAGTGAAAACTCTAATGGTATTTCTACCTCAAGGACACATCAGCATGTGGCTGTAATGAAACTCCTGACCTTCTAGTTGGAATGCACCCCATGTCTGCCTCGTGATATTATTTCAAAATATGCAAAATATGAATCCAAAATTTATATTTTGCATCCTTACTGGTAGTCAGGTGGAAACTGAAGTAAAAGAATGCAGATTTCATTTTCTATATAAACAGGTTCTCTACAGGGGGTGCTATAAACAGAATTGATTTGCTCTCCCAAAGTACATGCAGGAAGTGTTTGTGTGTCAAACTACTTCAGCTAGTATTGCCACAAAGTACATCATCACAATCAATTGAGTCATAATGTGATTTTTCCCCCCTTTTTATATATTCAATGCTTATAAGATAGAATTTTATATTTTATTTTAGAGCACATTTTTATCTTACAATGATAATCATTGTGTTTCATTTAACAAGGCTGAAAACCAATGGGCTGTAGTGTAAATAAATAACATCTAAGCTGACTACACTAAAGTCAAATCCAAAGCACATGCAAATTGACCATTATTATATTATTTGTACATCATTCAATACCAACATGCATACTGTTGTGCAACTGTATTTGTCCTTTAAAGTTGACTTTCAGTATGACATATAAAAGAAACACAATCGTCCTATATGGTAATTACCATTACCTGTAGACTGGGTATTAAAAATAACCAGAACAGTGAAGCTGCCAGTAGCACTTTAGAAGTGGAGTAGAGAACATATGGCATCAGAGTGGGTCAGAAATGGATCCAGAAAATAAACAAAGCTTGGTTGTTGCACAACTTGTCCTGAAAACCAAAGTAAGATTCTAAAAAAAACAAAACAAAACAAACAAACGAAAAAAGAAATGTGATGGGTTAGGTTTAACAGTGACATCCTTTATGCAATTTATATTTGAAGGGATAACAATAAATGTAGAATGTGATCTAACCAATAATAAACAGGAGAGAATATACAGTATACTTCTATAGAATATACAAGTAGTGGAAGTAGTTGTGGTTGAGACTTACATATAAACCAGCGAAGACACATTCCACACATGGCCACGACCTGAGAGATCTGAAGAGCTCGTCCACACTCTGCGCTCATTAGACAGTCGCGTGTCTTTAGGCAGCACTTAGGGCAGCTGCTCTTTGAACTCCCCTTCTTTTTATCGGATTTCTCCGACTCTGCATAGCTTGGTGGTTGATTCCGAACGGTGTCCGGATGCTGCATGTCCCATTCTTCACTGTTACCTTTTCCCATTGTGTGTTTTGTTTTTCTTTCTTTTCTTTTTTTAATCAAAGTTAGACAGGGTCTGTGAAGAAACAAAATGTGAATAAGTACGAAAGCTTGAATCCTTTCAAGAATTATTAAGATGCCTTCGTTGGTCAGCTAAGAGTGAGTAAAAAATGGTATTAGTATTTGTCAGCCTTTGATGACATCACTAATTTGGGTGTGTCCCATGAGACTTTACAAGAAAAGTATTTGATGATTCAACTCTGAAAAACGTTTGCCTGAATCAATACACGTTATCTCAATATTCAACTCAACATTTAAAATAAAAAAAATAAAATAAAATTCAGTTTAATTAAAGTGACATTATTATCTACCATGGAGGCATATAATTAGGCCCACACGCTGAACTTGAGTCCTTTGAAGAAGACTTTATTGAGTAAAGTCACATTGATTTGACAGATTAAAATTTCTTACACAATAGCCATGGTTTCTGCCGCCCGCAGCTGAGCCCCTCTGTTTTAACTGTCACATACAATGGCTCCCACCAGACATTATCAGATATTAAGTGATAACCTTGATGAGGAAATCACATCTTATCTTTGCCATTCGGTGACTCCCCATTTATAACAGCTGACAGTAAATTAGATTGCCAGCATCGGGAGAATATACCAGCGTTTTGAGTGCACCTTTCCATCTCATTGTACTTTCAAAACTTCATTGGTTTTCAATCACGGGATATGAAATTCCGTCACCCTCTGCCATTAAAGGGACTTAAAGGGTGAATCTGAAAAGTTCATTAAGAGTAAAGAGAGCGTCTTACCCTTTCCCAAAGCTTCACTTTTGCGTCAGTTTGAGTCTCTTCTTTTTTGTTTGTTTCCTCAGAGAGATGCAGTGAACGAACAATTCACACCTGACAGACACAATGTTAGGAGCAGTGTGTTGTTGTAAGAGACTCAGCCCACTTGAGCTGAACAGGCGTGTCATCAGGTTTTACAGGTTTTAAGAAATTCAATAGTCTGTTTACCAGTGACCCACAAAGAGAGAGCCTGTTTACTGTAATCCAAGATTCAGAGGGCAGCTCCGAGGCAGAGTATCACAACACAAGATAGACAAATAAATACAAACCTTTTTTTTGTCTAGAATGTGCTTCACTTTTCTGCAAGAAGAATTTGTTGCATAAAAGACACACTTTGAGAAACTGTTCATGTTTAGCAGTAGAGAAAGTCCAAAGGTCTACCTCTATTTCTTGGGCAAGACATTGAGCTGATTTTACTTAACTGCCATGTTTTTAAAATTTTATGATATTTTCTGTTTCTAGTCATTAAAAAGATTTTAAAAGATCGGAGTAATTTGCAATTAAATATTTAAATCAATTGATAATATTTTCCTAATCTCCTTTTAGCTTTAAATACATATTGACGTTAACTGCGAGTTGTGAGTGTATGTTTTGGGAAATGCACCAACTGGATAAGGAGTTTAAAGACGGATTGATATTAATCTTTAATTTTCACAGAATTTTCAATTAATTTCACTCTTCAATCATCGAGCAGTGTTGCATTATGTCGTGAATTACTGATCCACTTCCTCCCAGCTGTGTGACAGAAAAGGTACAAACAGCGTGTCTCTCAGTTGTCAAGGAAGCACAATCAAGTGTTGAAAAAATAATTACACGAGATAATTAATCGATTAGGTTGACCATTTAATTACACCACGAACAATGAAAATTCACGGAAAGACAATTTGCAAAGCAATTTGGATTCATCTGAAGGATTTTGTTCATTCTCTGCTCAGGAAATATTCTTTTGGAATACGCAGCTAAGAGCTAATAAAGAGCTGGCTGAAAGTAGAAATAATTGTTTTTAAATGTAATTGCATTTAAATAATCAGTAATTTCCCTTTAACAAGTCAGCAAATAAATAATAAACCACTTCTCTAAGATATTGCCTTTGCTTGCATTTAGCTGTCGTCGCAGCTGGTGGGTTTTTAATAAAGTGAAACCACCTGCACTTTTAACACTAGTTACATTCTCACTATGACGAAAATTTGCCTGCAGTCTCTATAATACTGAGTTACTGTAGAGCACCAGCATCTCGTTGTTTCTTTTAGCAAATACTCCTAATGAACTAATGCCTGGACGTCCACGGGGAAGGTTTCCATGTCAGCCTAAAGAAAACTCCAAATCAGAGGCAGATCAGAAACCAGACTACTTCCTGTCTCATTAATGGTAAATAAGAAAAAATAAATAAATAGGATGCACTTAGATAGAGAGAGAGGATACACTATGGAGTTTAAAATAAGATCCCATGTGTTTTATTTAGATCATTAAACGTATAAAGTTTTATTTGGCAGAAACCAATCCTTTACTTTCTCTGTTGCAGTAGTTTATTCACCAAACCAAAGTGTCTTCACTGTTCAAAACATGACAGAAAGTCCATTCTTTCATTTAATGAGCCAGTGCACCAGCCACTATTCTCCTCTGATGCAAATCCAAATCCAAAACAATTATCAATTAATTAATTAATTAACAATTACCCTTCCTCCCCCCGCCCCCCGACGTCAACACATTCACAGCTACTGCTTTTCAAAACACCAGAATTACCACACAACTGCATTTCTTGTTGGACAAACACATTTTATAAATCACTGTTCTTTTTGCCACTGTGACAGATACAGTGAATATTGAAAATAAGAGCACCCCCGAAGCCCCCACCCCTGACGTTGGGCACCACTGATTTAGGAAATGTATTGGGAATGAGATGTAAAAGTGGAGGTCGAATCAATTCTTGTATTTGGTGTATAACTGTCAGCTGAGGTTGGGTTTCGTCACAATTGTTTTATGAATTAGTCTTTTCAAATTAGTCATATTATTACAGTGCATTTAAATCATATTCTGAAACCAGGCAGTTTTGATGCAGACCTTTCTGGTCAAACTGCTCTCTATTTTCATGTTTGTTTATTGCTGGTTTTTTTTTTTTTTCACTGACTTTACTCACTGCCAGTTCTGGGTGAAACCTCAAGCCTTAATGCGTACAAATAGAAACAAACGGCCACTTGTCCAAGAAAACAAGCCAAAGTGACACAGATTGTATTTAATTATCCTCCAGATTTCTTTGTCCAGGCACAGTTTACAAAGATCACATCTGAGTTACCTTAAACTCAGGGAAAAATAAAAGTCACTTCAGACTAGTAGTGGAAACGAGGCTTTAGCCCGAATTGTCTAAAAGTGCATTTAACATCCTGGCAGGCTCAACATTAAAGGCCAAAGTCAGCAAGAATTCAGGGAGTGAAATTTTAAATGAATCTATTTGTTCATATATTTGTATTTCATCTCAGATTTCAAGTAAACATTATCTGGCACAGTGGAAACTTGATAAAGTCTGTGTCATATGGCTTTCTTTAGGTGGCAGTAGAAGACTGGTGAAACACATTACTTTTAATTATATCTGTATTTTTTTACGTGTGGTCCTAGCATAAAGTCTAATTAAACTGATTGAGTCGGTCAATGGAGTGAACATTTTTCTCCTGAACTCAGTGACTCTTACATATTCCACTCCCATTACACATACAATACAAAACAATCCGATGCTGTTCAAGGCGGAGATAGAAATTCATCATAAATGTATTTTCTCTGCTTCACGCAGCTTAGCAGAGAACGGCCATAACTGCCATGTCACCATAGAATTGTAACCCAATTGCAAAGTTATTTTCTCAAGTCATTGCCCTGTCCGTGAGCTGATGCATTCTGTTCCTTGTGGTTGCTCTTCACTGTGTTTTTATTAAACTGAAAATCATCAGGAAATTAAACAGAAGGAAACTACACAGCATCTCACGATTCATGACGTGGCCCTGAGAGGACTAGTCTATCATTCGTGTTCATTTCATCTAACCACACTCTCCATCCACGCAATGTCTTCCTCTTCTACTCCATCCTTCCTCATTCTAATGACTCAAATTATCTCTCCTCACTTCCCTTTCTTTTTTTATCTGTCACTCCCCCTCTCCTGCTGCTCATGTCCTCCCCTCACTGCACTCTTACTCTATACCCCGTAGTCTGTGCTCTCTGTGTTTTCACATTATTGTCACTTACATCCAGACTGTAATCCACACATATATTATTATTTTTGTGGCTCAATAATTATGCAGGTAAATGTGACAGTGATGGTTAACAAGCCGTTAGTGGCACAGATGTGAACTTTGTCATCCTTCAGGGCAGAACTGGTTGTAAACTCATCTACTATACCTTGGTAGCTCTATTAAAATGTGTAGAATACAGACATGATATTTTATTTGCTCTGACAGGCAACAACGACACCAACTGTCATTTTAGACATTGCTGCAGATTTGGTTAATTCAGTTTGACAGTAGTTGAACGCAGCCAGGCAGTTCCCTCTCATCAGCCGCCAGAGGAAAGTAACAGTGCATCTAGAGAAGCTCATGCTCAACTGATTTTAGCAGCCTGAGGTTAAAAGTGAGTTTGACCGCATATGAAATGCACCATTTAGCTCATGTTTGCCTTTCTACCCTCTCACCATTACGATAATTGGAAATAAAGCATCAGTGAAAAAAGTTTTTATTTATTTATTTATTTTTTTTACTTTTTTTATCTTCCTCTCTTCCCTGTCGAGCCTCCCAATTTTCAAATGAAGGCGCAATTAAACCTCATCAGTCTCGGACGGGAGGTAATGTTTGTCCAGTGATTCATGTAAGTGCATGTTTTATTTGAGTTTCTTATCTTGTTTCTGACCAGGACAATACATTTGTTAGATTTTTATGTGCTAATATATGGTAGAATTAAATGGCTGACTGCAGTCAAACAGACAATAACATAATGAAGAGCACCAACCCCACCATGTCAATCCACATAAGGGCTGCGTTCTGTAGGTAGCAATTACTCTGATGGCAGTCGTTTCTCTCCTCCTGCTCTTTGATGCTCCTTACTCTGTGAAGGAAGCCTTACACTTGATTAAGGCAGGTCAACCAATACTTAACAAACACAGGTGAACAACATGGAATGGATCATTCAACAAACTAAGAGACAAAATGTCAGAACGTGCTGTTCCCTGTCTTATTACTGACAGAACAGGTGCTGAAAAATATGCTTTGTGCTACATTGGCCCTCTGATGTATGATCTTTCCAATGTGGCTTGGCAACGTACACGAATCAGAGTCGATACACCCAGCGGTGATCAATAGTCATGTAATAGAATTATCTACTTAAAGCAAGTCAAGAAATGTAATTATTTACATCTTAAAGTAATAAAATGAAAAAAAAAGAAAAAAATGAACGTTGTCTCTTGATGATTACTTAAAACAAAACTTTGCTGTCTGTTATGTCAACAACTGCCCCAGTTTAACTCATATGGGTCATTACATCATTTGGCTAATGATGGCTTCCACACAAGTCCTGTGGTGTAGTATTCCACAAAGAGGGCTGTTAAAGTTGCCCGTTTCCTGTCTAATCATATTGATCATGTATTGCACTTGATTATTGATTATTACCCCCCCCTCTGTGTAATTCTGCGTCTTCCTAAATTGGAGATATTTGAAGTTTTGTTTTTCTGGCCTATAACTAATTTCTGATTAAGGGACATTTATGTTTACATTATGAAGCAGATTATGCAGAGGTGTCATAATTGAAGGTTAGAGAAACCTGTGTCAATGAGACAGAATATTATGGTTATTTAATAGTAGATTTGCTACTTGTTTTGTCATGGAATGAAAGAACTCTGTGTGTGTGTGTGTATGTGTGGGTGTGTACGTACACGCGCATGTACTGTATGTGCGAGAGTAGCAGGTATAAAATCATGAAATATGGTCCCAGGGAAGAGTGCAGCATAAAGCTGGCCACTCTAACTTTTTTAATTTGGATTGGCAAGTCAACTGCCAAGCTGGCAATATTTTATCTTGGAGTCATTTTCTGAACATTGTGCTGTGCAGCAGAGCGGCCCTCCATCATCTGTCAGAGGGAACTTTATTGAAGAGAACACTGAAGGCAGATTGGACGCTTGGAAACATACTATGGAGGAAGATGTGGTACTGATTTAGTTAATAATCAATGGATTCAAATACAAAAACTCACTTTGGATTTCCATCCAAGTATCTGTTTTCAGTTCCCAGACTTTTCAGGTTAAATTTTAATTAAATTATGGAAGTATATGGGGAACGACATTAGCAACAGGTTTTATTTTTTCAAACAAAAAAATTCCCATACGTCCTTTTTGAAAAATAATCAATAAATATAAATAATGAGACGATAATAAGCCATTGTCTTTGCAAACTAATTAATTTATGTATATATTGTATATCCCCCTGTGATTCTGACGAACAGGTAAAGACATTTGTTCTAGCTTAATCTAGCTTAAAAAATATTTAACATGCATGTTCTTTCACACATTAGTTGTTCTATGTCCAGTGTCCTAAAGCAGATACACTACAGTATGTTTCTCAAAGACATTTGTATTGATGATAAACACATTTTAGCTCTGCCCTCAATTTCACAAATCCAAAGATACTGACACAGGACTTATGGGAACATTTACTCAGGAAAAGTTTACGTTTGCTGAAAAGAGGCAAAAAGACTGCACCCCAGGGGACTTGACCACTATCACTGGTTTAGTTCCAGTCAGGCTAACGACTGCCATTGAACCATTATGTTACTGGAGTAGTGTGTCTGTACCCTGCTGAGGCTAAAGGAATGGGATCACCAATTATTATCAGAGCTGCAGAAGGCTCTTTGATGAGGAGTGAAATGTCTTTAACTGAACCCAAAGCTCAGTTGCTGCTGACTCAGTGACCTGGGTGAATGAGAATTTACACTGTAGTTTAAAAAAAAATACTACACTGCTCTGCAACCTCTGGGAAAAGGATGGCTATTGTGAAAAAAAAGTTTAAAACAGAATTTGAAAAGAAATCTTAAAAGGTGCAATAGTTGTTAAACCTTTACTTGGCTTATGCGTTGTTGCACTCAACACAGCATAGACTAAGAACTTGATCACACAGCAGTGGATACTGCACTTTGTATGCACAAAAATATTGGAATGTCAAAAGGCCTCTGCTCAATAAATAACACACCATTGAAAAAACCCAAAACTGTTCTACTCCTGCTCTAAAAGGGAGTGTCGTTATTTTTCTTTATATAAAAAAACAGCAGTGCATCAGAAATGTTTCAGTTTTTGTGTCTATCCTGAATTCGCTCAAGGACCCCTGACAGAAATATGATGCTTATGTATCTTCAAGGTAATGGAAAAGATGGTCTGCTGACAGCCAGCAATGTCCCAGGGTCATGTTTTTCCTTGCCCACATAAATCTTGGCCTTCTTTTGCCCCCTGCCCGCCCTTCTGGTAGATCTGTAGCAGGAGATTTCTTTTGGCTATCTGGACTGATTGAGAGGCATGATTTATATATGCTGGCCAGGATTATAGCAGAAAATCCAATTAAATGGAGGAACATAAATAGAAGGTAAATGAATCAGTGCCCTCACCCTTTTGCGTTGCTCTTCCCTTTAGGCTTTTGTCCACAAGAGAATACATTAAATGCATTTCTGTAAAGACGGTTTTCACCCTGACAAGTCACCCTGATAAGATAATTATTTCAGCACAGGAGCGCACTGCGACGTAACTAACTTAAAAGGATAAATCATGCAAAGTAATATTTAATTTCTGAAAAAGAGCATTAAGAAAAGGAAGCAACACTGCAGTGGTATTAAGCTGTGTAGAGGTTTTCTATAGCAGTTGTCGTGGTTATAATCCAGCGATAGAGGAAGAAAAAAGGCTAAAGAATAAATGTAGGAAGATGAAGCAATATCTCCTCTTCTGCCGTCCTGTCGTCAGACTCACCATCTGCATCAGTACTGGTTAGTGAGTTAGTCTTTTTATTGCCTTTTCTTGCCTCTCTTGCTTCATGCTCTTCAATATTGTTAGTTGTGTTTATATTTTGACAGTTTTGTAGTGACGAGTGTCGATGCCTCTTGTTGCCATAGATGATACTCAGTGTAATCACATTTATAGTATAGGTTGATTTATTGCTCTCAGAACCAGCTAAACTAATAAAACATGCCCTATAGTCCATAAAGTTCTGTACTGCTACCAAATTAAAATCCTTGTTTCATTCAGGGAAAAATGTTTTCACTAGGTCCCTTAGTTAAATTGATTTGACATAGCTTACAGGTGCATTTTAGCACCACTTGCTGGCCAGATATCTGTAACTTCCTGCTAATTGTTACTACAGAATAGCATAACAATTTTAGAGAACTGCATCCTCCATCTTTATTGACAAAGATGCATTTGCTGCCCTAAAATTAGACTTGACATTTCCTAACATCTAGAATCTACCTCCACTGGTAGAAACAAGATCGACTGAGAAATAGTGCAATCAGTCTGGCTAAACAGCCGGATGCAGAGAAGCTCCTTATGAAATTGACATTGCTGCTTGTTTTTCCACCTATTTTGCCAGACAGCGGAGGAATTTATAGACCTTTCCATTCAAATTCACCAAATGTAAATCAGAATCATCATATGAAATGTCTTTAACTGAACCCAAAGCTCAGTTGCTGCTGACTCAGTGACCTGGGTGAATGAGAATTTACACTGTAGTTTAAAAAAAAATACTACACTGCTCTGCAACCTCTGGGAAAAGGATGGCTATTGTGAAAAAAAAGTTTAAAACAGAATTTGAAAAGAAATCTTAAAAGGTGCAATAGTTGTTAAACCTTTACTTGGCTTATGCGTTGTTGCACTCAACACAGCATAGACTAAGAACTTGATCACACAGCAGTGGATACTGCACTTTGTATGCACAAAAATATTGGAATGTCAAAAGGCCTCTGCTCAATAAATAACACACCATTGAAAAAACCCAAAACTGTTCTACTCCTGCTCTAAAAGGGAGTGTCGTTATTTTTCTTTATATAAAAAAACAGCAGTGCATCAGAAATGTTTCAGTTTTTGTGTCTATCCTGAATTCGCTCAAGGACCCCTGACAGAAATATGATGCTTATGTATCTTCAAGGTAATGGAAAAGATGGTCTGCTGACAGCCAGCAATGTCCCAGGGTCATGTTTTTCCTTGCCCACATAAATCTTGGCCTTCTTTTGCCCCCTGCCCGCCCTTCTGGTAGATCTGTAGCAGGAGATTTCTTTTGGCTATCTGGACTGATTGAGAGGCATGATTTATATATGCTGGCCAGGATTATAGCAGAAAATCCAATTAAATGGAGGAACATAAATAGAAGGTAAATGAATCAGTGCCCTCACCCTTTTGCGTTGCTCTTCCCTTTAGGCTTTTGTCCACAAGAGAATACATTAAATGCATTTCTGTAAAGACGGTTTTCACCCTGACAAGTCACCCTGATAAGATAATTATTTCAGCACAGGAGCGCACTGCGACGTAACTAACTTAAAAGGATAAATCATGCAAAGTAATATTTAATTTCTGAAAAAGAGCATTAAGAAAAGGAAGCAACACTGCAGTGGTATTAAGCTGTGTAGAGGTTTTCTATAGCAGTTGTCGTGGTTATAATCCAGCGATAGAGGAAGAAAAAAGGCTAAAGAATAAATGTAGGAAGATGAAGCAATATCTCCTCTTCTGCCGTCCTGTCGTCAGACTCACCATCTGCATCAGTACTGGTTAGTGAGTTAGTCTTTTTATTGCCTTTTCTTGCCTCTCTTGCTTCATGCTCTTCAATATTGTTAGTTGTGTTTATATTTTGACAGTTTTGTAGTGACGAGTGTCGATGCCTCTTGTTGCCATAGATGATACTCAGTGTAATCACATTTATAGTATAGGTTGATTTATTGCTCTCAGAACCAGCTAAACTAATAAAACATGCCCTATAGTCCATAAAGTTCTGTACTGCTACCAAATTAAAATCCTTGTTTCATTCAGGGAAAAATGTTTTCACTAGGTCCCTTAGTTAAATTGATTTGACATAGCTTACAGGTGCATTTTAGCACCACTTGCTGGCCAGATATCTGTAACTTCCTGCTAATTGTTACTACAGAATAGCATAACAATTTTAGAGAACTGCATCCTCCATCTTTATTGACAAAGATGCATTTGCTGCCCTAAAATTAGACTTGACATTTCCTAACATCTAGAATCTACCTCCACTGGTAGAAACAAGATCGACTGAGAAATAGTGCAATCAGTCTGGCTAAACAGCCGGATGCAGAGAAGCTCCTTATGAAATTGACATTGCTGCTTGTTTTTCCACCTATTTTGCCAGACAGCGGAGGAATTTATAGACCTTTCCATTCAAATTCACCAAATGTAAATCAGAATCATCATAAATAAACCACTGGGAGGAAAAAATGCTCCAGTACTTGTTTCCTGTCTTCATGGGGAGTTGATTTTGGGCTGTTTTGCTTCCAGCATGGATCATTAATATATGACTCCCCGTTTTAGATGCCCTTGCTCAACCAGGAGTTCTAAATCAGAAAGAAAAAGTAGTGAGGTTAGGAGGGCACTCATCTTAGCTTTGTAGTGCCAAGCCCGTCCTCCTACTTAAGCAGGGCCTAATTTATGCCTGGTAATAAAAAATACATAATATAAAGCAAGGAGTAGCCCCGGGCAGGAAATGGCAATAAGAGGTGTGAGACCCTCGACAACAATAACTCTGAGTGATTTATAGCCAAGTGACTGTGGTGGAGGGCGAGCAGTCAGGGGTGGAGGCTTCACCAACATGTCAGTCAGGTATCAAACAGAACTGAGGCAACCATGAAAACCTTATGAGTGATTGTTCACAATCATTTTGTTTGTCATTTCTTCTTCCTTGTGCCGGCTGCTGCACATTAGACAAGGTAATTTGTTTAATTAAGGTAAATATATAGGTGCACTTTATTGATCCCAAAATACTGTGGTTATGACAATTAAAAATCATTTATTTTCTCAGTGTAACTATATATAACCATGTAATGACACAGGTGAAGCATTTGCATGATGAGATGACTTTTCATTCTCAGAAAGTGATCAGGTTGTCAGGTCACACCTGTCTGTGCTGAAAATGTTAATATATTCAGACTCACCGTCACATTACAGACCTGGTCAGTTGAAGATTGCCCTGTGCTTTTACGGTGGGGAATCAAACACACTTATGCAACAGACGATTCACGGCTTTGAACAACAAAATCATGTGTTAAAAATATTTTAATAAAGACTAGATAATGCTGTTGAATGATCAACGGCAAATTGACGAGTCTGTGGATTAAAAAAATACACAAGGACAACATTATCATTTATTTACATATTTAAATAATGACTTTCTGCAGTGCCTGTTTTTCAAAGGCTTGCTCCAGACCTGCTCACAGCCCTGCAGACAGCCTTTTTTTTATTTAGCAATCAACACACACACACACACACATACACACACAGACATTATTATGCACTCACTGACACCCTTCTTGCAGACAGTACAAGCAGAAGGATGCTCATGCACATGGTGTACACAGGTGTGCACACATGCATTGATGGATCCAGACATGTCTGATGCAAAGGTGAGGAAATGAAGGCTGTCGCCATGTTTGCTGCAGATAAGGCTGTCTTCCCTGACTTTAATCCCTCTGCTCAATATCCATAGCATATGCCCTTCCCTCATTAATCAAGGGGGAGGTAGGCAGGGGGCTGCCCTTTGAAATGAAGCTCGATCATTACCTGTAGTTCGCAGACCGCCATGACGTTTGCTTAGCTGATTTCTGCCGTTTGTCTTGAAGGCTGTGTTGTTTGCTATAGTTTTCCTAATTACTCTGTGTCACATTGTCTTTTGGTTTTGGGCTCAGTGCCATTAAAAACACCGCTGCCAAAATATGGCATTAACTTGACGAAGCAGGCAATGGCAAGTACAGTATCACACAGGAGTAGTGCACAGGATACTGTCATGTGTATTCCCTCAGCAGCCTTGGGGGATGCCAAGCTGTACACTCTGCATTTTGCTGTTCATCATTTCAGATAAAAAAAACGAGTTCCCTTTCAGGCACTCTCTGCCATCCTTTCCCATCATACGGAGCTTCACTAAGTTGGTGCTCTTTGTTGGAGGCTAGACATACTCATCAGAAATTTGCTTGTGAAGATGTGTCTTATCAGAGATTAAAAGAAATGCATTCTAAAGCTCAAGGACATCATTAGGAATGTGTCTCACTGCCTCAGCTGAATAATAAAGCATGATAAAAAAAAGTACACAATTTATTACTGAGGCCCAAGTAACTACTGTATGTTTGAAGTGAAAACTAAACCTGACCTCAGGTGAGGAAGTTCATGGTCACGGTTACTCTCTGTAGCATGACATTAGAAGGTTGTTTTGGTTTCGGTACAAATCGTTATATTCAGGAAATTTTGTGAATTTGTTGATACAGCATATGATCAACACTCCACACATCAGTGTCGTCAGGTGCATGACAGTAAACGGCTGAGGACCATTTGTTTTTGATCAGGTCCTGCCAATGACAAATGCCCATGGCAGTGTAACCACAACATGATTAGCGTCAAAGAGAGAAGAGGGATATGCAAGTTCGTCTCATCGCCAACAATGAGAGTGGTTTGTTAAGTGACAGCAAATGAGTGCTGTGCCTGAAGCCCCAGATGCTGTCATGGTTCTAATGATGTGTGTTTCAAAGGCTAAATAATGTCCCCGTGATGAAAGTGTGTGGAACCATGTGTTATAAAAATAGCACAGTGCAGTTGTCTCCACTCTGTTTAGCTTCACTCCAGTCATTTAAATGTCTCCCAGACCTGAGGGAACAATGGACGGAGAGTATTACATGACCTTCATCGTCAAAGCTAATTCTGACACTTAAATATCAAATAATAATTGGAGCAACAAGGCAGACCATGACAACGTAACATGATATATTTTTACTGTTTTCAACTATTTTTGTCTTTGTGTGTGTGTGTGTTTCTAAACAATATGCACAATATGTGTTTCCCCAAGGGCTGAAACAGTCCAGTCACACATATTGATTAGTTTATTACCGTTGTGTCCCTGGGCAGTTGTGAAAAATGCAGCACTGCTCTTTTTTAATGGAAATCACATTTGAAACATAATAGTAATCCATTTACATGTTTTGAATGATTTATTACCAATTAATATGGTATAAAACTAATTTGCTCTGTTGAATGCAGTTTTATTTACCAGTCTCTTGGGATGAGTTTCAAAAATTCATTAAAAAAAATTAGCTGCTTTAATAAATGTGGTGAACAGAGTGGTCTAGAACAACACAACCCAACACACCTCTGATGTCTATGACAATATGTCTGCCTTTTTCAAAAACGCTGTATTAAAAATGAATAAACAGATAGTATCATACATCTAACTAATACTGTCACAGTCAAATACAAAGCATACTTAGTATTTTATTTAACAGTTGGTTTAACAATGGTCTCGTACAGTAGTTAGCACTTAAGTTATTATTATTTTTCATTTTTACTCTTAAAGCTGCACCTTGTGTTTTTTATTTATGCCCATGTATGTGCCTGGCTGTGTGTGTAGTGGAAATTAATTTGCAGCTTTGGCTGCAGATCAGGAGATTGAATATGTATTGCTGTACGTGTCCTACATGAGTGGATTATGTAATCCAGACTGGAACAAGAGTCAATTATCAGTTCTTCCTCCATTGCTTGGTGACAGAAGGAACCAATCAGTGTGTGTGTGTGAGAGTGTGTGTGTGTGTGTGTGTGTTAAAGCTGATAGATAATTACCACATTCAAATAATTTTCCTGC
>NC_024314.1:6369916-6389483 GCF_000523025.1 Cynoglossus semilaevis
TGAGTAAAGGTGTGACTTCTTTTAGAAAGGACATTTTAAAGACAATTTTGGCACTAATCCCCAGTAGTAGGTCCTGCTTAGAGGTTTAAAGGCCACGTCTAACTATTATATATTTTTTTTAATAATGTCTACATCTAAGATATGATAAATGTTCCCTTCCTGAACTAAAAAGGAAGTAACAACATAAACACCAGGGCCAACATGTGACACACAGCAGCTAAACAATTAAAAGCTCATTAAAGGCTTGGTAGGGCAACAGGCGTGACAGATGGGGACAAAACGTGCAAATAAATAATAGTCATTTTCATTATATGGCCTTGTTTCTGGTCATTATGGTCTGCCCTGTAGCAGGATGTTGTCACTGCTGACTATTTAGTCAGGATGGACTAAGGGCAGACACTTTAGATACACTTTAGATACACTTGGATACAATTGAAATCAACCAGTGCAGTTGTTTGGGGTTATTTATTTCTATTTCCAGCATTGTTTAC
This sequence comes from Cynoglossus semilaevis, assembly GCF_000523025.1. Lineage (NCBI taxonomy): Eukaryota > Metazoa > Chordata > Actinopteri > Pleuronectiformes > Cynoglossidae > Cynoglossus > Cynoglossus semilaevis. Next base: position 6,370,408 of record NC_024314.1, read on the forward strand.
TTCCAGTAAACATTTTCTAGCTTTGCATATTTAAGGCCCTTATTACTTTGATTTTGACTCTTAACATCAGTACAATCTTGTTTATATTATTCCAAGTGGTTGTACTGGGCCTCAAGATTACTTGCTTTTTCTTTTTTCCAGACCATCTGACAAAAAAGCTTTAGACCTTCAATTATTTTACAAAAATTGACACTGAGGACTGGCGTCCTGCTCTGCTGATGCCGTCATTGAGTAAATGTCACTATTGTCAAAACACATCAAATATGTTCAGGTGTCTCCAGAAAATGTCATCTTTAGGATGTAACCACGTAAAATTCTCCTTCATCATTTTAGTCAAACTATTTTACAAATGAATGTTGACCTTGAATCCAGGCAGCATGTCCATGTCCAATTTTTTTGATGTTTTCAAAAAAAAAAAAAAAAAAAGAAAATCCTTGCTCCGAGGCTTTAGAGATGATACAAGAACTGGATTCCAACTTCAGAAAATGTTTGTATAACGTCAGCATGTTTTCTTCACAACTTTTGATCTGGTGTTTGAAGTTCTGGGTTGTTCTCTCGCTGAGGATAGTTTCCCTTTGATTAATACAAGTATGTGCATGTCAGTAGTTTGTTTGGGGTAGTACAACAATGCTGGTGCTATTTTGTCATTAAAATATACTGTATTTCAAAGCTGTATACGTGAGGGAAGTAAAAGTGAAGAGGGACCAGGAATAGTAATCTGTGATAAGAGGTTGAATATTTTCTTGTATGACATGTTCTAGCATTGAGTTTCATTGAATTTATTATGTATTTTATAAATACACTGCTTTTCAATCATCTTTGATTTTAAATATAATGTGGATGTGTCAGGATGTTGTGCCTGTTACCACTGTAATACTCCTGATACTTTTCCATGATTTTAATTAGTTTCTCCTATTTATGTCGCTCCTGTGTTTTCTAATTCTGTCTTGAGACATGTTATAATTTCCATCAATAATTTGCTTGTAATACCAAAGACCTTCCCCTGGGGTCAACACAGTGATTCTGATTTTGATATAAAGCCAACCTCATAACCCAAATGACCAAACTACCCACATTATTTAAATTGTTTCTCAGACTTTTCTTTTTGGGTGACATGGTCTGTACTGTCCTGAATTCACCAAAACTCACTGCGTGGTCACCAATGACATGACTCTGAAAAGGAGGACAAATGTGTTCAAAAAATTAGGACAAAGTTTTAAAAAGGACACAATTAAAAATAGAAGTTTCTTAATGGAAGACAATTTACTTACAATAGTGGACAGAACTGCAAACATTTACCAACGACTGACTGACTTTGACTTTTAACTTAAAGAACACAACTTAAGAGCCGTGTTAGTGATAGAGCCAAACAAATATAAAGGAAAAGCTCATTAGAGGCAACATTATTATCATCGGTTTATTGTATTCTGTTACAGAGCTAGAATTTTACCCTGGTACTTGTATGACAAGGTGTTAGTTCTTTGCCACACATGATGTCGGCAGGGAGGAAATTGTCTCCTTTGGAACTTTGGTAAAGGTTAACAGCATTTAGCACATGCATGAATTAGACAGAAACCAGGACACACACACCTGCAGTTTTCAGGACTAACTACCAAGCACAAATGACACTCTCTTCCACTACAAACAAAATGTATCTGAAAACATAGGGATGTCTGTCAGTAAGAATCTGTGTTGGTCCTGAGTGGGTCTTTGCTAGTGATTTTGTGCTTAATTACCCCCCAAAAAATGTGTCAGGAGAAATCAGTGTTGATTATCATCATTAAATACTTCATTTGCATTGGTGCAATACTCAGAATATAATGTTGATGATTTTCCCCAGTGGTATTTGTTTCTGCTTATTTTTTAGTCCTTATCAGGGATATAGTGGTCAGACAGAGGAATAGTGAGGGTCAGGTACAACTGAGACGACACTCCAGGATAACAACTGAGTGACAGCCACTCAAACTGATAGAGGTTTGGTTATGGCTCAACACAGAACCAGGTGCAACCTCAGTCTAATGGGTAACAAACCAGCAAACTAAACATGATACCCAGCAATGAGCTGGCAGTAATTTGTAGAATGCACGTTTTGTGTGTTTCACACAAACTGTGCGGCGCACCTGTGTGCTGCTTCATTAGTGTTTATACCGGAAGGGAGAAAACTGCATGAGTCCTGACAGCTGCGTGCCTCCACTGCAGCCCTCTGATGGATAGAGCAGTCGACGTGTTGTTCCCGACCAAGGCTACTTTGCATGTCATCACGGCCACTGCTGCTTGTCATGATAAGTCATTTAGCATTTAGATCGTTTAATATTATTACGTTTTTTAAAAGACTGAGTGGTGCATTGATAGAAGTGTGGTCACCGTGCACTTAACACAAAAAGCCTGCCTTCTTCTCTCATCAGCTTTCTCCCACAATTATTCAAATGGATCTCCTCGTTCCCTGCCTTTACTTAATGCAGTCCAAAGTGTTTGTCATTTTGGATTCATTGCATAGATACAGAATGAGGCAAACCACTCTCTTCCAGCATAGCAATTGGATCTTTGCTTTTTTTTTTCTTAATTTTTTTTTTATTCAACAGCTATTTTTATGTTTTTATGACAATGGTTAAGCAGAGAGTAATTGCTCAAACCATTAAAGTAATAAAAGGGTGATTTGGTTATTAAGGATCATTATTTCTTCTTCAACACTTAGTCATGTGTCTTTGTGGGCATAATTCCGTGAGCGCAGCACACAGGGTTACAAAGGTGAGGATAGGAGAAGCAGAGTGGTAAAAAGCAGCCTTAACCACACAACAGGAAATTAATTTACAAACTTTATTGTGGCTTCATACCGCTGCCCATTCCTCCATTCACCCCCACCCCCCATTCCACCTGTTTCCTTTTATCAACAAAATTGAGAGCTGCTTCTTAGAGCAAGAAATAACAAGTTGGTCTCACTTCATTGGCCAAAGTAATAGAGAAATGACTCAAGCAACAGGCAAAGGTTATTTACAGCTTTTATTTATTTATTTGTTTAGACGTTATCTGGCGCCAAGACTGCAGTAAGAGAGAATGGCAATATTCATTTTTTTAATGGGGCTGCCCTCTGCAGATAATGTCCCAGCGTTACTTCCTTTCTCCTGGATTTCTCAAGCAACAAATTAGGCCTTGTGTATGTAAAGCAGTGCTGTTGTTTACCAATAATGAAAAAATAAGAAAAATAAGAATTGAAATCGAATTGAATTGAATTTTTTTAACCAAACCATTGAATACAAATAGGGGCACAAGACCAATTTGTTTTACTTCAGTTATACACATTATATGTTCTCTCACTGTGTCCTTTTGAACATTTAGGACAAAATAACAGTTTTGACAGGTTTTACTCTCCACATTTACATTATCAGAAAATACAAGGCACACATGCAACGCAATGCAACATAGTTTATAAGTAAGCATCTTGTTGACCTTTTGCCCTTTAATAACATTATTAAAATTTAATTCTGCACTGTTTTGTATTGTTAATATAAACCCAGTGGGCTATTGATAGTATATCCATATATATTTAAATATAAATCCCAAAGCAGTTCATGAATGGAGAGTAGATTCACTCATTAAGGAAAACCAACGTTCTGAAAAATTAATGAGCGCTTGTCCGGATACACAGGGTGTTTACGAGAATGACAGTATTTCCTTTTAATGAACTAAGCCTGTCCTGCTGTTCTGCTGTTTCATGCTGACACATTGTCAAGGTGGCCTTAATAATGCCAGGCTCATTCAGCAGCCCAGCTAACACATCTATTCCCTGTCTGGACTTATTTTAACACTTTCTTTCAATTTCTTCATTGATGTTTTTTATTACTTTTGGACACTTGCCTTTCTATGTCTCTAAAGAAAGGTGGAGATAGAATAGATTAATAACTTGATGAGTAAATACAAATCTAACATGAACTGAAGTAAAGAGTTTCAATAAACAAAATCTGTGTTTGCCATGTCCACAGTATTTTAGTAAGATAATTAAGTTTGAAACTATAAACACTTATTAAATAGGGTATTTTTATAGTGTATTCATCTTGTGTTGTGGTCTTAGTGAGTTTACATACATGTGTTTGTGTCCCGTGTTAAAGTTACTTGATAAACACAGCTTAGTAACCTCAGAACACTACAAAGTTATGATCATGGAGATCATTTATTAAAAATCAACTTAAAACAAAAAAATCTAATACTTTAGACTCTTCAGTCTCTTTTTCATGCAAGGATTACATAATTACCTAATTCTAGTTCGAGGTTACTGTGACTATAACCTTTTTCATTTGAAACTTTAGCAAATGCTTAAAATTGTGTGATGTGAAATTGGCCTAAACTTGATTTCTGTAAAAACAACACAACAGTGGTGCACTGCCACAGTATATAGAGTATACTGGCTGGTTGGACATATTAGTCATATGTCTCTTTTGTGTATTGGACTAAAGAGCCCAGGATCCCATGAACCACAGGTTGCAGACCCCTGCCCTAGAACCACCACAGCCCCTGTATGGTCATTCTAATTGCCTTGATTTGAGATATAGCAAACGGAGAACAGGAAACGAGGTTAAGGGAGTGAAATGGTACCTGGTAAATGTTGCAGCTGAACAAGAGACAAACTATGGATGTGTGTGTGTGTGTGTGTACCATGTGTGCACATCTGTACAGCTATGGGCTTGTCCCACTTTCCAGTAAATTCTATCTGCTAGAAGACATTTCCAGAGTCCCTGCCTCACTGAAGAAAACATGACTGTGAGTGAACACTCACTGGTTAGTATGTCACGCGTTAAAGCGAAACTAAGAGGCATGGAAATGTTTGTAAAACTATGCTTACCTCAGCAGCCCCAACTCTGCATAAAACAGGAAGCTAATGATTTGTTTAAACGCAGGTTTCGTGCCCTGGGGTGAAAAGCATGAAGGGATATTGTCAAGCAAACATGCTCAGCCAGGTGTGCATGCTGCCACAGGCAGTCTGATATGGAAGGAGCTGCAGCGTTCACCTAGCTGTGAGAGGTGCCCTTCTCTGCCGCTAATGCATCTGAGGTGCTTGATTGATTTTTTGTGCGCAGGAGCCGGCGTCTTAATGTCCTAATGCATTGCTCTGTCACAGAGGGCTGCTTTGGCAAGCTGCCCTTTCCACAGACTGATCCGCTACTCGACTGGAAGAGACTAGGGTAAATAAATAAAGAGGGAGGCAGAGATGGAAGAGCAGGGGGAAAAAGAGGGAAGGGTGACGAACACGATTATACCACCCGATCAGCATGGCCCTGCACAGAAATGCACACTATCTTCCTTGATATGTCAGACAAAACAATATATATATATATTTTTTTGTACTATCACAATATATGTGATACTAAAACAATATATATATATATTTTTTTGAGACTGCGATCATTGTCTCTTTCTTGGATATTGATTTGAAAAGGTAAGGGCCAGTTCAATGCAGGCCACAGGCTTGTGTTGTTTTTCTGTTTGTGAAGAAGGATAACAACAAAATCAATATAGTGTTTGGCAGCTTCTTCATGTGCTTTTTCTTTAGTAGGAAAAAAAGGAGCACTGCTGAAGTGGTTTATATTTATGATTGTAGGTTTCTCCTGCGCCTGTGAGAGTTCATTTAAAAAGAAATCAGAGCTGATACTATTTGTAATGCCATGTTTATATACAGAACAACAACGCAGGAAGATGATGTGGGCCAGTGGCTTAAATGCATTGGCATAGTTCAAAACTGACAGCCCTATTTTTTGTCTTTTCTCTCTGTCTGTCTCTGTCTCTTTTCTGTCTGACTTTAAATGTCACAATTTGCAACAGGAAAACATCAATTCTGGTCATTTCATTTTCTACCTGTGACTCTAAATTAGAGCAAATGTATACACAATTACCTTGGCTCTTTGAAGAATTGAAAACAAAAATCTAATTCATGTTGAAGCATGACTAATAATCATTCATTTAAACATTCACTGGCAGAGATGTTTTCAGATGACTTCTATTTGGTGTGTGAGTGTCTGTATGTCCTCCACAACTAAAGCTCAACCAAAGCACTTGTCGGAATTTCTGCAAATGTTTTTCAGTCTGTTTCAGCTTGGCTTCTAAACTGAACAGTCAGAACTGACCAAACCACTTGGATGATGGTTGAAAAGTCCATTTGCTGCTAACCAAACAGCAGTTGTCTTGGTTGATGGTTGAAAAGTCAATTTGCTGCTAACCAAACAGCAGTTGTCCTTAGTGAAGGAGAATTAACACAGTCTCATCCAAAATATGCCTCCTATCAACTTCCTCTTGCTGTGGTTGTGGTCAATTTTTGAAATTTTGAAATCCTTCAGTCCACCTTGTTAAATATACAAAATATTTATTTAAAAATGCCAGTAAGGATGTTCTCAAACACATATCTCCATATGCCAGTACTCTCCGATTTTGGTCTCACTCACTACCACACTGTGCATTCATTCCCCTGGAATAAGTTCACTGCAGCAGCTGAGAACTGAATAATGCTACACATATAGACGTCTCATTATTTCAAAGCGTGCTCAATCTAATGCCTACACTATTAAAATGAATGATTTTGTCTCCGATTTTACAGTTTATGGGATTTCATTTGCAGATTTTATTCCCCTGGCTTCTAATTAGAAATTATACTGAGGGAAAAAAAAAGTTATTAGTCATATCCAAGTCATCTCAGCGACTTAAAGTGGGCAAATTGCTCATTACTGTGCTCTTTGGTCTGATGGATGTTGGCTGCCTATGACAAAAAAGATTACAGTTTTTACAAACATCCCATAACTAAAAGCTTTATGGGGCAAAGTTTTATTTCCACCGGATGTTTACAAGATTTTTTTTTTCTCATATGGAAAGACATCACAGCAGCAGCATCGAGGCACCGCTAGCGACGGCATGTTCAGGCTCTGATATTAAAACCAGCCTTTAGACTGAAGAATCTGGCATCTTTATGCTTGCAGGCTAGGTCTTGCAAGTGCCAATTTCTGTCTTGAGAGAAATGATTTCTTGTTGCCAAAAATTTGCAATTTGCAGCTTCAATGGAGTGTTAAACTGTAATGACCCGAGTTGGAGCAGACAGGAGAAAGAAAGACAAGGGAATTAGCCTGCAATGTTCTCACTTCTTCACTCCTCTTAACTTACCAATAAATGATAAATATAAACAGTAAGTGTTTAAAATTATACTTGGACTCTATTCTATAGGCACCATATGTTGTACGAGAGTGTTTGGCAACCCTTCCTGTTTCATTCAGTTCTATTGCTAGAGGGTGATGGGATACAGCACCTGGCCATGCAGATTGCTTTTGTTATTAAACCAAACATTAATGGAATGGGTCATTTCAGGAAATCACTTAATGTCACTAAGATACAGCCATCATGGATCAGTGGAAGATTTGACAGTGGTCCTTATGCAAAAATAAAATTGCAGAACATGTGAATATCTCAAGATGAATTGTGCACAAAAACTTACCAAACCTGCTCACGCAGTAACGTAAAAACACAAAAACTTTGTACCAAGAGTTTTGTGAAATTGGTTTTCATGGTTGAGCAGCTGCAAGCAAGCCTTCTATCACCGAGCACAATAACGTGTCGGATGAAGTGATGTAAATCACACCACCACTGGACTCCAGTGGAAATGTGTTCTGTGGCATGATGAATCGTGCTTCTCTATCCAGAAGTCTGATGGACGCATCAGGCTTTGAGTCCTGCTAGAAACTGCATTGTACTAAGTGCAAAGTCTGAAGGTGAAGGGATAATGATGTCCGTCAGTGCTGAGACTCTTTTGTCCTCCTGAAGAGAAAAACTCTCTAGCCTCTTTTCACTGAACTTTTTAAACTTTGGGAGTATTTTTATGGATGTTTCTTTTCTGTTTCAGAAAGCACAGTCTGTAAAAGCAACCAATGTTAGACTGGAGTAGAAGTAGCCCAAAACAATTATAGAGTCAACTAAATGAAACAACAGATTGGGATGATGTTTTTCTCTACATGTATATTACACACGCAGCATTATTTGCCACTTTTCACCTAAAATATCTTCTCTGTACAAATCATATGTACCTACTTGTGTAAAACTAATCAACTTAAAACCCAGGGTTCAATTGATCAAAGCTTATGGTGTGTGTATAAAAGACAAGGCAAAAACCGACTGCTTGCCCTGTAACATTCGTACAATCTGTTTTTTTTTACTGCACAACAGAGAAAGAACAGCATCTTCATTTGACATCCACAGCAGAAAACTAATACAACATTATGGTCCAAATGGCAGCCTGCAACCTTAAGAAGTGCAAACCTAAGGACCTTGGCTTTTTACTACAGTGATACTGTAGCCAGTGCTGCATGCTAAATCCACAATTAAGCCACCTACTGTTGCCCCTTCACTAACTTTGTCTGTTTTTTCCTCATCTTTTTGCAGACAGCAGCAGCAGCAGTAGCAGCAGCAGCGTGATCTCTAGGTCAGCAAGAGCTACAGTACACAGAGAAGTAAGTGTGCGTCTGTTTGCTTGCTGCGCCGCGTGCTTATGGTGCCAGCATGATAGATACTTTGCAGCAAGGTGTCCATAAGTGCAGCCTTTTTACTGCATGGGATGGTAAAGCTGTGCTGACAAGAAGCTCCTGGTGTTTGCATGAGCATTTCTGTTCCCTTGTGCTTAAAACACATTAGAGACACTTTTCTCATTGCTAGCTGTCAACAAAACACAGCGGCCCTGCAGAGTAAGTGTACTGGTACTTGAACAAAAAACAAAGGGATAAAGACAAAATCCTAGCAAATTAAAATCAACTGAATCAACATGGCACCATCTGCACATACTTGTAAACATTTAAAAATAAAGGATGCAGGAAACAGACAAATCAGAGAACAGGCTTTTGCTCACATGACGAACAGTGAGTTCTCCTAATTGATACTACAGCACTACAGTGGTACATATTGAACAACAGCAATGTTCTAAAACTTTCTGAGTTGTATAAACATCTGCCTTCATTACCAGTGCAACTACAACAGACACCCATTTCTGTATGTACTTGGCTCACGGGCCATTCTTATTTCTCTCTTTCTCTCTCTCTCTCTTGCTCTCTTTCTATCTCTTACACACTCTCTCTTTATGTGTGAGTGTGTGTGTGTGTTGATAGCTAAATGGCATTGCTTCTTGAAAACCATCTAACCTGTTTATGTATGCTGTCTGTAATTAAAGTAGACTGAGTTTCATAGGTCGTTTATATGCAGACAGATATTGGGTTTATTGTTGTTTCTATTGATTCTGCTAAAAGGCTGAGTCCAGAGATTTGAGCCATGCACCTCTAGTTGTTGCTGATGTAGTGGTTCCAGCCACAGGCCAGTGGAATTGAAATAGTCTTCATTCCCAGGGCTGTCTGTACCAGCAAACCTTTTTTTTAGCTGTCATTGTCATCTTTCACCTTTACTTATGCAGCAGATACATTGTCAATGTGGTAATGGCTGAAAATGAAGGTTGGATTTGCGGCATTATCCAATCTCAAAAGGCAAATTCAGATGGTAATCTCTGTACTTTTGGCAAAATCCATCCCATTTAATGAGATAAGCCAGTTTAAATCTCGACAGCCATACACTGGTAACAGAAAGACCTGCTATATTCAGAGTCGACAGAGTTCAGATTTAAATTTTCTGATAACTATTTGGTGTTAAATGCCTTAAATATACAAGCATGGATTGAAAATATAAAATATATATTTCAGGCCAGCCATTGAATTGTGCCTTCACCTAATAATAAATGAAATCACAGTCTTTCTTCCACTACTGATATCATAAATATCTGTGCTGTATAAGATAATAGGATGGGTTGCATCAGTATCATTATCTAGTGTAAGGAAGTGTGCCAAAGGTTATTCTCACAAAAGAACAATTTCTTGAGTTGATTAATTCAACTAAAATTACTGAATTTGTTGTCCCCCTGGAGTCAGAATCAACAGTAATTAGTAAACAGTGCATTTACAGCATAGGTCATGAAAGTCAAAATCTAATAATCATAATTTGTTAAGTCAAAAGCCTGCTCGTAGTCAGGTTTAAAAATAATTCCATTGAGATGTTGGACTAAACACAGTGTCAGGACTTTTTGTGTTGGGAGAAAAGATTTCATTTAATGGAAAACATAGGGAGATTTAATCAGTGGCAACACCCAGTGTCTGCTCCTACATCTTCATCAGTCTAGCCACTAATTAAGACTAATTAGAAGACTCTGGAGAATCAGGCAAGCTCAAAAATGTAATTAATGTGAGGACCCTTGATATCTGCACATAACAACTTTCCCTGCACCTGCTTAGCACAAGACAGCACATTAACCTACCGCTGCTTGAGGGTCTCTCGACAGTGTGTAGACGTGCTGCAGCATCTTTAACTAACTGTGGCTCCATTAGACTCCCAGTAAAATCCACAAGCTTTTGATCGATGCTTCCACTGTATCTGTAGTAGTTAGAGTCAAAAGTATGAACATGTATTGTATACACTGATTTGCAAAAGAAGGCTCTGTGGCTCCACCCACAGTCAGCAACTGGAAAGTTGTATCAAATGAAAATGGTTGTCACTTTTGTACCACAATGCTGAGTTTCTGGTTCTGCTCATTTGCATTACATAGCTAAAAGAAGCAACATAAAGCTTTGTTGCATCACATAAGTCTGGTGTAACTAAAGGAAGTTGATCAACTCTCAGTTAATCAGGCTGTTTGAACAGAAGTCAGCTCATAGTATTATGGGTAGTAACTCTCTTTCTGTACTGAATACTAACTATGATCTGGTCAACATGTTGCAGCATAAATCAAGGTGTTTTCACTTTGAATTCAAACTGAATATCTCAAACTTTTCAACTTCTTCACAAACTTCTCTGAGTTGCTCACAAAGTGTGGTGTCACCTGTCCAAAAGCTAAGACTTTTTGTCAGTTTGGAGTTAAATGACACAGTGGAAGTCAAGGTCAAAAAGAGGAGGAAAACATTGACGGCGCTGATGTTCCTCCTACTGTGTTATCTGGACCTGACAGACTGCAGAGGAACAGGGAGGCAGCACTGCTTTCCGCTCATTGAGAAAGATATTACACTGAGCCATGTGGCGAAGGCACCCGCTGAGCCAAGCATCCTCTCACACTGATGGAAAGAATAATTAATTAAGGTTCAGTGACCGCTGGCCCACAGAACAAATTAACTTTAAACAGAATGGTAGTGGAGATCTAAACAGGTTCTGCATAGGATAAAAAATATGCATTGGAGTTGAATATAATAACAAATAACAATAACAGCAGCAAAGTCCTACCTATCATCGTTACAAAAAAGTCCACATATTAATTTGTCAACACGTATTTAGGCCTGGGGGTGTGAATAATGTCTTCCATTATGTTTTCTGTAAGAGGTGCCACCTGCTGGCCGCACCACTGGAAACTTCAAGGCAACAATGCAACGTGTGGGTTGATGCATTTATTTTTCATGTTCTTGCAGCAGGTTACATGAAAAGATCGATATCACGCTAATGTCTGAAAAAGGAAACCAGCAGGAGGCCATTGGCTTTTCTAAGTAGCCAGGCAGAAATTGGTACAAAACTGGTACCGTGTGTGTCTGTTTCTAGATTTTAATTTCCTCTTTTAATCAATTGTGGACGTTTTTTTGTTCCAGTATGTGTCCTAGTTAATGTTTTCTATCAAATATGTATAACTGATACAGTGAGTCCCTCCAGCTGTTCCTTTAAACAGTGGATTTAGACAAATGTTTATCCGTATCTATTCTTTACACCCCATGAGCCAGTATTGAAAAGGAAACAAGAGCGGCAGCCACGTAAGGCAAACACAGCTAGACCCATTCACTTACATAAAACTGCATCAGATGAATCAATACACAGATGGAGCTACAGATTTGTAGGTTAGTAAATAGTCAATTGAACAACGACTTTACAGATTTTGTCTATGGTTTTGAGCTGAAGTTTCCATATGTCTCACCGATGGGAATAACAAAAGCAGACACGACGTCACTTAGTCTTAGTCTTTTGGATGCCGACCCCTTTTCATCTGATTCCAAGTGTCCAATTCATGTTCCAGGAGCTGCTCTGCCAGCTCATTTAACATCCTCAGTCATTAACCTTTGGTGTTTGTGCCTCAGATCTGGGAAGGAGGATTTGTTGAATACGGAGCAGAGAAAAGCATATTTGTAGATAGTATATTATTTGTAGATTAGTACCAGAGGTAAATAGATGCTAACATTATTCCTTTTATCAGTAACAGCAGAAATTTCTGTGAGTGACTTAGCTTTATTTCTTTTTTGATTTTTTTTTTAAATTAAACAACAAAACAAAAACAAAAATCCAAAGTAAATAGTTAAGCTGTAGATATCATTGATTATTGGGAAGGGGATTTATTTAGATTGTATTTAAAAATTTAATTAAAATGCAAAATAAGAAATAAGAAAAAAAGGTAAGGAGATCTTTAGTTCCTCCTTTTAATGTAAAGAGATTAGAGCAACATGATTGGCCGTTGTCATTCTAACAAGAATAGGTTCAGATTCACGGCTGTGTGCTATACTTTTTTCAGGGGCATTGAATAGTCTGTGCAGTTTAACATTAAGGACAGAAATGACTAAATTTGCATTAAGTTTGAGCAGTACTGCATTAAAACTGCAATGTGACATACATAGATTTTAGACAACATTAGGACATATATTTATAAGATTATATATGATATATTTGGCTCATCATGAAGAACAGAATCAAAGAATGATTTTCAAGCAGCGTTAAGCAGATTGACTGTTTAAAACAGCAGATATTCCACTTTCTACCTAACAACAATTTCTGTCTTACTTTCGAAACAATACAAAACGAAAGTGGTGAACTTGCTCAACTGCATTACTTAATTACAGATGTTATTGCATCGTTTTAATCATCCCAACTTTTCCTTGATCTCAGAAAACAAGTCTTCACAATGATATTCAATAATGACCCCATCGGACCACTAACACGGTCCAACTCTGCTAACCCACAGCCCATAACTTTGTCCCCCAAACTAAATTACTAATAATTGTATAAATTGCTTCTCCATCCCTGCAGTCTGTTTTCTCCCTGCCTCTCCTTCACAGCATGTGTGGCAGCAGTTGACCTGTTCACACAGAATTTGCAAGAGGGAATGTGAGCGTTCTTTATACAGGGAGATGGCACAGAGATTGTAATAAGAGAAAAAATTGGGGGAATCGAAGGTGTTGCATTTGACCTTGTGAGCAGAGCTGAGAGAAGTGAAATAGCATTCAAGATTGAAAATGAGATGCAGACAGATAAAGGTGGGGAGATGAAGGTGGGAACAAAATAAGGCAGCCTCTAAACAATACGTCACACTGGAAGGTCTTAGGCATGAATAGAGAGAAAATGAATTACCTGAAAAAACATTCACAGTATGCTGGAATACATACACATATATACAGTTTATATATATATATAGAATAAAATTTACATTTACATTTCTAGGGGACCTAAAAGTACAATGTGGCTATCGGATTATTTCAGTGACATTTCACTAATCTGTAGGACAGAAAGTATCTATGAATTTACATCACTGTGTGCGTTATAAACACCCGAGTCGGCAGATTTCTTGGGCAGATGCTACGCCTTCTTTGCATGATTTCAATAAAGCATAGCAGGCAAAATGTGCATTTCAGCTGTTTTTGTTGTCATTACCGTGGTTTGTATATCCACAGATTAGCATTCTCTGTGGGATCTGAGAGATAGCAAGATGTGTAATAAAAGCAGGAAGAAAATAACACTCGATTGCAAGAATATTTATTGTGAAGAAATGAGAAGAGACAAGAATATTTGATGTCACACTGTAACAGCATGAAGCATTTTACTTATTTTTTTAATCCTTTCTCCGCATCCTTTGCCGTTTCCTCCACTCTCACAGTGCAGTGACAGTGGTGTAGATGCATGTGGGCTGGAATCAGTGCTCAATGTTATAAGTTGCAATGGAAATACAGCTTCATTAAAGCAAACATTAATATAGTTTAAACCTAGAGTTGAATTAATTAAAAAATGTAAAAAAAAGAAAGAAAGAAAGAAACTGTGACTCATCCAATGCTGTGGTCTGTTTTAATGTATGGCCGCTGTTAGAAAAGGAAGATTGATCATCCTCCCAAGGTCTTGCTTGGCTCCCTTTGGCTAAATGCTGTGTCATATTTTTACCCAACACTCTGTCTGTAGCTGGCAGGCAGATTCACTACTTCTCAGTGTGTCCCCTCATGTCACCCTCATCTCTAAATCCTCTGCTGTCCTTGAACACTGATTGCATCACAGTCTTAATCTAAACACTATATAGTTTGTGCCAGAAAACCTTTCAGCCTATTAACAATTTAGCTCCCTTTATCCCAGTTTTTGCTTTCGTCTGTCTCTGACATTGTTTTTCCTCATTTTTGTTCAGAGAATATGGTTTAAGTCTAGATTTTTGGGGTCTTTTCATTTACGTGGAATAATTGTTAATTGAACATATGGGTAAAAAGACGAGAGCTTCAAGATGCCAGTCGTGAAGGATGGAAAAGCATCAGGAGGAGGATGGTGAATGTCGAAGCCCCTAGAGAGAGAGAATGTCAGTAAATCAGTCACTTAAAAAACAAATAACATCAAACAAGGGCAAATAGCCTTGTCAGCAAAAGGAGCCATCATGAAGTAATTTTATATGCCCTACCTTTTTATCTTTCACCTCCTCGATAAATAAGATACAATGTCCGCATTCAAATGGAGAGGAATGCACCTGAGCAATATAAAAGACTGAGTTATGAATCAAAATACATCCGTCGTAGGGAAGAGGACGGTGGAGGAAGAGAAATGAGCAAACCTGAGATGCTGACAGATTTAAAAAAGATTCACCCTTCGCTGTAATGATAATGCATGGTCACATAGGCTCCCTGCACATACGTTTACATCAGGTTTTTGTCAGCCCTTTGTAGCTGTTTTGACTTATTCCCTGTTGTTAACCAATGCTCGACAACATCTGTGGTTTCCACGTTGCGCTGGTGAAATTATGCTGAGCACAGCAAGTAAATAATGAAGCCACAAACCAACAGGAAGCTCAGAATAAAGGTACTCACAAAATTACTGTTTTACGTTCCAGGACAACAGGTTGGGTGTTTTGCTGTGAGATGCAAGAACAAGTGAGGAAGGAGAGAAGGCAAGAAGACAAAGTCATTGAAGGAGAGATAGCATAAAAGGTTGGGGTGAGAGTGGGGAGGGGGTTTGGAGGTGTATTTATGTGGGACAAAACAGTGTCTGCAGGCTGTGTTACCAATAACTTTGGAAAAGAAATACAAACTAATCCCTAAATTTAGGGCAACTGATGGGTTTCTTTTTTAAATTTGCCCATGTTCTCCTTTTTTCACCTTCTCTCTTGCACATTTCTAAATTGCTGCTCTGCGCTGCAGAGTGGGTTAATGTCACTGCACCCTCTAACCATACTTAACAGATTCATTTAGTTTCTTCTCTTCTGTTCCAGTTCATTAACCACCTCCTTCACCCACCTCTCTCTCTCTCTCTCTCTTTCTTTTCTCTTTTCCTCTTACTTTTAACCGCCCCCCCCCCCCCCCCCCCCCCACCACCTCCTTCACCCACCTCTCTCTCTCTCTCTCTCTTACTTTCCTCTTTTCCACTAACTTTAAACCGCCCCCCAGCCCCCACTTCCGCGGAGCAGAGGTTCTGGTGAGATGCAGAGCAAAGGCAGGATTAGTGTCTGCCTGCTTCATTTAGATGCCTTTAAAGAATCAGGAACTAATCCTTTTCTCAACTGCCTGGATACTTCTCCTCTGTATTCATTCAAAGGCTGTGGCAGTTGGGTTCAAGGGTGCCGTGGAGAAGCCACAACAAAGACTGCCAAACTAAAGAGGGCTTTGTCCTCACACAGATTGCAAGTTTCCAGTGAATCAGGTTTTCATGCTGCCTTACTTCTCTGGCACTTAGGGCAGTTTAAGTATTTTGGAAATCTCCAGAGAGGTCTCCAAGATATACACACCAAATACACCGGTGAATTGGTAAAATGGAGATTATTTTATTTTATTTTATTTGGCATGGCTATGAAAAGAAGGAATTTCATCTTTTTCAGATGGATAAACTTTTACAGAGGGTGAGTTTGCAGGAGTTTGCACATGTGTTTTTTCAAAATACTGCAAGACAGCTAAGCCATTGGGATTCATAATATGCAGTATATTCTACAATAACTACAATAAGGTGCTCTTGCCTACAATAGGGACATCATTTTTGGATTCTATTGCTGTTTCCTCCCACCCACCAATAACAAAACGGTCACTAAATTGACCCCGCTGTGAATACAAGTGTAAAATGTTTGTCCCCATATGTGGCCCTGTGATGAACCAGAGAACCCCATCCTCACCCGATGACTACTAGGTTTAGCTCAATGTCCCCCGCTGACCCTGAAAAGGATTACACTGTAGAAAATCATTTAATGACCTCAGAAAACCCTACCCATAAAAGCAAATGAATCTTCATTCTGTCCATGATGAAAGTCACCACTTCTCTCACCTATATTCTGTTCAGTTAGTGTTGGACATTGTGAAACACTTGTGACCCAGATTGACTCTGTGGCCTACATAAGAGTCAGAAAAGTCCTTGAAAACGTAATGGATAAACTGGAAGTAATTGTGAATTATTCTTGTATGAATCATTCTACTATATAGAAGACATGACAATAGGTCTTTTTGTCATTGTCTTCTTGTTTTAATACTTTGTGTATTTTAAAAACATATATGCCTGGGTGTCATTGGTACTTACATGAATCCTATCTTATGGCTTCTAGTGCATCTTTTATTGATAACAATTTTGCAGTTGTTGTTTGTTTTTTGTCCAAAACAAGATGAAATAATGACTCATATCACCTAGGATCATTAGCAATAAGTATGCCAGCTTTCCTGGAATTGGGTTTTTCTACCCAGTAGGCAGGCGTGGATTGAGCAGTAAAACTCCGACCAAACCAAAAGAAACAGGCATCATAACAAAAGCAAATGTCTTTACTTTAGTTTAACATAGTATCACTGATGAACTGTTATATCTTAGAGATACTTATAGCCCTCTCTGGAAATGCTTCAAGCTTCAATTGCGTCCAAATAATCAATTGTAAATGTTTTTATGAGTAAGAAATAAACCCTGGAAATCCTGCATCTACTTAACCTGCACGAGCCATGGAGATGCAGGAGGAGACTTGAGCAGCAAAAGCTGTCCTTGACACTACTTGTTAGTAAGATAAATACACTGTGGGTTTTAGTCTCTTCGGGGAAATGGCTAATGGCAATAAAACATGAAATAAAGCTGGTTGTAGCTTTAAAGGTCACATATTTAAGATTGTTGATAATGTTGGCAAAGTGGCCTTGATTTACCCTGCGTCATCCTGTCCTGTAATTTGCTAGTGGCATGCTTTATGTGGCTGTGCGAGGGTTTGTTTCTGTATGTATGTGCATGTGGCCATGCATGGCATGTTTGTTGTTCTCCAGCCTCTATTCACTTCTGGGCCTGTGGGTTAAGTGGATGATTTTGTGAAGAAAATGGTTGAGGGCTCATATTCCCCAAACGCTGCTGGTTTGACTTTTTTTTTTTTTTTTTTTTTTTTTACAAGTCCTCTTCCTAAGTCAGAGTTTACTTCTTCTAGAAGATTTGTGGCTCCCTTGGCACTGTTTAGAGGCTATGCTCATGAAAGAGGGTATATACACACACACACCATTGCCCCTGTACACAGTCTGTTCAAGGTAGGAATTTTGATAGATCACCTTCTGTGTAAAAGGGGATAGTACAAGAACATGCTGTGCCTGTGTGTTTTTTTCACATCACACCTCTGAACCTGTGAACACTGTTTGTCTAAAGTCACCCGGGGGGCGCAATCTGCCAGCTTAGATGCTTCAGAGTAAATAAGCAAAGGCCACAAAACAAGGGATCTTTTTAGCAGCAATATAACAGGGTTTCTGTATAAAAGGAGCTTTATCAGTTTTTCCATCACTAACACACACCCCCATCCCTGAGCTGCAGTCAGGGCACAGATATCCAGGCCGTAATTCATTGGCTGCTCAGAACTGGACTGGGACCTTGAGAAACTGTTGCCAATTCTTAACCTTGTGTTTGCTGCACTTAGTATTGGTCAAGAAATCAAGAGGGAAAAATCACTTTTGCTGACTGAGCAGAGAGCTGTTTTTTTTTTCTCAAAATGGTTTTGTTTCTAAAAATCAATATAACTGTGTTTGTCTCCAGTATTTAGTCACAATAAAACATTTTGAACCCATTAACCCAAACATCAGAGTCAGTGATGATAAAAGGCACCTGTCAGCCTAAACGCTCCTCATTTAGTAATCAACCGACAGAGTGTGCAGCTCTCAGTCCTAAGCTTCCAGATTGTCGCTTTTCCCTTGAGGGTAAGCGGTCTGGCCAGTCGTCGTCTGCCCGCCTGCATGTTATCTGTTACCTGCATGTTTGGACCACCTGTCTGCCCTTTCACTGTCTGTTTCCTGCAGTTGCGTCTTTGGTTTTCTTTGGTCTGGCCCGCAAACTGCTGCTTCTCAGTTGGAGTCTGGATCCACCAAATCCCCTACATTTCCAATAAATAAAAGTTATAAAAAAGGATAGGATATAAAAATGCTCTATGGAAGTGGAAAGCCATATGATTGTAACAATTATGTTTAACAACATAATTCATTTCAACACCTCCAAAAACATATAGGGTTTACTTTGAAGCAGAGATAATTCAAAGGTTTTCACAGCCTCATTCCTAATGTGAGATTTCTTACCATTTTAGCAAAGCCTAAGCCTAAAATGTTCTGTTTTTATGCAATCTAAGTTTTAAAGCATGTCATAATTTCATAATTTGAAAGAAATGAAGATCAAATTAAAGTTTTTCTTTTGTGAAAGAAAAGTAACTTTCTCTTCTCTCACATGCTGTATTAGCGAGCTACATTAGCCTCTCTGTGACAAATGTAATAACTTTAATGAAACTAAACACAAGCAAACTGGTTACTCACCTTCCCTCTTTTAATAAAGTGCAGGAGATCTATGTGAAAGTAACATGTAATGCCAGTTGCCTCAATGCTACACCTGGCTTTCACAGA
>NC_024314.1:6389515-6454903 GCF_000523025.1 Cynoglossus semilaevis
CCACAAGTGCACGTTAGATAGTACCACCTACACGTACCATCCTGAGAGTGTGGGTGACAGTTGGTTTTCGGTCCACATATAGAAACCTATGATCAACCTGGTGATTTAGATACTTTAAGGTACTGGGGTCCACTGCTGCCACTGTCATTTCATTGGAGGGCCACATCAGTGTTTAAAGTTCAGGGCAGATATTTTAGAAACATTTAGTTTAAATGTCAGCTAATAAAATATCTGGTCACAGGCAAGATTTAGGGGGTTTTGGGCCAGAAGTTTGAAATCCTTGCGGTATAAAAATATTATATTGCATCTAAACCTTTATTAATGGTCTGAAATATGAATTATATAATTAAAAATAAGATTAGCTGCTAATGTTTCTACTGACATCATTCACTCTTATGGGGGAGTATTCTTACAAGTTTAGGTCAGATGTATCTGTACCACAGACTTCTTTTCCACCAAATCCACAAAAACTCACTTCTATTGTCCTTTTTCATAAAGCAGCATTCAAAATGGAACTATGGCCTTTGTACAAACTGCTCTCATAGAATTCACCACATAGAATTGTCTAAAATGTCCTGGCAGGCTGAAGCAGTAAGATTTAACTTTATTGAACCAAAAGGCCATGGACAAAACTAGTAAAAGTACTTAGCATTTTTC
This sequence comes from Cynoglossus semilaevis, assembly GCF_000523025.1. Lineage (NCBI taxonomy): Eukaryota > Metazoa > Chordata > Actinopteri > Pleuronectiformes > Cynoglossidae > Cynoglossus > Cynoglossus semilaevis. The sequence continues at coordinate 6,390,173 of NC_024314.1, forward strand.
TGCCTCCAATACCTATTATAGTTAACTGATTGCAGTTAAGTTAGTTGGCTTCTCCTGGCAGTTACCAAAAGCACACTCATCCATTAGATGGTACAACGGAGAAGAACACATTTTCACCGCTGTAACACATTTTACACTGCTCCATCGGATACCCGCCGCTGTACAAACTTACTGTTACTGGTACGCACGGCTTCTTTACAAAGAAAACAAAAAACATATAGCACTCAGTTGACTGTGTTTGTGTTAATGGCATCATCAGACAAGGTGTTGAACTCTGCTGTAACTGAATACACAGTGTTAGTGACCTCTAATCAGCACGGGGGAAAATGTTTCTGCAATTAAATGAGTTGTAGCGTTCCAAGACTTGATGTGCCGTATTAGTAGCAACCGTGACTGCAGGATTCCTGCTTTGTAGAATGGACTATTGTGGACACATTCATAGCTGATACTTAGAAACTCCATAAAAGGTTTTATAAACACTGTCATTTCTACAAAACAACTATTATCCCTGAACAACATACATTCAATTACAAATAGAGCTGTTTGCTCATTGTAGGACAAAACTGGATTGTTTTTGTCCTTTCAGCTTTGTCAACCATTGCCTTAGTTGAGGTAACGGTGTCCCCTAAAAGCAAAAGAGACATTTTTTATCATTTTACATTATTGTAATTATATTACATAAAGATCCCATGTGGCCCATGAGCCACAGGTTGTAGAACCCTTGCCATTGTGTCTCAGGTCACATTATCACCTTTCACAACAACATTACTTGTTTAATTTTCTGAAATTCTAGAAAGAAAGATCATTTCAAACACTGATTTGATGAAAGATAGCTTGTTATTACTGTGCCATATTTCTCTAAATGCAGACTGATTGAGTTTTAAACTAGGGCTGTGCACACCTTCAGTGCCAAGGTCATAGTTGTTATGGAATCAGCTTTGACAAAAGGACACTTCTGAATCAGTCCACAAACTAAAAGTAGAAATAATTCATTCACTGTGAGGGGTTGAATGATTCCAAGAAAAACTGCAGCCGACAATTTATTTGTTGTTTCATTTAAATTAGGTTCTTTGTGTCCTCTGGAGCTGGCTGATTTCCAAGAGGTTCTTTATTAGCCTTGGCCTTGCTCCTTAAAGGGTCTATGGCTAATGGTTTTGGCCATACTGTACTATATAATGGTTATAGGATGTATAAAATGTGCTACAGCTTACATGTACACACGCAGATGGAGACTATTAATCCTCAAATAAATTAAATGGGCCAATTTCTAAATGTTAAGGGATTACAAGCAAATCTGTCTCTCTTTCTTGCATGAAAATGGCAAAGATAATTTGAGTCGGCCTTTAAAATAACGAACCAGAGAAATTTAGAAAAGTGAGATAGTTGGGCTCTGTCTACTTCACAGAGCCCACCCCATCCCCCTCTCCTATTTCGGACTCCTCACCCCTTTACCCTCCATTTCACTGCAGTGCTCTGATCATGTTAAACTCCCCACCTGTTCTGCCTAGATTAACGTCTTCTTGTGTAATCCCATTGTGTCCTGTTTTCCCACCTGGTGCTCATTACCAGTTAACTGCACCATGGCCAAGTCTGGAATCGACTTGAAGTTGACAACCAACAGCACATGGGGCCATCCTTTATTTCCTCCCCTGCCATTCAACTCTTTGCAAACCTTACTTCACCCTTTAGTGTGCTAAGAGCAGAATAAAGTTTTAAATAATATCCTGGTAAGATGCAAAGACTGAGTCCAGGAACAACTTTTCATTTCCATCTATAAATATGTGTCTGGAATGAGTCTGAAATGAATGTTTTTTCCGTCTGCACCAGTTGATAGCTTGGAGAAATGCCATGTACCTGAAGGCTTTCGCTGTTTATTGCAGTTTCTTTTTTTTTGCAGACCTCTTTTCCAAAACGTGTCAGCGGAAGTGACAGACTCAAAGTGTGTTTGTGACAAGATCAGTTTATTTCCAATCATGCACAAGTAGAAACAATTTCCAGGTCATCAACTGAATAAGAATCTCCAGAGCTCCAGAACAGTACGTCATTGCTCTGAAGAAGTACCACACTTTTGCTTTAAAGCAGAGGTGCCCAACCAGCAAGCCTCGTGGTATGCTGACACTGAATATTAAAATGTCTTAAAGCACAATGACATTGTAAATCACTGAAATCAAAGATATCGGATGGAGCACAGATTGATATCAGTTTGTCACCTAAGTAGAATAAAGTATGTGTCTCAAATAATACATAACTTCCAGTCCTCAGTTTTACGCATACAACAAGGCTAGCTACGCTACATTGGTAGGCTATGCTAGCATAGTTCCTATAGCAGTGGATAAGTGCTTTCAAGCCCCTTGAAAGCATCAGGTGTCTAATCTCGCCACATTCTTTATCAGAGAGTAAACTCTCAATGTCAAGGGACAATTGCATTCAGCAGATCTGCCAGTTGTTGTGAAAAAAAAAGAAAGACTGTTGGAAAGACTAAATAATAATAACAAAAAATAAACAACCCAGAAAACTCCTTGTCAATGAGCGAATAAAATGTGCCATTCAAAAGCACATTGAATTTAATGGAAATATTTCCGACACACTCATCAAACATCATAAATCTATTAAAGGTGCTCAGTCCATTAATAAATCCCTGGGGAACATCTGTTCCCTCACTCTCCCTCAGTGTCTCCATCCAGAAACGCTGCATGAATCAGGCTCAGCTTAATAAATGGAATTATTCTTTGTAAGAAGTCTGGCCAAAGTAACAGATGGAGCTGCGCATTTTTAATTGCAATGCAGAAACTTCATCTTCATTTATTTAATCTTTGGTCACTTTCATGTCACAGTTAGTAACAAACAACTTTTTCCTGTCGCAAAATTAGATGCAGATACAGTCTATTTAGATGCAGTGTCAAAATAATTTTCAAAATATAAAATGCAGTGTTTTGTTTCTTTAAACAAAATCCCACCCTCCAAATTGCAAAAGACCAAACTATGACAAGAGCACAACATTGATTAGTTATAAAAGAAACTTTTGGTATTTAGTAGTGGCTATAAAAATATTTGCATTGATCTTTATGTCACGTGCAGCCAGTTTGCATTACATTTTGCTATGAAAAGGCAGCAGAACCCTTTTTCCCGAGTTTATTTTGTCTCAGTGTTTTGCTCACGGTCCCTAACAGATTTTCAATTTCATTTTTACAAATGTGAATCACTCCCTTTGAAGAAGGAGGAGGAAATTGCTAGGTCACTGGGCCTTGCTTATTGAATCAATAGATAATCAACAAAAATTTGTTTTGAGGAAGTGATGACATAGGTGATAAATTGCCGTCATAAACTGGTTAGGCACCACTGACGGTGGACCACACAGCTGCAGGACAGGCAGCTTTCATGGCAGTGCTTTAAGAGGAGAAAGATTGGAGCTAGGAAGCAACTCCACAACTCCAATAAAGTCCACACCAAGTAACACAATAAGCATTTATCATCTTGTTTTCTCAACCACTCTCTCTCTCTCATAGCTGACTGTCGTCACCCGTTATCTCCCCCATACACAGTATCTGTCTATCTGTTACAGGTGCTTTTGCCATGTAGCTGAATAAAAACTCTTTGTAGACTCCCAGATGTGTGACGAAAAAAACATTTTTTTTTTTGATTAATGGGTGAAAATCAGAGATGCTATTGTGATTCTCTGCTTTCAGTTGGTGGGTCACGTTCCGCTGCCCCCCACGTTCAGCTCAGTATTTATTCCATTTGTATGAGGCGTTTTTGGTTTGAAGTGATATTAGTGATAAGAAGTCATGCTGTGGTACCTTAACATTAAAGTAAGGTACTGTGGTTCAGTTTTGACCTCCAGACCTTTTGTTAAGTTCGCCTTGCTATTGCACATCACACAGGCACACCGTGGTGAATGATGTTGGAAAATGAGTCATCCTGAACCTGAGTGTGATTGATGAATAACAGGAGACGAGTGAGAAGTTAATAAAAGCTGACAAAACTTCTCCTATGATTCATTCAAGTGAGAGAGAGACACACACACACACAGAGAGAGAGAGAGAGAGTGTGAGAGAGAAAAAGATTACCTGTGATTTATTTTTCTATAGATTAAGGCAGTGGTTCACAAAGTGAGGGGCTGGCCCTCCTGGGGGGCACAGAGCTATTGCATAGGTGTGCTGTATGGCAAATTACTTTTGATTTTGATATTTTCTTTAGGGCCAAACAACGCAAATGTTATTTCAAATAATTGCTTTTCACTGGTTCAATCCCAGACTTTGTCTGTGATCTATAAGGCCCCAGGGAAGCCCGGCATTGCCACAGTAGCTTTCCTGTTACAACATCAGGTCTGAGGAGTGAGCATAAATATTGACAATCCTGTTCATCCATTACATACATTTGATTAGCATCCCCCCAAAGAAATGTGGTCCGTACCGTAGTCTTGTTTTTACAGCAAATTTGAAAATCACAGACCTTAATAATCTGGCTTGTTTTGCGGATTTAGTTTCAGTAACAGAGTTTCCGAGTTTTAGCCCCAAATAGCCTTAAATTAAACCCATTTAAATTACTGTTAAATCATTTTGCAGCTGATAATGGTAAATTGTGCATTCCTGAAACTAAAGAGTTACCATCTTTCTTTTCTATTCCTCCTCCACCTGGTGACATTTGCAGTCACGGAATTTGCTCCTCTCTCTCTGGGAACTGGCAGAGCTCTTTGAATGGTTTTTAATGGGAAGTCACTGTAAAACACAACCCTGTTGGACCAGCATCCAGTAACTAACTCCCGCTGTCTTTAAAGTCCTGGCCAGCAGGAGCACTCATTTTCCCAAGCATCATTAATCTTACTTTTTCCTGGCCTGTCCTCCTACCGCCTCCTCTTCTCCCAAGGTGGTCTCCCCAGGGCACTCCTCTACCTCCATGGCTGGTATTTTGCTTTCATAAAGTGCACACACATGCATGCAGTACCAGCCTATATAGTCCAACCTGTTCTTCTTTTTCTGTCTCTCACAGAAACACACTTTAGCTAAGGATACTTTCAAAATACAGTATTTAGAGATGGTAAAGCAGATTATTATTTAACATTGAAATTAGCCTTAATCTCCAATCCAGAATCTGCTTTGGTGACTGATTAGAGAAACGTTCTGCAAGTAAATATACTTTAGTTTAAATTTGATCACCAAAAGCAACTGATCACAGGCCCATACACGTCACAGAGTGATACACAGTTGTATGAAAAATGCATGTCCCTAAAAGCTGTGCATAAAGAGAGCTGGGCCACAAGAAACCCCCATCTTTAATTAAAACATTTGAAAGTATTGCTTGAGATGTGAAGACCGTTTACAGAAATAGAAGTCCACACCGACCTTCATCTGTCATTCTGTGGGGTTGGGTTTGCTTTGAAGGTAACTGATTGTCAAAGTTTGCAGTAAATGCACATGCTTCTCCTCTGACCTTTGTGTATTCTCTCTCTTGCACTCTCCCTCCTTCTTCCTCCCCCACAGCAGATGGAGAAAAACAACCTGCACGTTCAAATCAAATGTCAAGAGTTACATAACTCCCGGCTATTCCGACTGTTTTATGGGTATATTTTACAGTCATTGTATGGAGATTTAGCTTCTTGCTTTCACAGTGCTGCAAGTCATATCCTTGCAGTCAGTCTCACACAGAGCCATAGTGACTTTATTGTGGATGTGCCCATACACAGACAGCAGACCCTCACCTTGGCTATTGACTCCGATGATGCATGGCATGTATCCGTTTATGTCACAAATGCTTCAGAATTAGATATGACTTTGCCTGGGTATGTCAGATTAAGTATTTCTCTGCGTGGAGTTAATGTCTCCGTGCTTTGACAAACAGACTCTGCAAAATAAAACAAGAGAGAAGGGATTTTAAAAAAACAATTGAAGCACAGCATCCTGGATAGATGTTTGGAATAGTGGTGATATAAATGAATAACACAGGAGGTGCTTTGCTTTTTTAAAGTGATACGGTGTGTGGAGGAGATCCTGTGCTGCAGCTTTCTTTGTAGAAAGATCTCAAAGGGCCTGGATGTTGTACCCAGCCTTCTAAATCAGTTTGTTGAAGTCGGTGGCTTTGATGCTGCTTCCGCTGCAGCAGACTGTAGATATGTATAATTTAACCACAACAGTCTAGTGATTCACAAGACCATGTCTGTAGGATGTTTCCACATCCAACTTTAGTTATCCGGAAACCAAGGCTGCTCTGTTTCCCCAGTGGAGTTACTGCTTGTGAGTTTACATGGTGCAGGTGGAGAGTATGTGCTTTGAATATTAGTTTGTAAAGGTTTAATAAACTGTCCGTCTTGGAGTGTTTGTTTACACAAAGGTTCACAGAGAATATACCAGTTTTTCATGGGTGAAATCAGCCCAGAAGAGTCTCATTAGCTTCCTGTGATTCCTGTGATACAGTTCTCAAACTCACATGCTGTTGGTGGATGATGTGTGGGTGGTTCTGAGAAGCACCAGGCTGTGGTCTGATCTGTGGACAATTTGCATACAGTAGTGCTAAGAGGTGAATCAGCATGTCCTCAGATAGTGATTCAAAACTAAACTAAAACTTCCTGTGTCTGTCTGTGTCTTGTGGCAGATTTTAGTCAAGTTTGGTTCATTTGTTACAATCAGTTCACTCTAAGTGACTCCTAGTCGCTCCACTTTATACACCACAAACTCAAGACTAACAAAACTCTAGACACGGGAGAAACCTAATTGGTCATTACAATACACATGTAACTTTCCTCGTCGTTGAAAATTTAGAAATCCCTGTTTTATCTTTGGCGTTAAGTGTGAAGTGATCAGAGAGAAGGAAACACAAGCAGGGATAACGAGTATCCCAGGAGCGGAGACAATGCAGTACTGAGTGCACAGGATTCTCAGCAGAGATTTATTCATGCGCTGTCAGATTTCTGAACTGAAAAGGGGAATGTTGACAAAAAACAATGACACTGAACCTGTGAGCATGAGGATGCTTGGGTTAATTATGTGTTTTCTACAATCTACAAATTATGTGTTAATTATGTGTTTTCTACAATCTACAATGTTATATTTAAAAGTCAATCAGTGTTTTACTGTAATTTTCACAGTACATTATACTCAAATAGAAAACAATGTAGATAAATGTACAGTTTTAATCTTACTTACACTTGGGTATGAATGATTTTAATATCCAACAAAAAAGGAAATGTCTGTTCTCAGTTACAGTTTTCTGTAATGTTAGCTGCCTGGACCACCAAACCACATGATCGACATGACACGGCAGATGCTTTCTACAGCTGACTTGTCAGCGTCTGATACTTACACCTTCTCTGGATTGACAGGGTTCTACTGTACGACTGTTCTGATCAGACGAAGATGGCTGCACTCCAGACTCCTTGTTTTTCTGGTCTAGATTTTTTGAAGCGAAGGCTTCCTAACACACCATCAACTCCAAGCTCATCATTGCTTCCATTTCTTTGTCTCTTAAGGTGCATTTCTAAATACTGTCACATACACCTTGTGTGAATTATGTTACTAAAAAGTCCTCATCCATCTAAGATATGCTGCCATCATAGCATTAAAATCCTTGCACCTTTATAATCCTTCACAATTGGGTCCCTTGTGTTTCTGCAGCAGGATTCTGTTCCCAGTTACTGGGAAGTGGCAGTAATTTGATATTTGGGTCATAACTCTAATGCTAATTATTCCAATGACTTTTGTGTCCTGGAGTCATGTTATCAATAACACACACTCTCCAGCCGTATGCTTTAACACATTTGGGTTGGGGTTTTTTTCTGTTTTTTTTTTTTTTGTTTGTTTGTTTTGTTTTGTTTTTTTCAGTTATTTCAGGGCCACATGGAAGGCTAATTGATGCATGAATCTAAGCACTGTTTGGATAGCTGTGTTTTAATGGTCTCCTTAGGGCAACGTTAGAGCTGCAGAACCACTGTAATTACTGAAGAAAGTGAAGGTCACTGGGAGAACTAATACATAGAGGTAGCACAATAAAATGTGCTGTGATGAACTGACATCAGATGACCTTAGAGCAATTAGCGCAGTCTTCTGCATATATATAATATATCTGTAATTTCTTGTATAATTTTCTCGCTGCCCACAATGTAGGGAAAACGAAGCAAAGTAAAATCGTGAATGTAAAATATCAAATATATAAAACTGAACTCATTTCAGTTGCAAAAATGAGTAAAATAAGATAAAAAAAGAAGAAGAAGAAATGTGAATAAGTTTCTCTTGAGGAGAATATATTAAAATCATTAGTCATGTGAATATGCATGTGATAAAACAATCATCATTTTCACAAAAATGTCAGCCACATCCTCCTGTTTTAATAACCAGCCTATGTCTTTTTCCGTTTTTGCGTGTGTGTAGCAGTTGTTCTAATCATCACAAACTTCTGGGGTTGAAAGTGGGAAACAGAGGGAGGGAGGTTGATCATTAAAAATCCAATTTCTGGGCAAACACGCAACTTGAAAAGCTTGGAAAGACTGCCGGCCTCTCTTCCAATGAGTGCAATTAATGCTCCCAGTGGCTGGTGCTAATAGCATGGTGATGTGCACCAAACAGAAGAGGGAGATATTTAGAGAGAATCTGATCTCCAGACTGAGCCTGAGGAGCAAGGCAGAGAGAAATAGTCCTTGATGAGTCTAAACTAATTGACTGCCTTATTATGAGTAATTCACAAAAGCTTTTCGGGAAACATTCTCCTGCGGTGCAGACAGATAAGAGTTTGATGGCCCCAAAGGACAAGAACCACCGGAGATGGGAGCCCTTGACTCTCTGCTCTGTTCTACTCTTTGTATGGTGCTGGCTTCTCAACACTACAATAGAAATAATTATGAGCAACGTCATTTCAAATTGATGACAGTGTCATTATTCAACAAAGAAAACATGAGCAAAAACAAAATGATGAATCTGTTGAGTCACAGGGTAGATATGTGTTAATAACAAATAATTAGGATTGTTCATATTTGTAATTATTCAGAATTAATTGAATGCCCTTGACATGAAAAACAAACCTTCATATAGTTGGAACAGAAAGATAAATTGCTGCTATAACAAATTACATAATTAACTTGTGACTAATCCAAATGATGGAATTATCAATATGTAGAAATGTCAGGAAAAAATGTCCTCAGAACTTAGCTTGATAGAGTTAGTGGATTTTAGTCAACGCTGAGCATCCTGACAGTGGCTTGTAGACCATGTGAAGGCGTTGCTTTCAAATCTTCAGTATAGTAGCCTACTCACAAATCTTAATCATACCATTGCATTCTGTTTGGTAATTGTGTCAGTCCGGTTGTCAGCTGTAGATTTACTTACTGCTCTGCACTCAGTGAGACTGGTCTGACACAAAATTGCAAATAAAAGAGTGGTTATATACTGTAGGTGATCACTCCTGCCTCCTGGCTCTGGTTCACAGGACTGGAAAAAGTGCCTTAATTGGCTGTATTTACAAGGTGCTTGAATGTACCGTGGCTCACTGCAGGCAGAATGGAGAATTCTTTAAAAAGTAAATAACACCTGAGGCTTAACTGTGAGGAAATAACAAGCCATGAACGCAAATGACTGGAATAATTGGTAGATAGTGACACATTTGCCACAACAACCATGGTAGCGCTCCCAACAGCTGGGAATTACAGGGGTAGATAGTAGAAAATGGAAGCAGGCAATTCAGACAGCTGTAGGAGCAGGTCTCTCTTCTTCTGTAACTTATGGGGAATTTGGCTGACAGCACAACATTTCACTGAGTGCCGCTGAAAGAACAAACCGACTTTGTCATGTTCCTTCTCTGCTATCCATTATTTAACCCTCTTGTTTACTTTTTTGCCCTGGGGGGCAAGGCTTTTCCTGCCTTTCATACCCACTGTGCTGATGCTCCAGGTATAAAAGTTGTTCTGTTTTCTCACAAAGGTGGACTGATGGCTGACATGAATAAATGATCAGTACTGGCTACTCATCTCGCTCTTTGCCATTCTCTTAGCTCTGGCTTTCTCACACCTGACAGGGTGTGTAATCCTAGCTAAGGGTAGGGAGGTATGTAGGTATCTGTGACAGCTAAGGGTAGGGAGGTATGTAGGTATGTAGTATGTAGGGTAGGTATATGAAAAATCAAACAGCAGACAGTCTGATGGCACAGTGCATAATGCTCAGGGTGAGAAGCTGGTGAAGGAATAATGGGATAGAGCCATGAGCAAAGGTGGATAAAAGGGAGGAGGACAGGGGACAGTGCTCTTGTATGCTTATCCTTCTCACCTCCATACTCCAGCTTTGTCAAAAGTAGCAGGAAAGCTGTTCACCGCTGGCTGCCTCATTATTACTGAATGTACCCGTAGTGTCGTCATTTACTTTTATAGCCATTAGCTCTGTAGCCAAGGGTCACCAGCACAGCGTGGCCAAGATCGTTTGCACCTTTTGAATTGATATTTGATATTGTACCATCTGCAGCTTTTCTCTGATTAACTATAAGATTAGCATTAAAGCTTTTATATCAGTTTCTCTAGCACCACTGTGTTTTAGTTGGATCAGGTGTCGGTAGCATTTATTGCCTGAAACACGATGTGCCACATCTGGTCGTCCTTTGTCAGGCCATATGTGTTTTGCCTCTTTATATATTTTTAATGAGCAAAGAATAAAAACAATACTAGTCTTTACGCTGATGCAACAAATACTAAAACCTCTCATTTAGCTATGTAGTTTTACTTCACAGGGCAAAAGGACAAACTGACTTTTATCAGTGAATTTACCATACAACTTGCTCGTACTTGCATGTACTTATTGCATGTACTTATTTGACCGACTACTACAATAGAAAGAGACAGAAGATGTGCTGCATAAGTACTGTATATTTTAATATTTAATAATATTTTAATATATTTTAATTATGCCAACATGTATTATATTCATATTTTTACCGAAATTGATTGTTATACATTTACCGTAGCACCATTGATTTCCTTTAAAAATTGTGTCATTATCCATACAACTATGGTAAAGCAGCGAAAACATACATGGTGATGCATAAGGAGCAATGAGACATTATTTACACACATGTTTTTGTAAATACGTACGGGAACATAACAAGTATCTTAGAGTAAAATAATATTCTAAATTTATTCTAAAAACATCTTACTTGCAATGACATGTTAACAGTCTCATGCCTTGTGATTATACAGTCCCAAGATGATGCAATGTGAGAGTTGACATTTCTCACCTCCATCAAACTACGGTAGGTGGATCAGCGAGAGAGCAGTACATTCATCATTAAAGCCTAATTTAACTGACACCACTCTTGATATTGTGCAATTACACAACTCAATGTGAATGATGAAAGTGTGTTGCAATCCTTCCATGGTTCTGATTAAGTGCCATGGTTTGTGTTTTAGGGATAGAGGCAAAGACCACTGTTAGAAACACAATAAAAAGCCAAGGCCCACACTCTAATACATTTTATTTCATTCTAATGTTTGAAAACCTATAATATTAGACCAGTCTAAAATCGTATTTCCTCAAACTTGAGGGTCATAGCTTGTGACCCCTGTGCTGTGAAAACAAGACGTATGAGTGGGTGGATTTTGGCAAGAAAATGGAAAGAGTTTAAAAAAAAAAAAACCTGGTGTATTTGATCCTAATGGGTGCAATCTTAGAGAAGCAGTGAGCTGCACAACTGTTAGCTGGTTAGCTAGTTAGACCAATAAGGCTTGTAATCATCTAGCTCTGTTGGCAAAACATGGTGACAAAAAATAATTAAAAGCAGTGGTGCACAGTTAATAACTATTATATTTCACACACGTTATTGTTGATCTAGGTTCAATCTTAAGCTGCATCCTGGATGTCATCACTGATTTTCAGGTCTATAGTGTGCAGAGTCATATACCCTCCCAGGCATTGTAGAATATTGTCTGCATAAAGAAATATATAAGTCAAAAGCAGCATGTCTAAAATGGCTTTCAGCGTTTCCATTTGTCAGTTGTTGCCACACCTGGCATAGTTCTTACACCAGATGCCCCTCTTAGAGCAACTCTCCCCATTTGTCAGGGTTCAGGTTAGAAATAGGCACAGAGCAGGTTTCATCTTTGAGTTGAGGTGACTGAGAAAGAAGTCACATCACTGAGTCCAAGTAACTTAAAATTAAATAGGCTCTCTGCTGTCACCTTTTCAGTGTGAGACACCTGGTGGAGTGGTTGAATGATTTAGCAGTGCACTCAAAATGAAAATAATTCTTTAGTTTCACCGAGTTTACGGCTGGTGCCAAAGTTTGCTTACCTTCATTTGATTTAGTAAAGTAACATGGCACACTCTACAAAAATAGCAGTCATATGTCAGACTATTATTAACAGTTTCAGGGTAACCCGAATGCTGGCATTCACATCAAGTAAAGGTATTGATGTGGGTAGTGGCACATGGAGAGAAACTGACAAAGACAATGGCCTGAGCTTTAACTTCAAGAATAGCAGGGGTTGGGTTGTGAGTTCGACAGTATGATACCTGTGCTGTCAGGAAACAGTAAATCAGATTGGAGGAATATTTTTATTCCTGAGGAGCAGGGGAAGAAGAAGAGGTGAGCCACTGTCACAGACCCTTCTGTTTCCCAGCTGTCACTGACACTGCAGCAGTGATTAATGAGATGGGGGTTTGCAAATGTGCTTGTGAGAAGGAAATATGTTTGTATACTATGTATGTGTGTGTGTGTGTAACTGCAAGTAGTATAGTGGGCAAACATTGGAGCAAAAACTGTTTTGAAAACAAAAAAAAAGTAAAGCGACGATAATAAGTGTTACTGTCAAAATACATTCGCAGCACGATGTAGAAGGTGTCACCTTTGTGACCACGGATAATTAACAGTTGACTGCTGAGTTCTCCTCAACTCTTTTTTCAGCTATTCGTTCCAACTCACCTCACTGATTTGTCTCTCCAAATCTCCCTAGTTACAAAAGATCAAACTCACTGTAAATCACCAGCCTAGCATCAAATAGCAGACCAGTAAAGGTCACAAGCTTGAAGGTATTTCCGAAATATAGCTGACATTTGGATAAAGATTGGGATAGAAATAATCAGGTCACCAGAAATATTCCGTCTGATAAACACTTTTGTCACTGTAAGGTTGCAGCGTTTCCTGACATGGTGGTTACATTGTCATGGTGCCTCGGGCCTGTTTTCGCTTCCTCCCATGAGGCCTACAATAAATGACTTTCAAGTGACAGTGTTTTTGTTTAGTTTTTTTCTAATTGACTGTTATTACTACTGTCTGATTACCACCTGTGTGTAATAAGCTGTATGCCTGAAAATGCAAAGCAGTAAAGTACAAACATTGTCAACAGTTTTGCATTTTCCAGGCCAATAATTTACATTGTTGCCAACAAACCATGGTGTAACTGGTGAAAACAGTAGTAGAAAGATTTTATAACAATTCCACTTGTATTTATATGGAGACAAAATGGCAAACTTCTTCTTTGTCCACTACTACTTCTTTTTTTTCTTTTTCTTCTCCTTCTTCTTTTAATGGCTGTTCCCTTTAGGGGTCCCACTGTGGATCATCTGCCTCCATCGGTGGACTATCCCCTACTTCCTCAGGTCTCACACCAACTATCGGCATGAGGTTTGTTCTTTTCCTCTTGCCTGGCCACTCTCCAAAATCCTTTGTCCGATAAATTCCTTATCTGTCCTCAGCACATGTCCACAGCATCTCAACCTCATCTCTCTGACATTATCTCCAAACAGCTCCACTCTCACTGTCCCTTTAATATGCCCAGTTCTCTGTACATCCTGGTCACTGGTCATGATGACATTAAAACATGACATAAACTCGTTCAAGTACACTATTTTATAGCTACATGTTGTTGTTCTCTTCTGTGCATTTTCCTGTTGAGGTTGCTTTGTCCTCTTACCCTTAACCATGTCACATCATGTGCACATGTTTTCATGACTCTCCTTCAGGTTGGATGATACTTGCCTGGTAAACCCCTGCCAGTAGGCAGAGTGAAAGAAGAACTAGACAAAAAAAAAATAGAAACACAAAAGACAGTGTTTTTCTCCAAGTGGGCGTTTCGTGTGTGTTTACTTTCAATACAAGGTCTCTTGACCCTGCCGCTGATTCTTTCACATAGTGAAGTCACAGTGGCTTTGCCTAACTGTGGCGTGATAAAGTACTACAGAATATAGTTTTTCTTTTCTTCTGCATGTACCAAAACATAGTGCTCTTTCTTGTAACTATCACAAGATATGTCCCTAAACAAACACGCATGACCCTGTGATAACAGTATATACTGAACACTGTGACATCCCCACTAGCCACTAGGCCTGTCGGTAACAACAAGACTGCAGTTTGAATTAATACAAAATAACCTGTAGTTGTCCTTGCTCATAATAACGCCTGCTTCTATTTTCACCAATAATGATTTGCAAAAAACAAACAAACAAACCTTTCAGTCGGCCTAACAAAGGATAACAGAAAAGAAGACCTTGAACAGAATTATTACACAGTACAGTGTACAAATAAATGCTACAAATGAATATGTTCTCTGCTGACAGTTCAAGCCCCCACATCTAATTTTTTTTAAACTAGATACACAAGAATATGTAGTATGTGTTTGTCTGTAGAAGCTGGAAAAAAACAAATAAGGAAAAGTTTAAACGTTTAAAGTTCAAAAGATTACTCTTGACTGTTTATGTGACAGCTATCCCAGAATTGATCCTTTAATTATTTTCTTCTTGTTTTCTAACACATATCTAAAAGTAATCTGTGGATATAGTGTTAAAATTATGGACTGAGGCTTGTAACATGCTACCAGTTTAACAGACTAAAACAGGTTGGTAATTGGCTGATTTTTAATAATTCAAAATCATTATCAATATTCATAGATTTGTGCATAAATCCATAATTATGGGCCACCTTTCTGGTTCCATGGACACATAATGAAAGGAGTCATAGCTTCTTATATAGCATTCAGACCTACAACAATCATAATTATAAATTTAAAATCTTTCTGATGTGCTATGCAATGGTCTTTTTATGTCTAAAACCTGAATTTGAAAGTGTGACTTTGCAACAAGTTTCAGCACCGTGGACAGCACTAAACAGCACTTACATCTCAGAATACTGTTGGTTGCAAGATGAAAGCCTTGAAAATCCAAAGTATTTTACTAAAAATATATTTAATGTAACCTGAGCCCTTGTCTCATTCTATTCGTTACTTGTATTTCCAAAGATGCTCCCACATCTATGTAGCTCGTAGGCGCATATTGACGGTATGCAGCAGAGCAATGCTAAGGTTGTGAGTTTGAGCCTTGCCTGGAACAGAGTGTTGGGGTGTCTTTGGCTTGATACAAACCCATTGCAATTTTATTGCAGTGGCAGACTTTGTTTGGCAACAAGGACGTCCTGATGTAATCCACAGCCTGTGTCATTTCTAATGCTTCATTGACTAAGACTTGAAGGAAACCTCCCTTCAGTAAATGACACATCTTTTGGTTGCATCACTTTAATAATAATAATAGTAATAATCCACTGCTGTGAGCAGGTCTAAATGATTTCCTTTGTTTTTAGATTTTTTTTCATTCTTTTTATTCAGTAGATTATTTATTGGCAGATATCAGTCCACAGTAAGTAGTAGTAGTAGTAAGTAGTCAGTTTTAAGTTGTGTGAATGTGTTTTATTGAAAAGCAATGTGAAATTTAGGTTAAAGTTGCAGTTACAGGACAGCTCCAGGTTGCTGTTCAGTGTCAACAGTTGTCCAGAACATTAATGACACGGTTCCGTGACATTCCATCACAGCTTGATTCGGTTTAACAAACATTTGAGTCAGTTTTATATATTTGAATTGAAAATATTACAACTCTAGTATGTTATTACAAACACTCCATTGTTTTACAGCAGTGTTCACTTGACTTAGTTGGAATTCTTCTAGCATGAATACTGCCTGAATTTAAATGAGTCTACTGCAGTGTACTTTTGAAACAATTGCTTAATTAAAATCTGATTTCTTCTTTCACCACTCACTTTGTTTCTTCTCAGCCTGGCTCCCTCATCATCTTCTCCCACATCTCCTATTGCTCTCCTCCCACCACTCATCTTCCTTGTTACCTTTATCTTCTTTGCACAGTCTGTTTTATTTTTTTTCCCCACTCCAAGCAGTATGTTCGTGTTGCAGATAAATGAAATGGTCTGTTGGCTCCAAGCCTTCTGCAGCGGTGAATTGCTGGACACTCTCTCATACTGCATTAAAATCGGCCACTCTTTTTTCTCCCTGAGCCCTTCCTTCATGCCTGTGGAAGTTACTAATTTGGTCACTATCCACTGAGGCTTGGCAGGTTTGAGTGACAGCTGTGGAGCCATTTTTTTCTTCATTTTGATGCAAAAAGATCCAAACCCTTTCAGGATCTGTGGCAAAAACATCAAAGCTTTTTTTTTAAATGTTCACTTGGTTCCAATATATATATATATATATTTTTAGGTTTTAATCTAAGGATTACACTGAAGGTTTGAATGTTTTAGCTAGTTAGAGTTTTTCCATGTTTGTATCTTAGAATAGCTAAGATGCTCCTGCTCTGGTTTGTGTTTTGTCTTTGATTAATTTGATAATTTTATTTCTTAAAACTTGGCAACCATCAGCAGCAGTTCATCACCTTTATGGAATTTCCATGGAGCGAGTGGGAGTATGTCACATTGATTTTTAGCAACCGATCAGTAGTGGGTGTGCAGTGATATCTGGCACCACAGTTTGTCTTTGTCTGTGACCAACACAGCAGCGGAGGTGGATGCGAGTTGGATCTACTTGATGTCCCTTTATTGACCTTTAGCTTGTCGATGAAAACATTCCCTGCTCCTTAATGTACCCTGACAGGGTTTGAAAGTTCTTTTTCATAGGTTCTTTCTCTGCTACACCCAGCAACAGAAATAAGTAAAACGCAGAGAGAGAATGGGGATTTTTTCAGGGTCAGAGTAAAAAGGTATCAGTATTTATAAATTAGTTGGACACATTGAGTTGCAAATATAGAAATCCCACTCTAAACTGACATACACTTTTAATCTAAACACGTCTTCCACAGTTTGATTCTCCTGCCATCACAGAAAAGAAAAAGTGGCACTTCTAACAGAAAATAACATTTTGCATTTCTGCATTTTGTGCAGATTCTGAATTAAACACATTGTGTGACCACAATCATACCAGAACAACCTGGTTGAAATTTGACAGCTGGTGACAATGAATGCCTTTTGACATTTGTATGTTTTATCCATCCATCCATCCATTTTCATCCACTTATCCATTACCGGGTCGCGGGGGCAGCAGTTTCTATGATGGACTCACCACCCTCCTGCGGATGGTGAATCCACTGGAACGTACCAACCGCCCTAACAGGGATTCGATCTTGCCCAGGAGGTGAACCCTGGGGTTCCAGACCAATGACAGAGACATTGTCTCTGGGCTAAAGCGCCACCTTGTATGTTTTAAATCGAATTGAATTATAGCAGCAGTTGTTTTTATGTTGTGACCAGTATGAACTCCTTCTCTCTCAAATTTGAGAGTTTCTCTCTTAAATGTGGACTCCAAATTTGAGAGTTTCTCTCTTAAATGTGTTCTCAAGTCTGCATCTTTGATATCCAGCCACAGTTGAGCATTAATGTCAAAACCAAGACTGAAATCCTCCTCACTTCCTCAGGCTCCATTCATATTCATTAGAAACTCACTAGCACTGAGCAGATTGCGGTAGCAGAAATATTTGGAAAGGAAAATATCAACATAAGTAAGAAATAAAACTGAATGTGAGCCTTATGCTGCAGTGAATCAACCCTGCTACTCCCACCCTTCCTTTCCTCACACTCGCCCAACAGTTACCACTAAGATTTATTTCTGTCACCGTGTCCAGTCAATACAACAACAAAAGCACAGAGTGGCTTTGTTCCAGTAAATGAAATGTTTCGCCAACAGGAGGAGGCGGAATCAATCGACGCTAGTTTTACTGCATGTAGCTGATGTGGGGAATCTGTGACAGTGGCAATGGAAGAGCTATCAAAGAATGTTGGGGATTGATGAGATCAAAATACAGATTAGTGACAGACAGAAGGAGAATGTCAGAAAGCAAGTTTGTGTATTTAATGATTTTCTGAGGGCTATTCCCTAAAACTTTCTTCTAACTTTTGTTTTTTTGTTTGTGTGTTTATTGGTTTCTGTAGCAGTAAAGTGATCTGTAGTTTATTTTATATATATATTAGTCTATATATGTATATATACAAATGCTGTGTGCTTTTGTTGTTTTTTAGTTAGAAAGTGTGTTGTCTAACGTGTTATTGGAATAAAACGGATGAAGAATCCATATGGTTGTGTGACCCTTTAGACACGATTCCAGACAGTGCTGTTATTCTGCATCTGCTTTTCTAAGAACTGTGGGTGGTATTTGTAAAAAAAAAAGTAAATTTCAAAAGCATGCATTTGCATGTTTTACTCCCCTTTCACTATCTTAAGGCTGGTTGAGATTTTACCCCTGAACTTAACGTTGTATCTGTGGACATATTTGTCCATCTTTAAAAGGTGATTATCTTTACTTTTATTTTTATCAAAGTGCAGTCCATTATACAGTCACAGCATTACTGTGATTACAATTGAAAAGCAGGTCACATGACATCTGAGGTTAATCCCAGATACAGTTATTTGTAGTAAACAGGACAGTATTGTACAAAGTCATGACTCTTACTAAATAAGTGTGAAAAAAACAGAAAAGAAAAAATACTGCATGAAAAAGTGCTTGAAATGTATTTAGGATCAGCATGTTTTGTTTTTAGAATGATACTTTTCAGGTGTGAATATGTTGAATTTAGGGAGTGTAAGAAAAATAAATGTAACAGCAAGGGGGGTTGTTAAGATAAACACATGTAGCAGGCAAAAGGCAAAACATTTAATAGGCATCAAAACCCAAACGTAACATGAAGTAAAGTGTTTGTGTAACTAACCACTTAACAGTACAGGAGCTGTTAGAAGATGCACTGTCAGAGACTTAGTTTCTGTCTGATTGTGGATGATAACACCATAACAATAACAATGCAAAAAAATCCATCCACTGTTTAGGGTTTCTTTTCTTCTCCTTTCTCTACTGGTGAGCTGCTATTCCTGTATTGTATTATACTGTTATATATATATTCTTATCTGTTTTCATGGTGGTCTATCTATACATCCATCCATCCAATCATTCACACATCTATCTAGAATATTGTACTCCTAAAAAATGTATAATTTTGCTTCTGTTTACTTTCTGAGCAATTCAAGATTAGAAATGGCTCAGTTTTTTAGGCTCATGTTTATTGACATGTGGCAGATGACACCTGTTCATTCAAAAAGTTATAATATCCTTTATTTTAGTCTCAGTACTCCTGCAAACCATGTTTCCATCTGAGTACAAATCTTAGAAGAGTCCTTCTCAAGAGCGACCTAGAAATACAAGTTAATTTCATTTACTCCAGTTTTAGTCTAATCTAATCTAATCCAGTTGAGTTTCTTTAAAAATGTCTTTTCAGTTTTTGTAAATGGAAAGAAAATCAGATGATAATCACAGGTTGCAAATATTCAACAGTTTCATCAGGTTTCCAATTGGGTTTGGTCCAAAAACTTAATTATTTTGGTGAATGGTCTTAGCACAGCTTCTACATACTGTAGTGTCTTGTCAAATTTGACTTCCTGCCCCATATAAAACCATCCAATATAAAGCATCCAAATGACTCCTTGTATGGCTGCCAGGACGCTGATCATTCCTGCGAGAAATAACCTTTTTTACACAAGTATTAAAGGTAAGAAGTGAGAAGAGCTTTTAAAAAAGGACATGATGCAGGAAAGAGTATGACTGGGGTTAAGTATCTGAGATGTGTTAGGTGGGGTAAAGCTGTATTTAAAGTAAGGGATAATAAATTGACTCAAATATTAAATCAGGATTAGATGTCCTCATCTTATTAAAGGTCTCCGTCAACGGAGACCCAAAGGCTAACAGAGATTTTACACATAGATCTGATGGAAAACCAGCAGTTGGATCATCAAATAAGTAAAAGAATAAAGCTTCTCAATTTCCTTCTTGTGAAGGCAATTCAGTGACCACAAAAATTATCACAGTTATTAAAATGCAGTACTATGGAATCTGTGTTTATTGAGTAATCTATGTTTTTTAATTTTTTAAATGCAAAATATGTTTTCTTTTAACTGACAACCCTGCTACATAGCATAGATGTCTATCTATGCTATGTAGCAGGTAGATAGATAGATAGATGGATAGATAGATAGATAGATAGATAGATAGATAGATAGACAGACAGACAGACAGACAGACAGACAGACAGACAGACAGACAGACAGACAGACAGACAGACAGACAGACAGACAGACAGACAGACAGACAGACAGACAGACAGACAGACAGACAGACAGACAGACAGACAGACAGACAGACAGACAGACAGACAGACAGACAGACAGACAGACAGACAGACAGACAGACAGACAGACAGACAGACAGACAGACAGACAGACATTTCCACTGGTACATGAACACAGTTCATGTGATTATAACATATAACCAAACTGTTTTCCACTGGTACATGTGATTATAACATATAACCAAACTGTATTTTAACTTCTACTGTAAAGAAGGTTGTACTGCTGTTAAAAGAATTAAGATTATATAGTATTGTTTCTTTGCAAAGTGTATTTTATTTCACCTGTGTTCACATTAGTTAACTTTTAGTATAACAGCCCTGAGAATAAAAAAAATACTAAAAAATACTTTAAATACTTTAATTTTACATATATTTCAAGATATCATCCTTGTGCAGTACTACAACTACTATAGTATTTACTGTTACTCTTAACTCCTGCAGTTCCTGAATTATTGCTATGTTTTTCATGGTTTCTTCCAACTGTCTGCTACATGAGACCACACCCACTTATTCACCTCCACTGTAATTGCTTTGATCATCACACCTGCACCTCGTTAACTCCTCTCCATGGATCCTGCAGTTAAGCTCTTCAGTTAGCTTTTGAACCAGTGTGAACCAGTGTTGTTTGACTTTTACATCTTCTCATTTTAATTTTTTTCTTCACTGAAGCCTTTTTCTACCAATTCTGGGTAAGTCTGTTTTTTTTTACTTTTACTTTTCCCTAACTTTGTCCTTTTATTTGGCTTCTTTTCTTTCTGTGAAACAATATTAGTGTCATGCATTCAAATCTACCTAGCAGAAACATTTCAGTGATGCAACATTCATTTTACCCCTATTTATTTCTGAATTTGGGGGGTATATAGTAATAATAATAAATATTATATATTTTATTATTATTATTATGCTAATATATTACTACTAATAATAATAATGTGCCTTCCAGTGGACTCACGACAAAGGTTCACGACCAGGTAATGGATAAGCGGACGAAGATGGATAATAATAATAATAACAACAACAACAACAATAATAATAAATAAATAATAAAATATAAAATAAAAGTGTATAATTAAATAGAGCCCCTCCCTTCCCATGTGCTTCAGAATGGGCAAGGTAGCAGGGTCTTTATCACTGGGTTCTCCACCATGTATTAGCAATTGTTCTTCCCTCACCCAGATGTTGGCTTCTTGCACCTTTTATTTATCACTTAAAATGTCTTGTTTTTTTTTTTTCATTGTTTTTTTCATTTTGTTCATTTCCTCCTTTATCAGAATTCTTGCTTATTTATTTATTCATTTACTCTATGGTAGTCTATGACATCATGATACTGCATCTCAGTAAAGTTAGAGTAGTTCAGTTGAAGTACTTGACTGTCTTACAGTGTACTCTTCCTCATATGAGGTCCCAGCATTATTAAACCTGGAGCTACCTACCGACTTTAAGGCAACAAAAGGCTTTAAATGTCAAGGATACCGAATACAGGTATATTGTTGAATACAGGTATATTGTTGAATACAGGTATATTGTTGAATACAGGTATATTGTTGAATACAGGTAGTTGAATACAGGAATACAGGTATATTGTTGAATACAGGTATATTGTTGAATACAGGTATATTAAATGATGCTGTCAAATAACTGTTATGTTTTATTGCCCTTATTCTTCTATGTTAACTTGCTAAATCCTCATTAATATACCCTCCTGTGCTGCTTATCATCCATGTGTCTGCATCTCCACTCACACACACTCACACCTCTCATCTACTCTGTCTCCCTGTCATAGGTATCTCAACCTCTAGCGGCTGACCTCTGCCCCTCTGCTACGTGGTCATACCTGGCATCCACTCAGTGAGTGTCTCTTCACATCCGTTGCATGAGAGCCAGGGATGGACAGGATAAATTATACATGAATGCGAGCACACAGGACTGCACATGGCACTCATTTTTCTGTTATAAGCCTGGGAGTGTTGTATCAATTCAGCCAAAGCATGCACACAGTAGACGAGGTGTAGAGATGAGATGCTGCTGGAGAGCTTCAGAGTGTTTCGAAGGAATTAGAGGTTAAGGCAGCAGAGTGGAGGCATGTTCGTAAAAATATTGAGGCGCTAACATGGCCAGCGAGAATGGAAAGGTGGTTGAGACTAAATGTGAGGCTGTGTTTGTAAATACAGGGTTTGTCCCAGTGAACTTGTTTTCTCTCCAACTGGCAAACAAGTTTGTGCATCAGTTTAATTGTCAGGGAGCCTGTGGGGTTGTGTGTACGTGGGTGTGTGTCTGTAAAATTTAGTGCAAAAAACTCAAAAATAATATGGTTAGTTTGCTAGTGCATGCTAATAGTTTACTCTAAAAATCTCATTAATACAAAAATATTTAATTATTCGGTTTTAGTATAAAGTTGATAATCACTTAAAAGTACAATTTCACAAAGAAGCCCCATTCTCCTACTGACAAACAAGAAGGTATGATGAAATGGTTAACTACTCATAACTAGAGATACGAGTTAGAGTTAAGATTCACTACTAATTGTTATCATGCCGTGGGAGAACCCTAACCCACGGTCTGTTATTTCTTGCTGATGTTGCAAAGATACACATTGTGTTTATATTAGTGATGAAATTTACATAGATTACTTAAAGAAATTTGGTGTAAAGGGAAAAGCATAGGCAATTGTTGCAGTCAAACATAACATCCTCACACCTTCCTCCTCCTCTTCTGGTTGCAGCTGTTATTTTCACTCTTATTTTTAGTAGTGTAAATCACTGCTGCTGAATTGCTTGGCCTGGCTTTTTTGAGAGTTTTGTGTAGAAAGTTGAAATGTGCACTTCCTGTCAGGGAGGGCAGAGAGGGATCTACAAAAAGAAATCTGCTAAGCACTCTGTCCATCACTAGAAACCTTTGTGCATTGAATGATTCCTGTTAAATTCATGCATTATTGAAACAATTCAAGAAATGGAGCTTAAGTGGCAGAACATGTGGCATCAATGATGCGAGCCTATAGGAAGTAAGGGAGGAACTTTTTTTAATTATTCTAAGAATGAATCTTTCCTGAGGCTGTAGCTACATTTTGGCAAAATCAGACCACATTTCTGATGCACATAGTGTTAGTGGTTAGCACTCTTGCCTTAAAAGCAGAGAACAGAGAGTCCAGGGTTCGATTCCCAGAGGTACCACATGCTTGGTGCCTGCTGGGGTCAGCTTGTTAACAGAGTATCTGCTGTTAACATAAGATTTTCTCAAATGAAGGTTTTGATCCTTACTATCTGGTTCATTGCCCTGTACTGGTCCCCAGCCCATTGGTTGATGCTTAAATGTTTCCCCAAATTTTTAATAAAACAAGCATCACAATTTAATTATCTTTGGAAAACAATTAATCATGTTTATATCCATATATCCATGTGCAGCATTAACTTAGTCTGTATTGAATGGTTTTCCCTGCAATCCCTAAAAGTTTTCATCTCTAAACTGCAGTTTTGCTCTAAGAAAAGAGGTGAAAATGTTGGGAGCGCAGCTCAGAAACAGAAAAGCAGTGAAGATGATGTGTTGTCAGATCGACCTATAGTAGAACCTGTTTAAGGCTGATCAGAAAGGAAGAGCAGGGAGTGTGTGAATGTGTGTGTGTGTGTGTGTGTGTGTGGGGGGGGGGTTATGTCATGCACGGCACGAATTCTTATCTTCTCCTCTTGTCAATTAAAACAGCCGGCTCTGCACCTGCATGTGGATGCCAGGCCGGCATTTCTATCCAGCATTCACCTCGGCACCGAGCCCGCTGTCCAACCAGCTCTTAATGAGGGGCTTTGTGTGGATAAAGGAGGCTGGTACGCACACTCAGTCGCCTATACATGTCAATTAGGCTGTAGCAGTCCTAGGGAGATCAACGTCTCACTTCTCTCTCTCTCTCTCTCTCTCTCTCTCTCATCACTCTGTGTGCCTGCTTTAAGTAAGACTGATGGACTGACGTAGATATGGGGCAGCAAGGTTCTCAAAAGCAGGGCTTGGAGTATGACTAACTTTAATCCTCACAGATTGAGTGACAGTTGATGTCTTCCTTATTCAAAGCAGATTCTATCCACACATTCAGTGCATTCATGGCCCACTTTGACTTGACAGTTATGGGTCTGAACTCTTTTATTGGGACAAGTTTTACCGTTGCTTCCTGTCAACATAACAGTGAAAACTCATTTGGGTTCAAAACTCAAATAAACCTTGACAATGTCAATCAAAAGAATAGATTGTAATGTGACACTTTTGCACCAAAATATAAATCAGGGAGCCATTAAGAATTGTGTGCACATAGCAACATAACTGGGGAGTAGCATTAATATTTCAGTTGCACCAGGCTTAACATCTGGATTACAGAGCTAGCTGCAAAATAAAGCATTGTTATTATTATTGTTATTTCCATTTCTATTACATAAAATATCTAATAAGCACACACTTTCTGCTTAGTCTTCAACTTAAATGATGACAATCACTTCTTTGATGTGACTGCAGTTCAGGTAATGAGGAGACAGTTGAAGGAAGATTTGATGGAGAACTCTGAAAGAAATGATTGCTCATCAGTCACTGCTGGGTCGGGGGAGGTGAAGATTAAAATCTCTGTCTGATTGAAAGGTAGACTCTTTTATCTTTGAATGTTTGCTGTCTGTACAAAAAAAGCCATGGCACCACAGCCATACTAAGCTCTGCAGCCTTAAAGCAAAGGCGATTTTCTAAAGTTTTTTGGAATGGAAGAGGTCTTGTCACTCACAGCTCTTACGTGAGTACCATGTCAAACGCCATCAGGAGTAAAACCTTTTTATAGGTTCTGTTCAGCGTGACAGAAAATTTGATCTCAGGTTTTACCCCCTCCCTTATTTTGTATTCATGGCAAAAATCCCATTTATGTTATAATGTGGGCTATTTTTACATGCAAGCGCTGTGATATTTATTAAATTAGTTTTTCTCTACCTGCTCTAACGGGCCACAGCATGACTTCACTCATGTCTGATTCAGCTGCTGATGGTGATCCCTCACTGTGATTGAGACAATAACAAACATGTTTCAACAGGCTGCATTAGAACACTGCAGTATATCACAGTGCACTCATGCCTGTGCTTATCATGTTTTTAACCAATCACGTAATAGCCTGATTGCCTTTGAGCTGCAGTGACAATGTGACATCTTGGTGTTTGATCATTATTTCTTACTGGACACATTTTCAATGACAAATGTTGTGATACAAAATGCTACAAGTACTTTTTGATCAAAGGCATCTTGTTTATTTCATTCATAAAAAGTGTTTCTGAATTGTATACTTTTACAATGTGTAGCCTAATGAATGAACAAATCAGACATTTAAAAGCAATTTGCATCTGTCTGTGCCTTGTTTTGTGCCTTGTTGTATGTTTATTGCTTTTACCGCTTTACATGACTGAATTCTTACTGCTGTTAATGAGTAATTATAGTATTTATTTGTCTTTTATTACAGATGCCCCAAAGTCACTGGATCCATCTCGTCTGTTCACAGTGAGGAAAGGTATGTATCACAAAACTACAAACTACAAACATACCTAGAAAATTCACGTGTGTATACATCAGTGACATGACGACCTCGTCACCCTCCCAGTCAGATTTGTACAAGGTTGCGCATGCTAGAAATGTAGACGTGTAAAGAGTTAAATATTTGGTTACTACGTGGACACCAGGTCAAATGGGACCGAGGTAGACAATGAAAACAGACACAAAATTATGTCTGCACCAAGTTCAAAAGTCCAGCAGCAGAGGGGTTTTTCTTTGAAAGTAAAACCAAAGAGATGCCGTTAGCTCTGCGCTTTCAACCGCTTTCTGCCACGTCTGAGCAGCCTGTCACTTGCTGTGTCTATTACCGTGTTCTTGTGAACTCGCAATTGATTCATGGGAAGTTGTGTCAGAACATCCTGAACTTATCACTGTCAGGAAATATGAGAGTTTATAGAGCATGAATATGACTGTGGGGGAGAGAGGTGTTCAAAAGTGCCTCTCCTATTAATATGGTCAAACATACACACAGGTTTAAATAAAGATAATATTATTTTTGCAATCTTCATTTCTCAAAACTTTTCAAAGCATCCAAAATCTGTAATTTGTTAGTGGATCTGTTCCACATACTTTTTTATATTATATACTTCTGAAGCATAAACATAAAAAAAACTTAAAAAATTAGATTGAAAACTTAGCAACTATGTAAGAAATGCATCTTTTAAATGTAATTAAAAATAATTTGTAATTTCCCATTCATTTAGAAACTGAAGATAATGTAAATGTAAATGGTTGACAGGCCTAAAGCATTTTTTTTTAAATGCCATCTATACAAAACTCTTTCCTGACATCTTACTGACGGAAGGTTATGTGTTCTGTGTTGTTATAGCCAAAGTACTGCCATGTAATTGGATTGATAGAGGTCATTTGCTTTTAGTGCAGCAAGTGAAATTCTCTCTTACTTGTAAATGTTTCATGTTAGCTTGCAGCTCAATTATTTGAACGCGGTGAAACTGAAGCATACGTATTTCCAAACACCTTATTTATGTAATTGTATGATTTTAAACAAAAATGTTGTACCAAAAGTTGAGCTTAGACAGGGAATGCATTCCTGACAATCCTCTAAGGCTGAAGAGATACTTGCATTAGATTGAAGGGTTCCTGTTCTCCACCCTAACATTTCCTAAATGGTGAGGTTGTGTTGCTTCAGGCCAGCAGCTGTTCTTCAGAGCCCTACAACAACAAGCACTTAGAAATGTGCTCTAAACATATCTGCTGGCGTGAGTCAAACAAGGAGTCTCAGCAGCTGATGGATCTCTGTCCGTGACTGTGTTCATCTGCTGCCAAATATATTCATTTACTTTAATTAAGGACAAAATATTATGTACATTGTAGTCCCTTGTGCCTGACATGATGGTCATGGTGTGACATTTACAAACCAGTTTACCTAAAAATCATCAGAAGCTAGAAAAAGCAGTAGTAAGCTATCTTTGATTTATGATTTTTCAATTGACATATTTTCACTTCTCAACAAACCGAAATTTGATTGTTCATAACAATTAAAGTAATAATTTGGACCTAACTTGTTACTCAGTGATGGACTGGTGAACTGTCCAGAGACAAAACCACCCAATGACTGCTGTGACCTTGAAAAGATTAAGTAGAATGAAGATTATGTTTTCATTATTCATTTATGCCAGAATTACAAGAACATCAAGTTTATTTTAGAATCCATATTTAATTGAGGTAAACGACCTTCTGTGGTGACCTTTTTCATTTTATTTAACTTTGTAATACTTGTGTCTCTTCAAAAAGACGTGTTCTATGCAAGGTGCCAGATGATGGTGTGTTCATAATCACTAATAGACTTTGGAAAGCAGCACATGTGTAGAAAAAGGTCATGGACAGACAGATTCAAATGCCAGCTGAATGAGGTGACTTCTCTATTAATTCACATGTTTTCACGGCATTCAAGAGATGCATAATTAAGGCAAGGCTGCCACGGATGCTTAAAAGTCTGATGGAAAAGGATGGCAGCAAGTACAATTGGTTGGTGCAGAAAATCCAACAGTGAATCTATCATGTGTCCTTGCTCCTCTACTTCCTGACAGAGTGTTATTATCTCCTCTAAGGTGCAAAAAAAAATCTCTCTACAAGCCATTAAATATGACAGGAATGGGTCTGGGGAATGTGAAAAAGATGATAGTTAAAGATACAAGCTCTTTGTGCTGTATGGTCTTCAGGCAGGAACTGTGGCTTGCTTTATGGAAATAATACAATAACTCATTACGCTTAACATTTTAATAATCAAAGCTTTAAATGCCCTTATTAAAATAGTTAAAAGAAAATGTTTGTCAGTGAAATTGTGTTTTTTTACCTCCATCAGGAAGTCTTACTGTGACACACAATTGAAAAGGACTTAATGCTCTTGCCTTACAAATAGGAGATCATTAGTTTTCTGGTTCATTCTGTGTGAACCACCTTTGGAGTTTGCATATTCAACCTTTATATATGTGTGTGTATTATGGTGACTTCCCACAGCCCAAACACATGGAGACTAGGTGAGTTGATCACTCTTAAATGGAGGTGTGAATAGGAGTGTGAATGGCTGTCTTAATATTGGGCTCTGTGATGGATGACCGGTCCGGAGTGATCACCTGATGACATCCTGGATTGGCTCCAGCTCCCCATGCAGCCCTGAAATGGATGAGCAGTAGAAGATAAATGGATGAAGAAAACCCTGTTTCAGGCAATGTAAATCTACTTCCACTGACAGGAAGTCATGGAATAAATCCCTAGCGGCTGAGCTTCTGCCGCTACATACAACGCAGCAGGAGGGTGTTGGGGGGAGACTTTAACATGGGGGCCAGGTCATCGTTGCATTGAGATGGGCAGCACATGCCTGTTTTGCTTCAGGCTCAGTGACACATTTGTTGACCTCAACACATATCTGTGGGTGGAGGAAGATCAATGCTGTACTTGATGTGGCTGCCCAGGGTTTTAATGTGTGCTGCAATAACACATTCATGTATAGTATAGTATATGTTAGCATTCACAGAATCTGTGTTTTAGGAGGATGCCTTAATCCCCCCCTATTTGACACTTCAGATCTATCAGATGGGGTTATGAGCGAGACTCAGATGGGGTCTAAAAGATGTGCTATATTTTCAACATTGACGTGACAATATATTTACTTCCCCATCCTGGTAAGAACGGTGAAACAAGATTCTCATATTATACGGTAGCTGTGCCAGTGTAACCTAAATAATTTCTCAGTGCAGCCAGTGCTGTTTTGCTTTTTAACTTTGTTAAGCAATTGTGTGATATAAATGTGTGAAAGGCAATGCACTCCCTTTGGTGTTGCAAACATTTGCGCATGCAATTCTAATAGAGCTAGTTCAATACATTCAATGCCAAATTTTGCAATGCAAAGTAGAGACTAGTCTATTATCCTGTAACGTTTCCATTGATTTTGAATTATCTTAATAGCCAGCCTTTTTAACCTTGAGTCAGGGTCAGAGAAGGTAGATTTCTTCACCTTGTGTTGCAACATGTGCATTTACATTTCTAATGCCCTGGTTCATGGTGAAGATCAATACATTCTTTTTTTCTCTCATTTCCAATTAATTGTTGATACCGATGGGGAGCAAGGCAGCCATTGTCACTGTTATTTAAATCTGGGGCCTCGTACAAACCTCGCGTACACACAAAAGTTGCTTAGCGTTTCTCCATGCTCATATTTATATGTATCAAAACTGAAATAAGCGTAGAAATGTGGGGGCCTTAAGACAGCTCCAGATCTGGCGTACGTACATTTCTACAGCTGTGCACAGAGCAACCATCCAGCCCATCGTTCCAGAGTGTCCAGTTTCTGGATTTTTGAGTATGCCCTGTTTCATGATAAAATGTATGTCTTTGTCTTTGTCAAGTGTTAAACTCAAACATTTATTCCTTGGGCTGAAAGGCATTGTCCAATCTTCGCAATGCAAAAAAAAAAAAAAAAAAAAAAACCAAAAACAAAAAAAATCTCCAATCCATGAAAATAAGCAAATTGGAGGTGAATAAAACTGAGTGAAAAAGTTCCAATGTGATTTCATTTACATAAAAAAGTACTCCAATAACATTTAATAGTTACCTGATTTATTTATTTTAAACACATTTATTTTGAACACAGGAAAACGATGTAAAAATGGTGGAACTGGCCCTAAAACAAAATTGGGATGTTGTCTGCAGCTTTATGATTTATTTTGCAAACACTTGAATGTGTTGCAAACGGAGCGGGCTGCACATGTGAAGAGCAATGCAGTCAGATGCAATCAATGCTCTGGGACTCCTTGTTTATGCTACAGCCCTTCGCTTCATAAAATACAGTTGAGCATTCTAACTTAAGTATGTTTGGCGAATGGGTTTTCTGAAGTGGGGGTCGGTGAAATTGATTTTTTTTTCAAATGCAAATCAGATGGACAAACGCAGCTACAATCACACAGACAGATATATTTTCACTGCTCCACCACTGCCCTCTTATTTATTGTGCTTATGTCAAAAATAGTTTTTTACCCACTTATCTACTCTCTCCATTTTATATTGTATGTATATGCTTTAAGTGATCCTTTGCCAAGGTAGGAGCAGTCCTGCTAAAGACTTTTCTTTTTAGTTGTGACCATCTGTCTCACTTACACAAATGTTGTCCGTTTTTCTCCCTCCTTTTCTGAGCGATCCATCTCCCCCTTTGATACATTTCTCCTATTTTTTTCATCTGCTCAAATGTTTATAGGTTTTCTGAACAAATTAAATCCTGATAAATGGTTTAATATATGGAAACAACTTATAGGCATTTTGGCATATACAAAAGGAAGAAAAACAACATCCTGATTCATCAAATTTAAAGAGATGGATTGCTGCAAGAAATTTCAAAAAGGACCTTTTAAAAGGAAAAGAAGAAAATTGTCTAACATTTTTCATAAACAATTAAAAGTGACTAAAACTGATAAAACTATACCTCCTGCTATTACCATGACTGCAAAGAAGCATATTTCAAAAGGTGATGTGCTAACAGTCGACATATGCTAAGTGTAGTTGTTAGTCGAATCAAGCCTGTGACATCACTGTGCTCAGGTACCCTCTGCGTTATTTAAACATACAGTAAATTCTAAGCAGTGGCCAGCTCTAATTGACCTGGACATAAAGCTGTAGGACTGCCCTGACCTTTTGGCCAAGTGTGAGGATAACAGCCCCCCTGCTTTGTGTTACAGCTGAATTTAGGATCCCAGCTTCAGACTGACTGGCAGTGTAGCCAACTCTACGTGAATTCCGGCAGTCCAACCTGTTGAACAGTGGAGGTCAACGACAAGCAGAAGTCTGGAACTACAGAACTACAGTACAGGTCAGTTCTTTACTACTCTAGGGGCTCAGCAGTGCAGAAACCAAAGGTTACCAAGGGTCTTTAAATTGATGTTCAGGCAATTTTCTCAACACTAAACAGAATTTTGAAACTTTACTTGGCAACCTAAAGTCCTGTAGCACTGACCTAGACAATTTACTTGACCATACTTAGTGTGGGTGACCATAAGCCTGTTAATAATCCTGTTGTGAACAACACGCAGCAGCACTGTATTGTAGATATCAATGCTCTTGTTTAAACCGGACAGTACAGAGAATAACAATTGTATCAATTTACTACGAATTATACTCTTAATTCTTAATTATACTCTTAAATCTCATTTTAATTGACATATTAACCCTGATATAGCACTACTATACTTTGTGAGGTGTTATTGTTTTCAGAGAGTTAGGATAGCTCAGAGGGCCCATAGAGTCTAATAAGAGATCACGATTATTTCACTGTCAGACAGAAAATATGACATATCTTTACTGTAATTGGTCTTGGAGGTAACAAGCAACACTCATCACCCCACCAGCCTCCTAGCAAGCCTCCATTCCCATTATCTCCTGCCCGTTCCAATTCATTAAACCACCAGTGAAGACGGTCAGTGGTGCAAAAGAGGAAGGCACATTCATTTTGGTTAAAAAGATCCATGTTTCTTTGATGTTGCCCCTTAAACAGAGGCTAATTGACAGAGGCATGCTAATAGTGTGAGTTTAATGAACAGTCACAAGCTCCTCTTGAAATCAAAGACATGCATCATCTCCCTGGTCCCTACATGTTCAGGGGAATCATAACTGCGCTGAACTGTGATATATTATTACTGGAGCATGACACACTTAGTATTGCCCCACTGTTGTTTTTGGGGTCAGTTGTGCATCAGTGTGGTGATGCACAACTGTATGTGCAGAGATGATGCTCTCTGCAGACACTAATGAGTGGCCTTGAGGCAGATTTTTCTTTTTGATTTCTGACCTTACTTTTCATATGGTCAGCCTACACATTTCTTCTGCTCAGTAATGTTTTCCTTTGTAGGCTGCTTGTATTGTGGATTTGGATCTAAATCCTAACATCAGTGACCCAGAAATGATCTTGGCTCAGTTTGTACAGTACTTGATGCTGGGGGTTTTTTCTCAGTAATTTTGCCATCTATCAGTTTTTTGTTTCTGGTTCTCTTTGGGTTTTGAAAGTAAGAATTCTGTAGCGCCCAAAGGCAATGTCTCTGTCATTGGTGTGGAACCCCGGGGTTCACCTCCTTGGCAAGATCGAATCCCTGTTAGGGCGGTTGGTAGCTTGGACTCACCACCCACAGAAAGGTTCAGGGGGGTTGGTGCGGTGCAGTGTGATTTGGGTGGGGACTGCTGCCCCGTGACCCGGTAACGGATAAAAGGCTGAAAATGGATGGATGGAAGTAAGATTTCTAGGTGCACAGGCAATAGAGTATGGACTCGATGGCCATGGTGATGGCAGTAATGGAACTTTAGACACATTTTCTTTGAAACATTCAAACTCAGGCTGATGCTGTAAAAATAGGTACTAACAGGTTTAATTAATTTGTTTAAATGATGTTAAATCATGTGGATAAGAATAATTACCTATGTTTTTTTTAACATTTTATCCACTTTGCCCTAAATGGTGTAAAATTAAAGTCTGCTAGTCAACTTCAAACCATGCTATTGTTATTTATAGCTTCTCATCAAACCCATTTATTTGCACTCTTTCTTCGGTGGAAATAAATTTGCACGTTTTATCTTAGGTCTGCTATTGTAGGAGAAATGAATGGACTGAATAGAGCTAACTGATATCATTACCATTGAGGTATTTTGAGGTAGGGAAAATAATGTACCCACACTCTGCTAAAGACTCTTTGGCATTTTTGCCCCAGTTAAACTTTGTCTTGTGAAATTAGATTCAGTTATGGCAAATGTCAGACGTACCGCATACTAATTATACTGAAAAGAATATTCAAATGTCAGACGTACTGCATACTAATTATACTGAAAAGAATATTAATTAAGTAATAAGTGTGACTGCACTGCAAATAACTCAGATTTATTATCACCCTCTATGTGGTTAATTCTCGGCGAAATGGAGCATCTCAGACTGAAGTGAATGTAGCTTGTAGAAAGCTGCTGTAGCACCTGTGAACACAGCTCTGCTCAATTCCAGCAAGAGTTAACACCTGGCAGCACTGGCATCTGAAGGGGACACAGAACACAAAACAAACAGCTTTGTTCCTTTGTGTTCAGAGCGGCATGGCTTGTACTACTGTGTCCAGGGATTCAATAAATTACCCTCTTGCTGAGTCCCACTAAGCAATGAAAAATCATAATCAGGTCCCTGAGCAGTGCAACCGTGGCCTGTTGGTTTACCTACTGTTATCTGTCTTAATATAAAGTTTTGTTCAAGGTATTACACATTTTTGTAAATAAAGGAAAAAGCCAACAGGAAGCTGAAATCCATGCTGAGAAAACACAAAAGCTATTACCATGGTGCATTACTTTCTTTCTGCCCTGTGGTGGTTTGGAAAGGCGTTTCCATTCACTCAGAAGCATTGCAAACATTAAGACACCCTGGCTTTTTTCTTCTTTCTTCTTTCTTGCACAGCACTGTTGTTTGAGAAGACGGGGACATTTGCTCAGTCATGCTTTCTTGTTCCCTCACGTCCTCTCTACATTACAGACTGTTATTTTAGAAAACAATATTTGCTCAGTCACTTTCTGCCCTCTGCACCTCCTTTGCACCTACTACTTCCTCTTCTCCATCCCTCTAACCTCTGGTCATCCTCTTTCTACCTCCTCTTCTTTCTTGCCTCCTCTTTCTTTCAGAATATTGTGGAGCAGTTTCACTCATGCAATACAAAGACTTTGCTACTTTCATATATTCCCCATATTCTCTTGTGCACAAGAACTACGAACCACAGCCTTGACTGAGAAAGCCCTGGAGTGTATCGTTCCTAAAAGTATTAAAATGCAGCCAAAAATGCAATTCCTTTTAATGATGTCACTGGGGATGAAACGCACCACAAGGTCAAGAAACTCTAGACACTTTATAAATTTCAACAGATGAAGCAATTACAGTAATTTCTCCTCAGACTCAGCACCTCATTTTTCAGCATCCTTTCACCAAACCTTGCAAAACAAGCACAATGCGTGATGTTTAAATCAAAGGGCAATTATCATTCCATTTTTTTTTCTGTTGTAAAATGCTTCACGAATTCTTAACTGGTTATTCCGTGGTCGGCTTATATGATAATTGAGGCTGCGCTTTTGTGCTCAACCGCATGGTGGCAACATGTGCTGCGCCTGCTCCAACATCAAAGCCAAACGTTTCCTCATAAAGAACTCACGACTCGCGCAGACCCGACGCACACCGGCAGCCGGTCTCTCCTCCTCCTGCTACTCCTCCTCCTCTTCCACAGGCTGTGGCAGTGGCCGTGACTGTGGGGCTGCATGCGAGTTTGTACTCTCTCCTCCTTGGACGGTTCAACTTCCTGCCAGTGCTTCTGACAAACTAAAGCGCCGACCTTGGCTGTGCGCGCTGCTGTGTGGAGTAACTTTACCGGCGTGTGGATGTCTGTGCGCATTTCTCTCTCTCTCTTTTAGAACAGTAAAGACAGAGAAGAAAGTGTGTTCGCTGTAAGTGGGGGAGTCTGTGACTAATGAGGCTGAAGTTATGCGGAGGAGAGCGGAGGACCAGTAGAGCATCTCAAGGACGCACGAAGTGAGGATGAGAGAAAGTACACGGAGCAGCCCATCTTCTTACAACCGCGGATGAGAGGGCTGTGTTTGAACTTCTGCTAGATTTGTGTCAGTGACTTAACCCGAGATTCCCATTCAGACTGCTTTCACACTTACTGGGGGATGTGTCTTGCAACGCGCGTGGATGCGGAGCGAATCTGAACTGCGCTCTTTAGACACACGCTTGAATAGAGAAGGCTGTTATAATCATATTCGTTTCACCTCATCCCAGCGCTCGCAGGTCGGTGCCCTCTGCCCGTCTTGAGCGGCTCTAGTGACTCGTGTCCAAACACAGAGACCCACCGGGAGACACTCGCCAGGGGAACCGGAGCTCGGGACGCCGGAGCAGGACACGGGCTGATCGGACACTTGTTGTCCGCCGTGCACGGGTTTGGAACCATGCTGGACCCTTGGAACAGATCGATGTGGCGCGCCACATGGATTTTATTTCTCCCCTTCCTCATCCACTTCACGCAAGCTCAAGGTACAGGCGACATCAGGTCCACAAATGCCCACTAGTGTCGATTCCATAACAGCTATGTTCAGTATTCATCTTATTTTATTGGCTTACAGCCTTATTTACCCCACACTTGGGCTCTAGCTTTATTGCAGGTCTTCACACATTTCACCCACTTGTGCACCTTCACCTCACCTCAACTGAACTGATGCTGGAGGAGAGCGCATCTCACTCGTTAAAATTTTTATTTGCTTGCAATATGCACATATTAGTTGGAGACGTCTTTATAAACCGAGCTGTTGGGGGCGTCCAACCCCACAGTTGATTAATGAATACTAATTAATTAGTCGAGCATCTCCAGGAAATTAAACTTTCCACTCCAAACAAGCGGCGTGGATAAACAGATACATGTTGATGGCGCTGCTAATGTGGTTGTTAATGCAAATGTAGAAGCCAATTTAAAAAAAATAATTAATTGGTTCTTAGAAAATCACGCAGCTCGTTTCCCTGGAGAAGAGGGAGAGTTGGGGGTCAACAGTCAAGTGTGACACTTAGCAGCGGCGACTCGGTGGCCGTGTGATTTCCTCTGGATGCCATCCGAGCTGGAAGCCTGTGCGTAATAATCCTGGTAGATCTCCGAGATGCTCCTGCAGAGAGGTGGAGAGTGGCTGGGATGTCCAGCAGAGTACTACTGTAACCCCATCCATTCACATCGTGTATGACACTTGTGTATAGAGTTGATAGTGGTCTGCTTCTGTCAAAGTGGAGGTTTAGGGAATTTACACAGACTAAAAATAAAAAATAGTCCTACAAAAACCATCCACTTATTTAAGTGGATTAAAACTTGGTCTTTAACATTATGTGTATAGGCAGTAATGATGCTCTCTACTTTGTGTTTTTCTTTATTTGTCCTCATTTGATTTGCATCTGGATGTATCAAATGAAACCTAGTTTGAAAGGACTGACCCTGGAGTTGGCAGCAATGTGAGAAAACTGACCCTGGAGTTGGCAGCAATGTGACTACCGAATTACTACTAAAGAAAAAGAATGTACAGTAGCTCGGGGGTCTTACTCACTCATTTTCCAGAACAAGAGCCCCTAAACTGTGGACAGATGGAGCAGGTACTCCCTACAATATTTTTTTTTTTTTTAATTTATTTCACACTGAAACTTCACCCAGGTCTAAATATAAGTTGTCATATTCCACTTAATCTTAGTTAAGGTATTCACATCTAAACAATTCAAACAATAAATGTATAGCTTAATATATAGCTTTATGTAAAATCTACGTAAGTGGCCCCTGATCACCTATTGAAGACCTCTGATTTGGTTAATGTTGGGGTCATCTCTATTAGCTCTGAGTAATCCAAATATGGAAGAGGTGTACTATAATCACCCATTATAAATTGTTATTGATTTCTTTAAAAAAAAAAATTATCAGTTTGTACTCAGGGTTAAAGTACCATGACCAGTGTATCCAGAAGATAATATCCTTCATTGACCTTTATAGGAAAGACTACATCTGCATAGATATAATAAAACAATAAAAAACAGTAGTATTCTTTAAGGAAAAACAAAAACATATAAACAAAAAGAAACCCACGCATGATAAAAATAGACAAAGTGTGAAGGTTATACATCGTTGACCATGTTAAAGACAGGGTGGGGATCTGTTTTGTCTTCAGCTCCTTTAGGAAACAGTCAAATAGTTACTCCTTTGAAAACAAACCAACTAAAAAAACCAGTAAACCAGTAAACCAAAATGCACTCACTACTGCACCTCCGTTTGGGTAAATGGGATTCATGCGTTTCAGCCTCCGTAAGTAGGTATTACCTCCTGCTATAGACCTCGGAGCCCTCGGTGGTTCTCACTCAATAAAAGAAAATGGGAAAAAATCACAAACATGTCAGATATCCATCATTCATGAGGGCATTTCCCCTGCCTGACATTTACTGGAGATTGATAACTGAAATGTCCCAGGGATTATGAATCTTGACATTGTGACTTCCCGTCTCTGAATTGTATCCTGGCCTCCTGTTTGTGAGAGAACCTTGGTCTCACTTCTCTCGCTTTCCGTCTTTATGCTTAACCAACCAAGTTAAATACAGGCATATTATTTACAGCAGCGTCCTTGGTAGATAGCTTTGGCATTTTTTTTTTTTTCAGTTTGGATGTGCATGAGTGCATAATGCATTTCGCAAGCATGTAACTATGTAAGTGTGAAAGCTGGATAAGGACTGCCAGTCACTCGCTCTCTTTCCGTTCCAGCTCAGTCTATCCAGCAGTGGCTCTCAGATTTCATTACGCGGTGGCTCCTGGGTCAGAATATGTAGGATTTAATTGGACCCTCTTCAGACCAGCAGCTTGTTGAAAGTGACCCCAGTGTGGGCTGCTCTTTTTCTAACGAAATTATTTAAAAAACAAGATGAGGCGAGTGGTGCATTTCCAGACAGACATGTCAGCTGTTGCAAGCCATATTTCAATGACTTGTCTACTGAAAACCACCTTTTAATGACAGTAAAATGGCCTTCATCAGAACAAAGTCAATGTTGCTGAGGTCATAGGCACACCTTTTAAAGTTTTGGGATTTCATGAAATGCACACACACAAAAAAAAATTAACAGAAAAAATGCAGCAAACAGAATTCATCTCAGCTACCAGTTTTAGGACTTTTTCTTAAATCAATTCCAAAATTGTCCTTTACCCCAAATAACCCTGGATGTTTTACTTAAAGTAACAGACGCAGAAGCTGTCAGCCTGCCCCACTCTTCCCCTTCCATTCATTTACTAAGGTCATGCCGAGACAATGCAGGGCTTGCCCACAGCTTTTGTCAGTTCTAACACGTCTATTTTGGAGCTCTGAGCAGTGTGGGAGGAATTTACTGAGATGTCATGTTTGGCATAAATACCCTCGCATCACTCAACGTCTGCAGCAGAGCATGAGTGGCTACAGCTCAACTATGGGGAGCGTTAGCAGAAGTTGACTTCATTCTGTCAGAGGCGTAGAACTCAGATAACAGCCACAAAGCCAGTTATGGCAGTGTGCTGGGCCACTGCTGCCACACCAACCAGCCATTTCGTGCTGTTGTCTGCCCAGGACACACAACATGTTAAGAATGGCACGGAGTGGAGTGATGGTCTGTTTTTAGCCCACTGTATGGGGCATGGACCTTGACACAGTAATGGAAGTCAAGGATGCCATCTCTATTTTAAATCTCCTATGAGATTGGCTTGAAATTGTATGCCTTCAGTGTAACATCTGCACTTAAGCAACACTCGACTGCTGGATGAGTAAGTCCAGTTGGATGTGTTGTCACCAGGCAGCATAATACCAACATAATTATAGATGTGTTTCTCAGTGTGTCAGTGGTTTGCAGATGGCGAGGTTAGGAGATGCACTTACAGCAATGCATTGACGTGATAACGTGCATTTTTTCTGATAAGCAGCCATAGACTCTATTTAACGGCCAACAAACATTCAACCCGCTTAATAAGAGATTGGCGTGCTGCATAATGAGCAGGACTCCTAGCCTTTGAGCAACATATTTAGAATATTTAGATTTTTTTTATGAAGAAAAAAAAATAGTGCATCAGAATAAAAATATAACAAATTATTACCACCACCCCCTGTGATTCAAACCTAAAAATCAAACACCTAGGAGTGTTGAAATTTAAGACTTAGTTTTGAAATTTAAAAACCCTCTGAATCGCATTACAAAAATAAATAAATAAATAAAAATTCAATTACGTAAATTCTACATGGCAGCCCCAAACCCAATCCAGCGTGTCTGATGGAGTGTGGAGTGATTTACAGAGACAGCGGACATGAAAGAATATCTGTTGACTGCAAATTCCCTGATCTGTCACTCATCTTAATCGATAGACGATGGATTCCCATCGTTGGGTGAACGCTTTGTAAAAAGAATAATGAAAAAAAGTAACATAGGCAAACCTATTTATTATTGAGCAACAAGGTCACAACAAGGTGGTGAAGAAACTCATGTTTAAAGTCCACTGGTGGATTTCTGTGGTGGATGGGTACTACAGTTTGTTATTGTTATCTTCTGACATAACTTCTTAACAATTTTCAAGAGAGTGAATTGTAAAAAGGGGGAACTTTTGTTTTGTGTTCTGATTAGTTTGCCCTCAGTCAAATCAGGGCCACAGTCAAAAAACTTTTCAGAATATCACGTAAAGGAGAGGAAACACCTGAGTTAGTGCAAACTGACACTTGACAAGATCGTCATTTGACAAGAGATGACATTGACGAGGAGCTGACAGCTCTTTAGTGACAGATTTGTTGTGCATATCTGGAGCAGTAAGCAGTGCAATGTTTCAGTTTATCTAAAAACAAACAAAAATAACTCCCATCTCTGGTCCTACTTTGTGCTTAGTTCCTTTACTTTACCATGTAGGTCAGAAAAGGTAAAGTCGATTATTGCCAGATATAGCTCAGTGTAATTTGCGCAAGATTTAAATACAAACATGCTTTGTTCGTTGTGTTTTTGGTTGTGAAGATACAAGCAAAAATACTTGTACTTGTATTTCAGACAATATTGGGGTTTATATCCGTTAAAGCAGTGATGCTCTCCTTTGAAGGAGGATTGGCTCCTTTTTTGCCCATTGCTGCCTTTCCATTTGCTGCTGTGATCCCTCAATCACTTCTCCCTAAATCCCTTCCCCAGTGTGTTTGGTGAGGGAGCATTAATTCATGGACAAACAGCCTAATCTCCAGAACAGTGAGGAACGCCTCTTTGTCGACTTCTGCTTCTGGTTTCTGATTGAATAGGCAGTTGTGGAACACTGGAATGTGTGACTGCATAGAATATTTGGACAGTATAGTTTTAGTTTGTAGATGCCACTTTTGGGTGACATACACATATATATGTGACCGGACTAGGTCATTTGAAAAGTAGCTGCTAAGCTTTGCCTTTAAATTAAAATAGTTCTGAATTTAAAAAAAATAAATTGACACCTGGCTCCTTAGAATATTATAGATGTTAACAATAATGCAGTGCAATGAACAACAACAATAAATACATAATGGTATATCTAAATGCAAATTCAAATTTTTGTCATCTTTTCTGTATGTCATTACACGAATAAACATCCAAAGAAGTATAATCCCAGAATTTGATTGTGTTCCACCCTTTCAAATACCAGTTATGCAACATCAAAAAACAACTATTGAATTGGATTTGAAAAATAATTATCTTAGAAGGTACAATTTGTTCCATCCTAGCCGGGTCATGTGGCCCAGACAGTTTTACCATAACAAGTAGTGCATGGCGAGGCAATGCCGTTGCAGTGGTCTCCACTGATTCCTCTGACATCATGCCCACTGTCTGGAACATGACAAACAGAAAGGTCTGGACAGTGTTTTTTTTTTTCTTTTCACCATGGCTGTCCTATTTATCTTTGCGTGGTTAATAATGTGAGCTCTGTTCACAATATTTAGTGTGCACTGGGAAATGAGGCCACCCAGGGCTGCTGGGAACTGTCATTATGTACAGAGACAGACAAGGGCCTATGTTGAGTGACCTTTGTGGCTGAAAACAAGTTAGAGTTGTTGGCAGGGAAATTAGGAGGGTCCTCTTGTCTCCATCCAGGCTTTACAATAAAAAAAAAAAGAGTCTGATTGTCTTGTTTAGCCGTATGCAATGGTATTCCTAATGGTAGTTCTGACTGATTTACAAGAGCCTTTTGAAGGCTTTCTTTCCAACATGGATGAACATGAAACTTTAATCAACTGGATTGGACAGAGCTGAAAAGTCACAATATCTAGTCGGCTAACGTGTGGTTGCTTATTTGACTGTCAACATAATCAAGACAATATGGTAAAAGCTGACGTAAGGGATTGTTAAATTTAACATGGTTGTTGTTCCTGAGTCATCATCTGGTCATGCAGGGATCAGGGGAGGTAGGTTTATTTGTGATATGCACAGAACAAAGCAAAATACAGAAGAAAAAAAAAGCATAGTCACTTCTTAGTCACTGCATTGCTGTAGTCTGTTTCATTTTGTCTATCCTGTCCACTTGTTTTGATTGTGACCTTTGGCCTGACAACTACAACAAATAGAGCTGTGTCTAGCTGGGAAATGTTGCTTGCATCTGTGTGATGACACTGCATCACCCTGACGTTTGACTTGTTAAAAAAATGTCTCTGTGGAGGTTTTAAGATTTCTATTTAAAATATAAAAGATCATTTTATGTTAAGTTGAAATGTGTCAAGTTTGAATGAATTAAATTTCTTATGGCTTCTAGATATCTTGAACAGCTTGGACAAGTATTATTATAAAATTGAATTATTTGCTGTGTTTTTCCAACCGCAAACCTAAACCCTGCATGTCACACTTGTAGTCCTAAATACATATTTTTGCACTGTGAGTCAGAATCACCTTCCCAGTACCTGATATTGAAGCACATGTCCTTCAATATGTGCTCATCTTGACCCCATGGAAATAATAACCTAGAGATGTGGACATGATTATGGACTTTTTCCTGTGCTGTCTAATAGGACTAGTATGCATGAGGAGGCGTCAGACAGCGGGGAGCCACAGTTAAGGCTTATTTATCAGTATTTATCAGTGCTGCTCAGCTAGATGGAAATGAGTAAGGACCTCAGAGTGACACTAACTTCAGGTGGCCCCCAAGCCTAAGTCACTCATGGGGATCCACGTGTGTATGTATTAGAAATGCATTGGGATTTGCTCAGGGCTTGTGAAACCACCTCTGAACCCTGTAATTGCTTTACCACAGGAGAGATGTTTTGAGTGTGTGTGCATCTGTTGCTCAACAGTAAATTTGTATGCATCTGTAAGCAGATGTGCTCTTTTGAGTGTGTGCCTGTGTACCAGTGGTAGCCACACAACAATAAGCAATAGCATGTCAAGTTCCTGACATGCCAGCACACACTGGCTTCCCCTGGGGGATTAAACAGTTCCCTGCATTGCTTGATGAACAGGAAAGACTTAAGGAAAAAAATGCAGTTTTTGTTGATTCACATTTTGTATTTGTGAAATGTTTACTGCTACTGAATGTTCAACATTAAATTTTATGATTAAAATTGGATTCAGTCCAACTGTTTTTCTGTCCCTTAGAATTGTGTACAGGCAGTACTGGTTAATTGTTATTATCTCTTAAATAGTCAATTTAACAGCTTAGATGTAAATAGTAGAGGCTCTGATCGATGCTGACAATCATACCATGCTTAGCGGATATCTCCTCCAAGGCCCATTCCTTCTTTTGGCATCCCATTACCCATCTATCCAGCAAGTGGATCTGCTGCTTATTTACCCATCCTATGCAGGAATAATGGGGCCTTCACCCCCAGTTGGATTAATCAGCCATAACCATATGCTACTGTGTGCAAGTATGCTGCAGTTTTGACCACGGGAGACAGCTGCTGCTATTCTAAAGAGTGGAATAAGATTGTAATTGCCTTAACTTTGATTTGTTGGGTGCTTTGATTTGATGAGAGAACATTTTTTGATGCTTCACATCATAATGGCACAGAATGAGGAGAAGTATTAAAACAAGAGTTTCCTTTTTTTACTCCCAGTTTCCAGATGTGAAAATAACCTTGGTCTTATTAGCAGGAATCAATATTCTATTCATGGTTCTTTTTAATGTGTTTTTTATTGTGGGCGCCCACATTTGACAGGCGATCATCTAATGACATTTGAATACATTTGTGAGGCAGTGCATAAGGTTCAGATTGCACTGGGATTATTCCCATACCCATGCAAAAGTCATCATAAAAGACAGCTGAGCAGGGGCTGAATTGACATAGGTGGGGGCAATCTTGGAGGAATGCTGAGTGAGCAGGCTGGTGAGGTGGAGTATCTCAAAGCTTTGCCTCAGTGACCATTAAGTGATAGTAAATTAGTAAACTAATTTCATTCATCCCATGTCTAACATGTGTTGCAAAGACAATGAAGAACCTTGAGTTCTTGAAAGCAGATTATTTTAGAGCAATGGTTTGCAAAATGGTGGTGGGGGTTCCATAAAGGGACTCAGAGCTACTGCACATAGGATATAGCGCAGGAGTGTCAAACTCAAATTCACAGTGGGCAAAATTAAACACTGGGACGAAGTTGTGTACCAAAACTTAATATTTATTCAGAAATTGCCGGCAGTTGTGCATGTTTTCTCTTCTCTCCAGATGTGTAATAGAGATGTATTATTTCTTCCTATGGAAACAACCTTTAGTTTTGATGATCTCGAGGCCAAATATAATCACACTGTGGGCCAGAGGTGGTCCCCTGGCCTGAGTTTCACATGTGTGATGTAGTGTGTCATATTAAATTAAACTATATATATGATGCACTCATTTGTTGTTTTATAAATCATTTAAAACTTACTTTTATTCTTAAACCCTGCTTTCAACCAAACCCTCCATTACAATCCTCACACAGCACTACCAACTGGTAGTTTGTATATCAGTTACCTCTGCTGCATTTAAAATATGGAACCAATGTATTTTAAATATATCCTCAATTTTTTCCCCCTTGCAATTCAATAGGAATTGTAGTTTTTAAGGAGCCTGACCCTAAAGGTCGGCGGCGGTACTGCTGCTTAGGCAGTCTTCACTGTATTTTTACTTTTACAATTAAAACACCAGCATCAAATAGATGTACCCTACACTTTTGTGTGACACTTGACCCTGTTGTACATTTGTTGAGTTCACCCAGGATTATCTTTGTGATGAAATGAACTTTGCACATGACCAAATCACTGAACACTCTGACCAATCATATATAAGACAGCGACTTGGTAATAATGAAAAATGACAAACACAAATGTGTGCCTGCACTCAAGGCTTTAAAGAGTAGCATAATTGGTAGCCACAGTAGTGAAGCATGCAGGCTAC
Source organism: Cynoglossus semilaevis (assembly GCF_000523025.1). Taxonomy (NCBI): domain Eukaryota; kingdom Metazoa; phylum Chordata; class Actinopteri; order Pleuronectiformes; family Cynoglossidae; genus Cynoglossus; species Cynoglossus semilaevis. The sequence goes on from NC_024314.1 coordinate 6,434,525, forward strand.
AGACACACACAACAAACATCCTCACAATTCTGTCTCTTATGTATAAGTCACAGAAGGATAATCACTCACAGGATACAAGATGAGCGGCAAAGGCAGGAAGTGCTTCATCCATCTTGATTTGTCAATAGTTACAATTTTAATTACACCTGAGTGCTGTCAGCCTGCCAAGCTGGGCGGAGAGTATTGATTCTCTCTGACTAATTGATTAATTGCTGTGTTTAAAGGGGTGGTTTTTCCTCCACACCCCCATCTCTTATTTTGTCATACCCTTCATTTTTTTTCTCCCACACTGCATATTGTGTTCACTTGGTAATATGATTTCATGCCAGGAGGTGGGATGGAGTGTGGTGTTGTGTGTGTAGTCAAAAGATCCACCAATGGTTTTATTCATGACTGGTAAACACTTCTGTAAGACAGTGGTCAAGTACTGGGCAATGTTACAATATTACAGTAGACTTTTAGTCTGTGGTCGCAGGGTGGGGGGGTTGATATCTGGTGCATATTATTTATGAAGAACTTTTAATATTATTTCACTTTTTTTTTTTTTTGGAATATATCACCCACACACTAGTCATACTGCTGTTTAAGAAATCTGTGGTTTTAGTTTCCTAAAGACAAATTGACAATGACACCAGAGAATCTGGGGATCAAACCATCGACTGTGGGAAAATTGATCCACTCAGTCACAGACAATTGAGAGAAGTTTAGAGTTTTTTTAGTCTATGAAAATAAATAAGTCCCCCCAGTCTTGTTGTACGGATTTTTAAAAACACGAGGGAAGCAACTGCAGATGTGGTCGGGCAAGAAAAGCCATTTATTCTTCAGTGAACTGACAAGTTTGGTTTAGAAGAGGCAGAACAGAAGAGTCAGGTGATGTAAGGGACAAAGAAAATAGAAAATGAATCCAAAAGGAAATTGCTAAAAAAATGAAAGAAGCAAAAATGTACTATCGTTGCCAATTGGGTTGACATTAATTAACATTTTCAAACTTCCACTGTAATCAATAGAGCTGGTAGATAGCACACAAGTCAAGCCTGGAATTTTCACAATTATTTTAATAGCTGAGTTCTGACACAACAGCTTGTGACTGAGCCTAAAATAAAGAAGAAAAAAGAGGAAGGGAAAAAAAGGACAAAATCAATCAAACATGTGAAGAATGATCAGGAGTTGTTTTCTAAAAGGGATTTGGAAATGTTCCTAACAGTAAGGAAAAAAAACACAAATTGTAATCATATTGGAAAACTTACATGTTGTCCTGTAATCTAAAGACTAATTTAGTCTTTGCTCTATACACAATAATGTGGTAATACACTAAGTCTACAAAAGTCCTGCGTCCCAGCTGCCTATTTAGTGGCAACATAAGATGTCAGGCACACCAACACCCAAGCATTAAAGCAATTCAGACCTGTGAGTCCACCTTTATGTTCTGCTGCTTCTTTTTTTAAAAAATCCATTGACAAACATCAACTGTGACACAAACAGTAAAAGGTTTAGTTTCTTTAAAAAGTTTGGCCAAAGTTGGTGGCTGGCAAACTACAGTCAAAGGAAAAAGATGTCCTGTGTTGACCAATTACTTTCTTTTTTATCTGTGGAAGCGGCAGAACACAACACATCACCCACAAGGATGCTGTCCCTCAGTATCTGGTGGCGCTCACTCACAGAGTCACAAATATGAACACATCCCCTGCTGCAAAGAAAAACGTGACTTTTAGTGTTATGAAGCTTATTCCTGTGGACCCTATCAGAAACAGACACACAGAAACACAAACTTTAAACTCAGAGAAAAGCTGACTTGTTGGGATGTGATAACCACTATAAATGTGTGAATAGTGGAACAGTTTTTGTTATTTTCTGTGTTTCACTTTGCAGTAAACTTTCAATGAACAGTGACATCTTCTGGAACTTTTTAAACAATTTTAGGGTTCTGTTTTCAAATGCCCTACAGTGAAAATCAGAGTGTTATACTGGAGAAAAATCTAAACAACTCTGTCCAGGAGTTGTCAAAGAATTTAATTACAAAACAGCAATTTCCCCCCTTCCCTCATTCTGTCAGTCTCACTAATTCTTCTTTACTTTATGCTGAATTTGTGAAATCAATTCATTCGCATTTTGCGTATTTGATGACGGCATAAATTATAATTTTAAATGTGAAGAATTGCGTACTTCAGCTCTTCCACTTCTGCTTCAAATTTCTCTTCAGGTCAGCTTGGTCGGGAGTGCTGGAGAGCAATCGTCAGAGTACCTCATTAACCAAACAGTTTTTCTTCTTTGTGGCATGTTTATTGATTTCTTAAATATTGCTGATTCTTTTAACACTGTGCTTCATTGACTTGACAACAACAAACAACATGAGGAATTCGAAAAAACAGTTTTCAACCAAGTATAATATTACTCATGCAAAAAAGTTACCATAAAAAATTAAAAAAATGAATTCATGTTTACCTGACGTGTCATCCAACTTTATGCATCACATCATGCTCCAAACATATCAAAAGGTCAGGAAGTGCAGAGTTTAGGGAATTTTTTTGAAACTGTAATTCTAACTGTGATAACCCAACAGCTCCTTGCCTAAGTCCCACAATGGGCATTAGTCCAATCAAAATGTTTTGCTCTGACCTGAGGCTGCAGCCTAAGTTCCAGTTTCTGCAGTCTTATCATAGCTTCTATTTTTGTATGTGTCAATACACAAGAACCAACTTCAACAGTGACAACGATTGAATGCTTTCTGTTTCCTCCTTGTCAGAGCAAGTTTGTCCTGCTCTGTCTTTGTGTTAAGCTGCACAAAACACTACAGGAACTTATCTGGACAGAATCAGTATTGATCTCCACATCTTACTGTGTTAAACTGCGAACAAACTTATCTCAGTGTTTCTTGATTGGAATTGCATCGTCGGATGATCTATATGGCTACGTTCTTCTTTATTCGTTAAACTGTTGGTGCTGAAACTTGCTCACAATATCAGGAAGTAATATTTTTTCAAGAAATAAATCTAACGGTTGTATTTTTGTTTATTAGAGTCTCCATTTTCAATTGCACAGACCTGGATTTTCCTGACTTACAAAGCCTTGTCACATTCCCTTAACGAGAATGTGTGTAGCCACTACCGGTCTTGGCCACTCAAGTCAAATGAGCTTGCTACTCTAAAGAAACACTGCCACATCAAAAGATGTGGTGCTTGAATGTGATGATGTTACCAGCTGACAAACAAAAAGGGCTTTTTGATGTTGCACAAACAGAACTCTTATGGCAAACCTCATATTTGTGCTGTTCCACCCCTTGTCTGTCTGGTTTCTTATTTTCCCCCCTGTGGCATCACAGGCAAAATCTTACGATGTGATTGGCAGTTGTGATCAGGATATAGCCGTGACAGTTTGTTATGTGAGAAGGCAGATATGCATGCGGCAGAGGGTTTAAAACTTGCAGCCACCAGCTGGACTGACAGCACAGGCAGTCATGCTGCATTTGTCTCCGTCTGCTCTCAGAGACAATCAGAAGGGACTGCAGCTCTTGTCTTCGGACACATACAGACCGGTTGTTCAAGAGGAGCAGCTGGGGAGGTGATGGACTGTCACTTGTATCGTACCATTTCCACCCAAAATAATTTGTGTGTTTTGTCCTGCTTTAATATTCAAATATTTGACATCACTCTTAATTTGTATTTTTGGAGATGGTTTAAAGGGTCTTTCTTACTTCCTACTTTATTTTTTACTGTCTTACTTGTTCACCTAATATTAGTCCTGGTTTGCCTGTCTTTTTGCAACCAATGATCAAAGAAATCCCACACACTCTGCCAGCCCTTACCATTAGGCTATCTCTGATGGCTTCATTAGTTTCTGCAAGGTGGTCACATTCCTTTTCCTTGTTTGAGTGCCTTTGGCCTGTGGTCTCTCTTGTGTGTTCATATATATCTGACTTGCATGCCTCGCCTTTTTCTGGCACAGGGGCACTGGGCTGCCCTGCCATCAGCTTATCCATATTGAGCGAGACATCCAATCTTCCCTCCAGCCAAGTGCATGAGAGAGCTGCCCTGTGTTTGATGTCACTTCTCTCCTGCTCTGATCTTCCTCTCCTATATTTTCACACCAGTACAGTCAGACACAGAAGCTCAGATAATGGAAAAGCACTATGACGAAAAAACATGTAGAGCAGAGGTCTCTAACCACCTGCTGGATCAAAGCTTCTCCCCACTGCTGGTTGTGCAGCATTTAGGGGATAAGGTCGGTGCTGCCTTATCAGTTACTCATCAACAAATCCCATTAGATAGTAGAACATCAGAGCGAACTCTGAAGTTACCAGTCATACCCTGTCTGTAACACTATCAACACAGAGCTCCAGCTTAACTTATATACTGCTAACAAAACACGTCCCAGAGATGCATACGTCTGCAATCATGATTTCTTTAACATCAGCTTCTGTTATTTATTTTGAGGTGAAGCAGCTGATTTAAAGTCAGCCTGAACATGTGGGATGCAATCTTAGAGAAACACTGAGTGGCTTGGCTAAGCAGGACAGCATGGAAGGATAAGTATATTTCAAAGAAAATAGTTGATACCACTGCCGTTTTCATGGTCAGCCCACATGAGTTTAGAGTTTTCTTATAATGATATAAAGGACACGTCAGGGGAGTTATTTGACTTTGCCTTATCAAACCACTGCTGTTCTCCAGGGCACACTCAGGTCCTAATATAAACATAATGTCCCTGTTGTGCTTTGACAGCACCTCTTAAGTTTCTCTCTTAACCTTATCGTATCTAAGTAAATGTTGAGAGTTTGAGTCAAAGTCAGAGTGTAAGTTGGGAGATTGAGTGGAATCTGTTTAGAGCTGCACAGCCAGGTCGTCATTGCTTGAAACTGAAGGTCCCTGTTGTGTATTTTCTTACTTTTCTATTTTTCCTGCACCCTCGGCCACACATTTTGAGTTTTGTGCAGTTTCTCAGAGACACGTGTATGGGGCATGAGGTAGCTGCAACCCAGCGAGAACCCCATATCCAGGCTGTTCGAGAAACGGCAAGCAGGCATGCAAGATGGAGGGACTGAAAGATTGAGAGAGACAGGAGGAAGAAGGAGGGGGGCGGGAGACAGAGTCTGCAGAGTTACTGGATCCATAAAGGATGAAAAAGGGCCTTGGCAGCAGTCTTAAGGGGCTAATAAAATAAAGTTCTCTCAGATTAGTTAGCTAATAGAGCTGTAACACAGTGTTGTGTCTTAATGCTGGGGGGAACAAGGGCTCCTGTGTGATGGCTGTGACATGGGGGAGTGATGAGGCAGGACTGGGTGGGTGGGCGTTTGGGTGTTGGGGGGTTAAGCACAAACAGCACCTGCTGTGAGGAAGCCCTGCAGGTCTGGTTATTCAGTCGGGGTTGAGACGAGGAGAGAGAGCCTAGATGGCATGAAATTACTCTCCAAGCATCTTTAGTACTCCTTGTATGAGATCATTGCACACACCATAGTAAGTACACATGTTTCCGAGACGCTTGCGGAATTCAGATGTACACTTTCTGCTCCACTGTTGGGGCTTGTATTGTCCTGGAGGCAGGAAGGAGGGCAAGTGTATCATGTTGTGTATCCAAAGCCATTTCAACATCAGGGAATTGATTGACTGAAGTGTCCTTGTCATCAAAGCTAATTTTCATTTCTGCCTCCTCATAATGATGACTGGATTTGAGCTTTTAACGCTATGACTTGTTCAGATCATAAATTGCAAACAATTACTTCTTAAACTCTTCAGGACCAAGGACAGCAGTGTTGTCAGATTGACTGTTTTAATGGTCCTAAATCAACAATGTTTGGTTCAAAGTCTGTTTTTATTTGAATATTTTAAATTTCTGCTAAGGAGAACTTATTTACCAACATTATATCATAAAAGAAAAATCCAAGAACTGCTCCTGCAAATACTACAGATCGGGTGACTTTACTAAATTGCCAGCTGCATTAGTCTTTTGCCCGTATATATTATCTTCTTTTCATGAGCTATGCTTATGTAAGCTGATGTTTTTTCTGCATGTAGAAGGGAACATACAGTAATGGACATTTTTGTCCAATGGACAGGATATTCACTGCCTGGTTTAACTGGCTTGCCTGCCAGGAGTCGCCTTAACCTGTAATGTCTGTGCTTATTAAAGTGAGGTTTTGTGAAGAAAGTGGACTGCATAACACATAATATAGTAGTAGACTAGATGTTACACCCAACTTCAGAACCATTGTCAGCACATAGTACCTACTGTGAAGTAATGCTTACTTCTTTGTTGGCAAAGGTGGACTGCATATTATGTACATGAATGAAGGCGAGGGCTTATTTGTTTTTGCTAAAGGCGGATACAGGTCCCTATCTGTGATAGTCTCTGAGACGAAGAGGACGTAACTGTAGGTGGTGAAAAAATATCAGATTGATGTATTTTTTCCCAGGAGAGGGGAGACAAGAAGAGGGGGAAGAATACACGAGAGACACAAGTGAAGTGGGCAGGAGAAAAGTGAAGAGATGAGCAAAGAGAGAAACCTTGTCTCTAATAACAGACCTCTGAGTGGCTTCCTCAGTGCTGTCATTATCATGGGAATAGTTAATGAGAGGCCTCTGTGAGTGGAGACTGATTGAGTGCGTCATCTTTTATCATTCTCTCTAACCCCCCGCCTTTAGACTCAGCCTCTTAGTCGAATTACGCTCTTTTCTTTCTCACATCTTATTCTTAGTGGGCTTGCATCTAAACTTTCAGTTTGAGAAATTTTGATGTCATACTAATGATTTCTTATAACTATTCTAAAAACAGAGCATGTTATTTTCTTCTGTGCTCATAACGGTATGCATTTTGCATGTGTTTTTTGACTGTTTAAAATGAATGTGGGGTTATCTAGTTCTATTGTGGTAATAAAAAAAAACACAATAGGTGCAAATTTAAATAAGTGCAAGCGTATTAAGCTGTTATTGACAAGCCAAGACATTAAAAGAGCACTGGAAATAAATAAAGGAGAAAGAATACATTGTAGTGACCTGTCTGTGCTTTTGGAGAATGTTGATGTTAGAGAAATGATTGTGAAGTTTTTTTTAACATAACAAAAGATGCAGGCACATGCACACACACGCACATGCTCATACTTTCGCAGAATGGAGCCGCAATTTCCAAGTCCATTCTCAAATCCTTCTGTAATCACTCTCCTCCAGACCACTCCAGGTTTTCTATTTTCCACTTCCAAATTGGTCTTCATTCACAGTGAGAGAAAGGCAGCCCTAATTCACTCCATGGCACCTATGATAAATGCTGCACCTTTGTTGAATTATGTCACACAAAGCAAACCAAAGAAGTGATGCGCTGGCATAGAAACTCGATTGAAAACGGTGCAAAGACGCAGATTGGCCCAAGGCGTTAAAGACATACCAGCCTCAAGTTCGAAATATCTCAAACTAAGTGAAGAAATTTGCTGTGATGGCCAGTTTCCTAATGTACATTTGATAAAAGAGGAAGCCCAGAAGAGAATGTGTGTTTCTATCTGCCACAAGCTTCACCTCTCTTTATTTACAAAATTCAGGATCAATAGACTGAGCCTGCAAACCCCCCTGCAAATTACATTCAAAATTAGTTTCCAACGTCAGTCAAAATACATTAATTTAAAATATCTAGTCAGTTTAACGACATAAGATACCATAAGATAACATGCACTGGACCTTGTAATGGCAACATAAGTGAAAATAACAGTGTGTAAGATCATTATAAATATTTTTTTCAATGAGAATATTCAGGCTGTTTTACATAAGGCAGATGTTAAAACTTTTAGCACAGCAGCTTACTATAAAGCAGTTTTATACTGTGCAAAATTAAATGAAATAATTTGTATTTAGAAAAAGTTTCCGACATAGTTGGAGGGCTTTAATTTTGCTCTTGTACTTAATGATCATGATCTTTTCTTTTCCTCATGGTACATGAGATTTTCTTTCTTTCTTCTTTTTTTTTATCTTCATCGTTTCACAGCATTGGAGCTTGACCACAAACCAAGAGGAAGTTAATGTCTGGTACCATTAATGAGGAAGCTGTAGTCTGCTGCTGTAGGTGATGCAGTAATGATTAATGAGGACTAGGCTTTAGTCTCCGAGGTGGTATCTCTGTTGAACTAGACTCTGATTACGCCTGGCTGGGTCATACATGAGTAATGGCTCTGGGGCCTAATTCGTTCTTACTTGAGCCAGGCCATGTGCAGCATGTTGAACTTTAACTGCCTGTGTTTAATACTGGACCATATGCATTTGTCAAGTGATGACGTTTGTTGTTTGTTTTGTGTGTTGATAATAACATTATTTATTTACAACAATTATTGCATGGAACCTTAAGGTGCTAGATGGGCTGTACCTCAGTGGTGATTGAAGGACAGGGAGATTTATTTACTGGACTAACTGGTTTGAATGATGTTTTGAGACAACATTTGACAGGATTGTGAATCCCTGCTTTCCAGCCCTTCAATCAAGTAGAAAATCTTGTAATGGTGAAAAACGATTTCTTACTCTGCGTAAGGCACCGCTGGTGCTAAAATTACATTCATTTATTTTTTACTGCAGATTTTTACAAATTTTAATCTAAACAAATGAACATGAAAGAATAGTTGGAAAGAAATTGATATCAGTGTTACGTCAGTGCAAAGTTTATGTACATGGGTTTTTTTCAACACATGGTTGTTTTCCCACACAGTTCATTATAAAATTTAGGGTAAGGTTAATCTCTACATGTAGCCCAATGACTGACTGGAGAACCATTCAGAATAAACCCCAAGTTGCCTGATGACTGCTGGAATTTGCCCTAGCCCTCACCCTCCACATCATCATCAGTACATATGTGTAACCATTATAATGCCATTTCTTTCTTCTTATATCCACACACTGATAAGTTGTTACTATTTCCCTTTGCAGTGTTTTCCCCACTCTCTGACCTGTTGACTTGTCATTTGGCTTCACTAGTCAGCATTCTGCTCCATTTCCTTAGCTGCAATCACACTGCCAGTTTCTGAGATGGTGTTAAGCTGTGGCTCATTGCGCCGTGGCCTGGCTTGCTGTGCATGAGCAGTGTGTAAGCAGTTGGCATGCTTCTTAGGCCAGAGGGAAGCATGAGTCGGTGTAGGGAGGAATTGTGGAAAGCAGGCTGTGGCTCCTTTTTGGAGATTCTAACCCTGTGTTTTTTCCACTCGGGAGGAGGCTTTGTTGTTTACTGCTCAGTAGCAGTATGGTTGTAGGCCGGGCTGATTTGTCACCCCTTTAAAAAAAAAAAGACAGTGGTGGTGCACATACTGAGCTAGTCAGACCAGATTAGAGTGAGCAAAAAGGGAGGAAAGAAACAAAAGGTAGTGAGAAATTTCATTGGAAATGAACAAAATCAAGCAAGAATTTTTGATTGAAAGGGGTGACTTGTCTTGTCTTCTCTACTGCTTCAACATTCAAAAGGTTTCCTATTCTCTATTCTGATGGTCTGCTGCTCATTAGGGATACACTCCGATTTCTCTAACAGGCCAAGCTCCTATGACCCACAAACTAGGAAATATCAAGTAGTTCACAGTGATGAAATCAGCATAACAATGATACTCTATGGCAGTCCAAACTGGCAAAAGTTTTTTTCCAGCATAACAATGATACTCTCTGGTACGGCAGTCCAAACTGGCAAAAGTTTTTTTTTTTTTTTTTTTATGTTTTATGTTTTACCCCATCATCTGGTTCCCTTCAGTCAGTAATGAGCAGGTTTCATTTTTTTTTTTTTCTGCCACAGGTACATTTCTTTCTTTTTCCTCGTCAAGCCTCCAGACCTCTTTTTCTTATTTGTTATCTCTTCTTATAATACTGTCCACTTCCCCTATGGCCTCTCTGGATCACTTTATCTGTATTTCCTCCCTTATTTGAACCCTTGTTCATGTATTTTCCCCCATTAAAGAACTTATTCAAGAACTAATTATATTCACTAGAAAATCAAATGTCCCAAATGACTGTCTGCAGAACTTGCTCACGTTTGGTCCATGTGGTCCTCATCCATCTTACAGGGTTGAAAATATGAGCACTTGTCTCAGTAGCCTCAGGCTATACACAGACAGCATCACCCATGGCTCTGGAAGAATGTTTAAATGATGCATTCTCTCACTCTTGCCGTATAACAAGGGAGGCAGGCGTGCAAGCATACACATATGGCGTTGTACGGAGAGTTGATGTTGAGGGCAGAAATGTCTGGTGTTCCCAAAAGAAGACGTGTCCTCATGAAATGAACATCTGGCTGCTGAGGCTAAAGGATGAGTCATTACCAAACCTGAACTTCAGTTTTGAGATAACTGTTCACATATGAAATAATACCATTGAAATTAAAATATCTGGTTGGGTAACGATAAAGGATCAACCATCATTTACTGTTGGTGCTGTGGCTGTTGGATGTCGTAATTTTGCATATTTCACGGGAATATTTCACAGCATAGGAGTCCCATGCTTTATTGTAACCTTGAACAAGACTCCTCTCCTGTGGTATTGGAAAAATATCCTGAGGCTAAGGGCTTTAAAATGCTTGTGTGTACACATGGTTTACTCATATTCCATTTGAGAGTAAACAATATCACAAGTTTTACTCACTCATGTGGGTCTGGTGTTTGTCCAAGGTTACCTTGTTTTACCAGACCCACACGTCTTACCTCTGTCTCATGGTAGAGGAAGATGATGCTGAAGCAGGTGTTGATTTGAGTGATTTTAAACAGACACAAGTGAAAGCATTTGCTATTGCCCTTTAAGCACTTGCATAGATCATAGTTGGATAAAAGGACAAGGTGGAGTAAAACAGAGAGTGAATTTGGATAATTGAGTTGAAGGAAGAGAAAATTGATTAAACGAAGCTTGTATTTAGGAATTGAGTTGAAGCCATTGTGGATTTAGACATTTTGATGGTCAGACCCTTCTTGTCTAATTGAGAGCAGACAAAATAAAAGGATACAGAGCTCTTGTTAAAATTCCCACCTCAACACACCAGTCAAACTCTTCAAGCTCTTCTTTGCTGTCATGCTCCACTGAAGATTCTCTCAAATCCTCTTTTTGTTTCCCAGGCTGATACTGTATTAGCCATGCGGTTTGAAGGGACTTGTTATTTCTAATGTCTCTATGGGCTGTGGTTAAACCTTGGTGCAATAGTGCTTTTGGCGTCAGGTAATTTTGCATGCATGGAGGAAGTGTCCAGAGTCGGAGAATTAGACCGTGTATTGTGTCACGTTGAAAGAGAGGTCAGGTGAGCTGACGGCACTTGTTCAGCATGCAGAGTGGAAGAACAAAACCCTTACTGATTAACGTTGTTATTCATTCATGAGAAGAAGCCCAGCGAAGCAGAGCCATTTGTCTTAGATACATTTAACAAATGCAAAACCAGTGGGAAGAAAAGAGGAAACACAAAACTCCTTATGATAAACAATCAAATGATTATGCACCCTCAGCTCAAATCAAGTGACAGAGTTCTAAGGCTGTCGGCACCTTTTGTCTAAATATAGTGTTTTATTAAGGCAGGATGGGGTTTTATAGATTTTAATTAGCCTACTTAGTGTCTACATGTCACCCAGTCAACAGGCCACCAACAGGCCTTTTGTCAGAGATAAAGAAAAATGCATAAAGTTTAGTTTATTCAGACCTACAGAATACAAATAAAAGGTGATAAGGTCATTATAGATGAAAGGGATGTATTGTCATTTGTAGAAAACTTGTTTCAGCTCTGCAAGCACATCCAATAATACACTTCTCAGTTATCTCTGCATGTATTATCATTGACGTGGATTAGCCTCTGAACAGTGGATTATGAAATGTCACCTGGATTTTTTACAACCAACCTCAAGTCTGCCTTTTTAATATTATTCTGTGGAGATCTTGTTTTGACTGTTTCCTCAGAATTAAATAAACAGTTGATATTAGATGTCCACCAAGCTCTGGACCGGGGCTGTGTTTGTGGTTGTGGAATGTACACATGAACTCTTCAGAAAGGCTGGAAGAGTGGGAAACTATACCAGCTTTTTTTTTTGTTTTTTTTTTTTGGGATTACACCAGGAAAGTCACTTTTGGTTATTTAAGGTGCTTGTAAGGTTTACTTCACTGAAGAACACTGCCTTCTTTGTCTAAAGCCCTTAAAACTTAACCACACAAACCACAATGTAATCCACTTTATCTATTATACTGTAAAGCTCTCTTTGCTCTCTGTTCTCTTTGTCATATTTTATCTATTTTTAATAGTTGTGTTGTAAAAATACCATTTGTCATCTCAAACTGCATGACTGAGCTAAATCACATAGACTTAGCGTTAGCAACATGAGATTTATTTTGACTTGGACCTTACCCTACTAGGTCAATGAGATGCATTGCATTGTATGGACTGTTTGCCAGGCTTGGCACCTGTCATGTCTGGGTGAGATTGCAGTTCTGCTGCCCCCGACAAGCCCAGCTTAATGAGAGCAGTACAACAACAAAAGCAGATGGAATTGCCTGTGGGATTGTGGGTAGACTCGGGAAGGGCTGGGACAATGTTTGTGGGAAGAAAGTATTGCCATGTGGTGGTGTGCCCGCTTTGCCCTCTGGTAATTTTTGCTACTTGGTGGTCATCCAGGCATGCACTGGCCTGCCAATTAAAGACGGGCCCACAGTCAACCCTAAAGGTTCCTCCAGTCCCACCGGCCTCTCTCTTTTTCTTCCTTCATCTTACTTAACTCCTTTTCCTTCATATCGCAACCCAGCCAACGCCCTGCTGCGCACTCTGCTCTGCTTTTGCTTTCTTACTCAAGGGGACTTAGTGAGAAGAATTCATTAGGGGTTTTCATATTTCCCCTTCATAACTTGATAACACACCTGGCATAAGGGGAAACGTGTGCCAGTGTAATAAACTGTCTATCCATATGATAAGACAGGAAAGGGTTTCTTTTTGGCTCTGGCACATGTGAGGTACAATATTCAAATCAGAACTAAGGATGTGATTTGCAACAAAAGAAATGGACGAGTAGGTGAAATGACTTTGTTTCACCTACCATTAACCAAGTCGATCCAACTCTGTTGTTTATCACGTCCAGTTACATCACACGAGGAACAGCTTGCTAACCAATGATCTAAGACTTTTAACTCCTCTGACGTTAAACCCCTGCTTCGTCTGTTCTACTTCTTCATCATGTCCACAGAGATCTTCTGGTGTCCATATGGAGTGGACAGATGTGAGAAAAACATCAATGACTCTGATATTTGATTTCAAAGAGGTGTGTCTTCTCATCCTTCTGGAGACCTTGCATTTCAGTGTGTTGGGACAGCATCCTTGATCCAAATATGATTTTTATATAAGTTTTACTCTAGTGGCACCTCTAGTGGTTTGGATACTAATTTTCTTCTCCCTTTTTTAAGTTAGAAGACATCTAATCTTCCTCATGTTAATTTGTAAGACAAAGTATTCAAATGACATTCCTTTATGCCTGGTGTCCTTCACTTCTCATAGACACATTTTTTCCTGCTATTATCTCCCCCAAACAACTTTTAGCATGACTGTTAATGTTACAGCACCATGGCTGTTGGATTGCCTGGCATTTTCAAACACTTTATTTCAGAAGAAACAAGTGGTAAAGCTCACATTAAGAAGCAGGTCATCAACTAAATATTTCAAAACATTTATTTGTAAACCTCATCAAAATTGCTAGTTCAGTCAAACAAAGTTTAAATTCTGGCTGATGCAAACTGGTGTCATGCTGCTTTGAACTACAGAACTTCTTGCGGCAAGATCCATCATAACAGGGTGCATATTTGCTTACGGACTAGACATTTAACTGACTTTTACACCATTAGAAAGCTCATTGGTTTCCCTCCAACATTTCCAGTTGGATTACAGTAATAGTGTGTGGCCCTGTGTGTTGTATACAATATGGTTGAAGTAAAAATGTTTTTTGTATTGACGTCACAGGGGGAGATCAATAGATTTCACAATATTTCATACTCAGGGGTTGAGGTGTCTTTTCTACATGACAGAACATGACAGAAATTTTGAGGTTTAATCTCCCGACCCCTTATGTGGTAATGCAGTCAATCAATTTGGAAAATCCTGTTTATCAAAACTCTGCAGACAGGTGGAAATCCTATCTATTTGACATGAATAGTCCCAGAATGTCACCTTTGGTCTGTTTGTCACACACAGTTATGTGAAAGGGAAGAAGTTGTGCATCTAAATGTCAATGTATTCATTTGTACCCACTGCGCACATTTTGTACACTGGTACATGACAGAACTGGTACACAGGATGAGCATACAGAGTACAATACAAAAAGTTTTGATGTGAGAAGTCCAGATGACTTGTAGTTACCCTAAGTAATAGTTAAGCAGAAGCTAGACAATGTATAAAGATTTTTATGTTATATGGTGTGTTATTGTTTTGTTTTTTTATTCAATAGACTTATTTGTGCTTTGCCCAAACAACTCAAATGATGCCTCTCCCCAGACACATCTTTAGTACAGTAAGTTTTGCAACAAATTAGCCTAACGAAAAAGAATAAAAATGTGTTTTATGGTAAACTTATACAGTGGGGCTTCAAGATACCAGTTTAATTCATTCCACAAAAGCATTTGTTTGTGCTTCAAAATTTGTTCCAGCCCTCCAGATTAATATACTATTAATTAATTAAACTAAAATCCCCCCGACTAAGCATCAAAAACATAGATATAAAGAAATATATTGATAATATAAAATAATAATAATTAAGAAAACAGTTTATATTATTGTTATAAAAATGGATGAAATAACCCAGCGAGTGACAGTGAGCCAGACAGCGTGATAGAGTTTCTGGCCACTAGGGTAAAAGAAGGACTGGAAGTGAGGGGAGTGAGAGGGAAAGGGCAAGAGTGAAATAAAGCGACAGGTAAAATAATTAAGAGAGGGACAATGGGCGCGACAGTGTCGAGTAGAAAAATGGAGCTCGGTTGAGCACTCGTAACTCAATGTTTCTTCTCATTACAAGGAAAATCTTGCAAAAGTTGCTTACTTATAACGTATTATAAAACTTATATTTCGGATAGCTCGTATCTTGGCTGTACATTAAACAATGCCACAAAAGGGCTGCCCAGTTTGTCTTGCAAACACAGTAAGGGCTGTATCTATTTTGGCTGGTAGGCAGAAAGGAACTAAAGTTGTGGGGAAATTGTAGCAATCAATAAGTGCTTCAAACAGTGTAATGCATCCTTTAACATGGCTTTACCCTTGAATATAGACTTTAAGCCTCTTATTCTGTGGTATTTTTAGATAAAAATGCACTTCAAAGTCTAAGACACCGGAAGTGTTGGTCTCTTGACATGAGCTAAAATGTATTAATGAGGAAGACCACCTCGACCCCCTTCTAAAAGCCAAATCATGCCACATTAAACAATAGCCATCAACCTATAGTTACAGGGTATCCCTACACTCCAGTGACTACAGTTTTGAACACATTAGGTAAGCTGGAATGATCACCAGCAGACCCCAAGATTAGAGTTAAACAGTTAGCAAACTGCAGTCTGTAATATGGATGTATAAGTGGACATTGAGTGAGTGCTATAGAATTAGGGCAAAATAAAGTGAGACCAAGGGTTCCCTCATCAATTATGTGCTAAGTGGCTTTATTGATCACCAATCCTCATCAGGCTCATCTAGTACGTGCTGCAGTTACATTTTCCAAAAGGACATGTGTCTGCTAGATATCTGTCCAAATAATCCTCAATTATTATTATTATTATTATTATTATTATTGCAACAAGTAATATTCTTGAACATGATAATAGGATTGTCTGGTGTGGAAAAAGAAACCGAGGATGAAATAATAAGCTATATCCTTACAACCTTTATCAGGTTCCACACAAATTTAAGAGAGAGTCAAGTTTCTTACTAATAAAAAATTTAAACTACGATGAGCCATATTTTCTGTGTGCATTATAATCGGCATACGCCTATGTGAGGTGCTGACAACAGATTGTGCCAAAGCAACGATGCTTTCTGAACCTATTACTTAAATTAGAGTCACAGTCAAAGAGCTGCTGCCACCAGCCCAGATGTCAAGGATTTTTATGGAAGTCCCTTATGCAGTTGAAGCTGATCCCACCAACAAAGACCCCTTGTATTTCATAATCACTCAATCAGAGTCTCTGTGATTGCAGCTGGTAAGCCACTCATTATTGACAGATAAACGGCAAAGAGAAACCGCTGACGGCTGCACAATTATAACAAAATCCTTCTTGATAAGCATCTGAACGCTCTGTTTTATAACCCGCAGCGACGTGTATAATCAATCAAACTAGAGGCTTTTTTCGCTTGTGCTTTATCATTTTGAAAAAGTTAATCATTAAGACAATGTCTATGAAATACTGAGAGGACTGTGGCCCCCTTTCCCATGTCTACTTTTAACTTAAACCTTTTTCCCAGAGTATGCTGGCATAAGGGTGACTCACTAGATGGGTTGATGTGAAGGCAGTTAAGCTCTGCTCTATGGTGCAACCTTCAGGCCGCACATATTTCATTTCCTCTAGTCGATGTTGCCAAACCACCACTGGCCCATGAGTTATTTTTTAAAGGCTACAAGTGGCCCGCTGGCACCGCTTTTCCAGAGTGCTTACTGCTTCTTCTCCACAAAGCAGAGAACTTTAATATGGCCCACACTGACAACACTTAGTTAGTTTTTTTTTTTTTTTTTGCAAGGGCAGCTTTCATGCCCTGTTTTTGATCCTTTAGTTTTGCTCTTGTTCAGCCTGTGGCTGGACGATCTGTCCACTACCTGGTGAAAAACAACCTTTGCACCGCAGAGACAGAGACAAATGTAAACACAGAGACAACACTCAGCACAAGAACAGCTGTGGGACTAAATGAGGGCCATTCATCATTGTAAACTGATTCAAGGAACTAAACGCATGCTGATGCTGCTGATCTGATGATTAGTTCAATAACACCCAGTAACTCTGGGGTACCTGTAGAGAAATCTCATTCAGGGATCTGTTTTGGAAGGAATAAAAGGACGATTCTTCAGGATACCTAATGTATACATAAAGGTCTGCTAAATATAACAACAAACTTTTTTTTGTTTGCTTTTTTTAAATTTTTTATCATTTATTTTTATATTGCATTGTTCTGGACTATGGTTATTTTTGGCTCTGTGGAAGTGGCTTTTTACAAGCAGTTTTAAGGTTTCAGTTGGTTTTTGAAGCCTCGGCCCCAAGGGCCTTACAAGGGGGTGAAGGCTCAACCCTGCTATTTCATTCCCATATATAGTCAAGCAGCTAGACCTCAAAGTCAGGGCAGACTGCCTGTCTGGCTCTGGACTGGGTGTGGCCCACCCTATGACCACACAGTGGCCAGAAAAAAAGGATGGAGTGTGTTTGAAAAGCTGCAGGACTTTCCTCTTCCTAAACCCTCACTGCTGCTGACTTCACAGATTCACAGAATGAGCTTAACATAATAATACACACGCACTTTTAATCTTTGGCATGCTAACCTAGCTATGTAAATATTACAGTTACAGCATTTGGGAATTTTCAAAAGCCAGCTGAGAAGCTACATGTTGTGGTTAAATGTTCCTCATCTCGATGTTTGCTGTTCAAAAATGTAGGAAAACACAAGGAAGCTCCCAGTTTTCATTCAAAAGTTGTTGTCTTAGACAAATTATCCTGTGTACTCTAAGCTAAATAAAACATGGTTACACAACGTGGTATTACCTTAAGGACATCAAAGAGGGCTCATGGATTTAGCACTGATGGAGGTTTAAATTAGCCATTAAGGCTGACATTGAAATGCACATCAGCTTTATGAACATATTTGACTTATCTAGGTTTGGCTCGAGTACATAACACCAGCCATTTATTCTCAGTTTGCTGAAAACCTCTTTAATGTGAAACAACACAGGTTATCCACATATTGACCCATCTTTTTTTTTTATTTCTATCTGCTAGAATAAGCTTAAAACTCTGTGATTATGTTTTACACTTGAAATAATGAAAATAACCTTAGTGACCTGTTTATATCTGACTAAACAGCTACAGTTTAACAGAGGATTCACACAGCCTGAACTCGTGTCACAATTGTTGCACTGAGAGTTAACACGGAGGTTTCCTATGACTAAAAGGAATAAACATCTGTATGAAGTGTATTAAAGCTTACATATGCAGTGACCAGGAGCTCTGCTGTACTGCTTCTTGTAGTTAATTGCGTCACAACTCAATTAACTACGAGTCATTTCAAACAGAAGTTGTAGTATTTTTTGCAGAATTATTATTATTTTTTTTTTGTTATTATTATTTCCCTGGTAAATATTCTTTGAGAAGGGAATGCAGGAGAGAAGTTGTATATCAAAGAGAAGAATTAGACCTTTGCTGGAAGAGTGACAGCCACATTTTCTGGGCTCTGTTGGACTGAGTGGAAAAGGGAGTGAGAGAGAGCACATCTTGGAATACACCAGGGTCTGTGGGGCAGATAAGATATGTAAACATATTTATTGGACACACATGCATGCACACATACTTTGCTGTTATCCTTCACTACTTTGACATTGTCACACTAGGTCTGAAAAGAGAAAATACACACTTGCATGCACACACACACACACACACACAAATGAATGCCCAGGCCATCCACGCAAGCCAAAGTAAGGGGCAGAAAATTGGGATACAAAATATGAAGCATGGACACATCAAAATGCAGGGGAAAGGAAAAACAATCAAACACAACACATTATATATAGAAGTCAGAAAGATTAATGATTGTAAAAGAGAATTAAGAAGCTCATCCTAGGAATGTTTTTATATATGTATTTCATAGTTCACCTCCCCA
This sequence comes from Cynoglossus semilaevis, assembly GCF_000523025.1. Classification (NCBI taxonomy): domain Eukaryota; kingdom Metazoa; phylum Chordata; class Actinopteri; order Pleuronectiformes; family Cynoglossidae; genus Cynoglossus; species Cynoglossus semilaevis. The sequence goes on from NC_024314.1 coordinate 6,453,308, forward strand.
GCCCTCCACCTCAATGTCTTACCAATGAAAAGCTTTACAAAGACTAGCATACACCGAGTACCTCATGTATATAGTGCACTTCAGTACAGCACCATACTCTTCTGTTGGAGCAGGACATATACTAGTCAGTCTATAGGAAGTACTAATGGCTGTAAATGGCACAGTTATTGTCTCCTGTCTCATTTGAAATCTAGTGGTACTTGTGAAAAACATACTGGATTTATATGCTGCAGGTGAATAGAATGAGTCACCATTTCATGAAACACATGTACCAGAGAGGAAATGACTAAATGGCATAGTAGTACTTTTCCGTGGCTGTTTTTGTTCCCTGCTCCTGCATTATCTTTTCCACTGAGGCACAAATTCTGTGACACATGAACATACATTTAATGTACAATTCTATATATCTGTCTTGTCCAAAATCCATATTTCCTGGTTATTTTCCTAAGTAGGTCAACTGTCTGACCGTATAACAAGCTGTAAAATTCTGCAGTTTAATACCCAGGTACTGCAGTGTAATAGATGACAGTTGGAAGAAGATGTGAACATATCCTGGGTGAGGCTGACACACAGGAAACAGTTTTGAGCAGAGGACCCTGGGGGGACCAGTGTGGCCCACTTCACTAGTCAGCATCAGGCCTCACGTGGCACCAAGTTGACACCTGGGTATTAATGGTTGGATGGACCAGGACTGGGTTTGTGCCCTTGGGTAGGCGGTGCAAAGATTTACTTTAGTTCACCTCTGAAGTGCATTTCATTTGTAGCCCAGAGCAGCATGTTCTCCTCATCCACACCATATTCCTGGTGCAGCTGCTGTAAGGATAATGTGCCGTTTGTGAGTCTGATCCTGTCTCCCTGTATGTGATCCCATAATCTCACTCACAATGACCTTCTCCTCTTACTCATAGACGGCAGGACTTCTTTCAGAGGCTAAACATTCCAGACCCAAAGTCAGCATTGGAGACATGTGTGCCATTCCAACAAACCCACAACCCATATTCCATACTGAGCCACTCATTCATTCCTCCGGTCTGCTGTTTCTCTGTTTCTCCTGTGGCTTCTCTCCATCCCTCCCATTCACTCACACTTCAGACACCTGATACCCTTGATGAAGTTCCTCTAGGCCTGAGGCCAAGTGACTGTTTCCCTAGGGACCTGTGGGGTCCTGTTAGCAACACATGGTTGAACACTTCAGCAACACCATTGCAGGACCACAACACTCTAGGTTGTGAAGGTTCCACTGTGTGACTCACATGCTTTCTCTTCAAACATGTCTAATTCACCCAGGCAGCTTCTCATGTGGCACGGATCTTAACCAGATTTATTCAGGTGTTCCTTCCACTTCTTAATACACTCGATGGAATGCAACCTAATTCCCACCTCAGTGTTGTGTCTGTATTTCATGAGGAATAGGCGAAGCTGGATTTCAGCATGACTTGCTTTTTTAAGGCGCTCAAGGTAAAAGGTAGTTTGAAGAGACGTGCTCTTAAAATGTAAATCTTTACGTTACAGCTGTGGGAGATTTGTGCAACCCAGTGCAGCGATTGTGAAGTTCTCGTTGTCTTGGGTAGAGAGATAAATCAGCTTTTGTTGCCT
>NC_024314.1:6454977-6460394 GCF_000523025.1 Cynoglossus semilaevis
CCACAGATTGCATTGCCGATGAATGGAGAGTGTCGAGCTGTTCTTGGCAAGATAGCCAGCAGGATGTGAAATAAAAGGTTAAATAACTGTCAGAATCCCTTTTAGCTTCATATGGCTACATTAAAACATCAGAGCAATGTTTGTCACTGGTCACAGAAGTTAGACAGCAACAGAACATTACCTTGTCATTACTGATCACTGTGGAAGTTGTGTAGCAGTGATCAAATCTGAAGGCCCTAACGTACACTGTATGATTGATCAAATCATTGAAAAGCAGCTACTAATTACTCCTGAGTGCTCCTGAAACATTGTGCTCATAAATAAGCATGCTTATTTAAACACAGTTTAACTTCATTATTCACTGTGTTTGTTTAGCTACGGCTCTACTGGCAGTAATTATTTTCCTCATCAACATTTCAATCGAGTCATTTCTCTTTCTCTTCCTTTTTTAAAATTTGTCTCAGGTTACAGTCCTTTTATAATTGATGTGCTTAAACCCGGATGATGAATCTATTAATATCCTCATATAAATTACTCCATGTCAAGCAAGCCACATGTATTTATCACCCTGACAGTTATTCTGATGAGGTGAGATAATTAAATATTTTATCACACAAAAAAATAACATTGTTTTCATGTGAGCTGTCTCGTTGCTTAGGTTACAACTTAATCCAGAAATTATAAAAGTAAAGTACAGAAAGAAGGAATACATGAAAGGGAAATATCTGGGACAAATAACAAAAGCTCTCATCCCAGCTGTTTGAGCATTTCACAGCTTGTTGAAGGCTCTGCTGTTCACTTCAGCCTCTGATCCACATGGGAAAATGGGAAACCATTTTTCTCCATTGTTTTCCTGTTGGGTTACTACTGTTTGACTCAGTTGTTAAATTCAGTATATGTCAGCAAACTAATACAATCGTCCTGTTTTGTTAACCTGCTACTTTGGAAATTGATACCTGTTGCTTACCCGAAAAGAAGGCAAACATAATAGATTTAATCTTCTTTTCTTTTCGTTTGATTACATTTTTTGTTCCTGGAAACTGGGGACAGTCACTCCCTTTTCCCCTGCCTATCATGTCTGTTATGGGATAGAATAATCCAAATATGACCTTAAATAAGATGTGCATTTGTGTATACAGGCAGACACACTGACTGGATATGCTCTGACTAAAACACCAAAGGTAGATTAGTTCATGATGTGGGAGCACAGAAGACCCAGGAGACAGAACAGGTGCAAAACACAAGGACACAGGGCAGCTGGCTGAGTGTGTCTAATGAAGAATGTCTTCTGTCTACTACGGTGAAAAGGAAGGAATGGGAAAGAACATGGGGGTTGAACACCAAATGTGAACGGGAATATGATTAGCCCAGGCATAAGAAGAAAAGGTGAGACAAATGTTGAAAAAAAATATTGTCACTCTGTTCCAAAGGTCGGAATGTGTCACATTCTAATTTCAGGTGGGAAAAGGAGAAAGAAAGTGACAATGTGGGCATGCAGTGAATTTTGAATGTCATGGTCATTCAACCTGTACAAATGAGTCAAAAGGAGGTGGTCATTAGCTGAATGCCAGCCCTGTGCTAATGAAGGACAACCTCAAGCATAGAGTAAAGCACTGGGGAGCTGAGCCAGCTTTAAGAGAACATTTCTAAGAGGGCCAACTCATTCTTGCTGTGCTCTATTCTGGTCTGATTGGAGTAGTCTGAGGCACCCAGCAAAGGTATTGTACTACCCCTGGGTTTAGGGTTGACACAAAAGATGTGTAGGCCATGAGGGGATCAGGTTGCAAAAGTATGTCAGACCTTTTTCACAGGATGGATTCCTGGGTCAGGCCAGGCACATCTGTTACTCTTGCGGTGACCACACAGCATCAACATCTCCATTCATGACATTCACTTCTCCATACATATGCTGTATGTATGGACTAGTGATTAGAGCATGGCAACACATTATCAGACACTGTTCTAATCATTACTATTAGAACATACTCTTACTTAAGCGTTCCTGGGTTTTAGATAGAACTTCTCTTAATTATGGTGCAAATTGTCAGTTCCATGGAAAAGCCACATGTGCTTTCACTTAGGAAGATTGCTGGTGTAAATGTGGATTTGCCACTTAGAAGGTTTGAACATGTCATTGCACTGTTGGACGACACAGGCTGGAAATAGCAGTGGCCTTTCTGTTTGTCCTAAGTTGAATTGCTCTCCTTTGCCTAACATATCATTAGCATACCAACATGTCTGCACTGGGACAACTGCTTATCAGCTTATACAGTAAGTATTCATAACATTTGATCTACTGATTGATAGGTTTATTTAGTGAACTTTACCACAGGTTAAAAAGGTCAGTACTCTATCTATTTGTACTGTATTATAATAGGATAGTATTATATTGTGATAATGGATCATTTGTGTGAGTCTGTCCAATTCCTCAATGTCCCCCGACTAACAGACACATGCAGATTCCACCACCCCACCTCCCCCTTTTTTGTTTGCCAATTGCATTATCATGCTCTCGCACTGCACTAACTACCAATTCGTCATGCATGCAAGCCATCACTATGTTGTTATCTTAATCATAAAGCTCTCTTTGACCATGAATGACATCTGACTTTATTTCAATTAACTGGGTCTCTCTGATTTGCCAAGTTTGCACGCCTAACACCAGCAACCCTTTACGGGGCATTTACTTTTACTCCCTTCATTCCATTTGCAGGCCGTTGTTTTATGTCCTGCTCTTCATTTTCTTTTCCCTCATTTGCTCTCGTCTTCCTCCTATTCATGAATAATTCAGCTCGTCATACATAATTTAGGAGAAGCAGCCAGAGATTTACACAGCTCTTTGTGTCACTGGGTTTTGTTTGGCGGCATATTCAATAATTGTTTAATATATCACACTGACTGGAGGTGTGGAGCCTGCGCCCTGCCTGGATATGTCTGATTACGGCAGTGGAAACCACCAAATACTGTACTCCTGTACAGGACACTCCACATGACGTAAAGGGAAACTACTTATTTGCCATCAAACACCATAATTCTGAATTATCAGATTGGCTTTGAAATACTCTGCAGCACCAAGTCCAAGCTAATGAAGTATAGCGTCAGATTTCTGATAGTAGCTTTGTAAAGGATTCTGTGCTTACTCTGCTGATATTAGCCCTGCTGTGGGCTATTTGGATGCCCTAACAGTGTGAGAAGACGTTGTCTTTGGTTTCATGCTCTCAATCCTCACCCTCACAGCAGTGAGAAAGGGAGGATTGTAATGTTAAAAAGATTAGTATTAGTAAAAATATAAATTTTCACAGAGGTTCCAGAAATTCATTAGTTAGTCCATCTGTAAAATAATAAGCTTTTATCCCTTTGCGCTTGTGATTGTCTTGAGAACAATTTTGAATTTTATATAATTTCCCCCCTACATTTCAAAAGATTTATGCACTGATGTAGTAAAATGTTTTCGTCGTTAATAATGGTTGGCTATAAACCATTGATTTTGGCTGCAGGATACACCTTTGTTTTGTTTGGTTGAGCAATGAGTTGAAATGATTCAGCATTTGCTTATTGACTCCAACGTCAACATTTACTCACGCTCTTTGTCTCTTGCTCTCTCTTTGAAACAAACACACACACACACACACACACACACACACGCACACACAAAGCAATATAATAATCTCTGATCCTCTGGCAGCATTGCCTCCCGTCCAAACATCTATTGTGGGTCCCCAGTTTGTGTTTATGACCAGAAGGAACATCTTTGTCAAATCCTATTTAATGAACTTCTTTCATCCACTTCCTCTAATCAGTTGTATGACTCCTAGTTTCTGCCTGTCTGTGTTCTTCAATGACACTAAGGTCAAGAACTGTAGGTGCTGATTTAATTTGATCAAGTTGTAAGTGGATTTTTGACATGATCATTTCTACATGTAGAATTATAATATAATTCATCATTCATTTTTTTCCTAAAAATCTATGATATGTATAGATATAAATATATACTGTATATACATGTACTGTGTTTATCAGGAGCAGACCACAACCTCAGAAACTGTATGTACCGGTAGCTTACCTTCAAGATATGTGGTTGTGTTTTTTCCTTATGCATAATGGTAAAAAAGAAGAAAAAAAAGATAAGATGTTCGTGAACAAGTGATTCAGTGCAGCCCTTATCCAGTCTTTTTTTATTTATTTTGGCAATTTAGAATCTAGGAATCAACAAGAAGATACAATTGTATTTAAAAATCCATTGGTAAAAAAAAAAAACACCAGAGGAAAAGTAGATCATTACTGTTTAGTGTCCTTTCCCTGTGTCACTCAACACGTAGAACAGAGAATGAAAGTGAGAAGCCTCCTCTGCATGCTGTCTGCTCAGTGTCTTTCAAAACTTCAGTGATCCAATGCAGGAGGCACCACTGTACCTCCAGGTGCCAACAGACAATTTGGAGGAAGGAAATACACTTGGCAATGGTAAAAAAAGTTAGAAGCGTGGACATGTCTGCTTCCTCTTTTGCCGTCTGAAACCCATGTAGGCAAACAAGTAGTTTAGTATTAGGATGTAGAAAGCTGTCAATGAGTCCTTTAAGCTGCAGGTTTGAAAACAAGTCAGATATGCAAAGGAGGAACCAAACTGTTAAATGTTATATAAATAGACAACCCTGTTTCTCTGGATTTTGGGCAAAAGAAAACACTCAGAAGTAATTATGAAAAGTTCTATTGTTTTTTGCCCTGGGAGAAGACGAAAGACACATCAGCAACAGGTTAGTGACCTAGAAAAAAAAGGGGCGGGGGGGTACCCCAATGTACTGTCTCAAGTAAGAGCATTGGAAAACTGAAAAAGGGTGGGGGGAGGAAGGTCTGAGAAGAGAGATTAAAGGAGCGTGAGAGATGTCTGCATGCGGCAGAGAAAAGAGCTCTGGTGAACGTGGAGTAATAAGTTAGCAACAGCTGCAGCATCATTAGAACATTAGGATCAATCCTCAGGGCTCTTGTTTGCAGTCTTTGCCCACACAGAGGGCTGATGGCCTTCATTTGGGTCTGGTCATGCAGCTCTGGTAGTTTTTCTCACATGTGAGATCTGTGATGTCTGGTGTTTGGCTAATTGAGTTCATCCAAGCTTTAATGTGTCTTCAGTTAAGGGTTGATCTTCCTCCCTGTAACCCATCTTTCATTTTATACACTTCACTCAGGAAGTCGACATTGATTGATCCCTTAAAATAAATATAAAATACTTTTACCAACAACGTATGGTTTAGTCATAGCAGCTATAATTGTTTTCATATACTAGATATATGACATACTGTAATAACAGTGTTTTTCTCTGTACATTTAGAAACACAACAACCTGGTGAGGATTTATAAATCTTGTCTGCATTGTCTACCAGCCTTTGGTTCTCTTGTTTTTCAGGAGTTGATTGTTTAACCTG
>NC_024314.1:6460417-6475585 GCF_000523025.1 Cynoglossus semilaevis
ATTAATGACCCTGACTGAACATTGTCTTTGTGACTGTGAGGTCTGTGTTAGCATTTTTCTTCACAGCATTATTTAAAATGTAACGTCCGTGAAATTTATTCTGTGCCTTTACTTACTTACGAAGCTTCTTTTTTTTAATAATTTGATGTATTTACTAAGTCATTAATCAACAAATACAATGGTACAGCAGCCCAAAGTTGTATTCTACTATGACAAAGAAAACACAATTACAGTTAGAGAGTCTAACAGGATAAAAGTTTAAAACCACATTGACCTGTTTTTCACCTGCTGAATTACATCAAAAAAAGAGAATTGTCTTAAAGGACTGCCAGAAACCCTACTCTGTAGATTTTCCATGGTCGTGCCTAAATCCTTCTAATGACCTTAACAATGTCTCTGTCTGGTGCTGGCAGGGTTGTTTGGAGGTGCAGACTGGCTTTCTCCTCCATCTCTTTAGCAGACATGTAACGGCCTCCAACCATTTTAAATTGCATCCACTTCACACATCATTTGTGTCTCCGCTATAAAATGGAACATACGATCTCTACCACAGGGGGATCCATAACAGTTTTCCAGCCTGTGTTTTTTATTGCCATATTTAGAGCCTTCATAAACATAGAGCAAAGCATTAAAGAAAAGAAAGAGAGTGTGAAGTCAAAGCGAGAAAAAAATGCAGTTGTTTCTGTAAATACTCAAGCCGACAGACCAATTGCTTGACTTCAGACAGTCATACAAAGGAAATACAAAATACCCGTTCAACTACAAATTGTTGATTCAAATTGCACATTCAAACTGCAAGAAATTGCCTTCAACAGTCGGTGCACACGTGTAGGCACATGCTCTCCCTACCTTCAGGCATTAAAATCACAGTTATTTTTTTAGTGATTTTTTTTTTTTTTTGATGGTAACACTTACACAAGCACACACAGATACACACATTAAGCCATAGTCCCACATATTGTTTAGCACACAACACGCATTCTCTCATTGTTCTCCCGGAGCTGCAAGGTCAACAAGGGTCCTCTCTGATAGACTCAACACAGAGTGGATAGAGGGTGAACAAAGCCTGTGATGCTAATACAGGCATCAACCCTGCATGCATATGAAAGCAAAGATGCTCTTTACATAAACTATGCATGTAAATATTCTTGTGTCTCTGGGTGTTTGCTACAAAAGAAAATGAATACATCACAGAGATATACTGTAGCATTTACCTTAGTTGGCCTTTGAACTCAGTAACAAGGTAGTCAATTTTTAAGCTGTCCTGCATCAGCTTTTATGAAATTCCTATTTTTATTAAAAAAGTATAATTTTTTGGTAAGTTTTCAGCATCTTGTGCATATTCACATAACCGATTGTAACTACATAATGCTCTAGTCTGAGAATGTTTTTTTTGTTTTGTTTTTACGGTCGGACAAAAAGCAAGTACTAGTAGTGCATGTACTAACTTATGGAGTGCTGATATCACAAATAACAAATTCTACTTTATAAATGGGCAACTTTTGTTAAACCACTGCAATGTGTTTGAGGCAATTTTCTTTAAGAAATGTTCTCAAAGTGACCCAACTATATAGACAAACTCATTGTAACCACTATTTTTTAATTGGCAGTAGTGGCAAGTACAAAAGAAGAATCCGGACGGGGGGTGTTTGTTGTTTATTTTTTTGCCAAAAGATCTAGCAGCTTGCAAACAAATATTGACAATTTATCTCTTTGTAGGAACAAATCTAACCTGTGGTTCAACATTTAAGTTTTTTTGAAAATGTCAATTTTGCTGTGTTTCCTGGAAAGAGGATGTACACAACACATACTTGTGTTGTATTGTGCTGACTTTTAACTGGTAGTCAGTATCTCCCCACTTCATGTGCCGTTTGACGCTGCTTCCACTTATCTTCACTCTGCCAGACAGCCCACTGAACACTTTGAGGGGAAGAAGAAAATAAGTGAGGAAAAAAGTGAGGAAGACAAAAAGATGTCTTTTTATCACAAGTCAATTAAAAAGTTTCCCTCAATTTTTCTGGCATCACAGATGGAATGACTGCATATTGAATTTTTATCTTTGTGTATATGGTAGTACACAGTAGACATTCCACTTAATGTTCTGTCAACAAGTAGTGGTTGAATTTGTATCTGTGCTGTCCTACTGTAGACTGTCGGCAACACTGCACCGGAAAAATCTCAAACATCTACATCATCAGGTATGATGCAAATAACAAGTATTATGTCTCTAGTTTAATAAGTATAATTCTCCAGTTAGCTAGTTATGTTGCTATTTATACGGTTGGTTTGCTAGCTACTCATTAGCAAATAACAAGTATCACGTCTCTAGTTTAATAAGTATAATTCTCCAAATGTTTATTTGACAACTTTTGGAAAACATTGGCTGTGATTGTCATAATCACAGATAAAAAAAAGAGAAGACCAGACTTAGATGTGTTCAGAAGCCCTGCTCTTGAATGACTCATGTCATTTTCCATTCCCAAGCCTGAATCACTTTAATGACCTCTGCAGTGTCTGTGCAACCCCTTTATGACTTCTGTCACTATTTTTACAGCTGTAAGAACAGACGCAAAAAAATAAAAGGAGGTGGAATGAAGTCGGCTTATTCCACAAACCCCATTATCATAAAAGTTGGTACAGAACAAATCCTGAAAATGTAATAATAATAATAAAAAAACTTCCAGACATTTTCTGATAGTTTTACTACTTGGAGTTTTATTAAAAGCTTTATTTTCTGTAACAGAAAGAATATGCAAGATTAAAAAAGCTGTTAGGTCTGGTAGCTCAGACCTTTGTCACTGAAAACAGTTGCATCCAGGACCCAATTGGACGTCATACAGCTACACATTGAGCTCTGAGATATCAAATTGTTCTGCCTCCTGAAGCCTGCTGCAGTCATTGTGTGTAGTTACAAGGTGGTTCACTAAGCAAGAGATGTACTACATCCCTATCACTTACTAATTTTTAATTTAAGATCTCTGGGGCTGTGAATTAAAAGCCCGTCTGGTTACTGTTTCTTTTTTATATTTTTTTTTCTCTTTCATTCCGAAGCAACTTCTTCATTGCTGTAAGTCCTTCCATTTAATTCATTTTCCTCATAACCCCTCGGTGCACTTTCATTTTCATCTCTCTCTTCTCCCCTGTCACTAATTCCAATTAAATACAAGGAATGTCATCTTTTATTAATGACATTGTTAATGAAACAGTGCCACTTTTGTGAGGAACAAAAGTTTTTAACAATTAATGTGTTGCTATTAAAGTGAAAGAAGTTACTCTCACTAGAGTAGCTGTGACATGTTTCGTGTTGTGGGTGAATTCCTCCACATATGCTAACAGCCACAATTCCTTATGGAGTTTTTAAAATCACACATGGGTGCTTAAAAAAACCTTCTTTGTGCTGGTATTCCTTAGGCATTAAATATTATAATAGTGAAGCTTGTGTCATATGGACCCACAGGAATTCTTGTACGCTATGGAATAATTTTACCCTGTACATTCACAGCACATTGAATCAAATAGACAGTGTAGTGATCATTTTAACTCAAAAAGCACAAGTTCTGGCTGTAAGGGAAAAAAAAGGTTTCACAGTCCAGAAACCAGGAAAAAAAAAGGTTTCACAGTCCAGAAACCTGCAGTATAAGATCAGCTGAACTCTTACTGTAATTGGCCATAGTTGTGAATGTGAGTATGAATGGTTGTGTGTATCTATGAGTGGCCTTGAGAGAACATCTCTCTGGGACTGGGCCAAATCTTGTATGCAAATATAGGTGGATAAAGAGTTAAATGACAATCACAAGCAAATTATTTTTTTCTACTTATGGTTTGGTAACTAACATCATTGATTAATTAATCTTTTATATGTCTGATGTGCGGGAGATATTAGAGAAGCACCATTTAGCATCCTTTCCAGTCCTGGTGTCCATAACTGTGATTTGTAGATTGTGTTCTCCACCCCGTCGCTCATCCCCTTCTACACATAGGAGGCTGATTATAGGCCCATCTAATGAGTGTCATTCTGAATGAATTGCTGTTGCTGTCAAGTGTAGCGCTCCCTGGTGCTGTCCTATCACCCTTCACTAATGATCAAATACCTTCTACTTCCTCCTGCTCCCTTCCGTAGTCATTCTCCTTTGGTTGATTTTTTTTTTACCTCACCTTTACCATTCTTTTTAAACACATTCATTACCATCCATCCTCAGAGCGAAAATTGGGAATGCTACAGTGTTTTCTCTCTGTGGTTGGATGCATGGCTGCTCTTTTTGATTGTTTTTGTAAGCAGCCTGAAAACATTGGCGAGGAGTGATATGATAGTGTACTCAGAGGTTTGACAAGGTGAATCCAGATGCTGCATGTGTTGACGAGATGCTGGACATAATGTGATTTCTGACTGGACCGTGGCAAGAGAAGACTGAAAATCTGATATGTTGGACATTCCTGTGTCTGGCGAAAGGAGACAAAAAATGTATTACTGGTGTCAAGTTTGCACTGCCACAATCTACAGAATAAGAATGATTTTGCTCGTGTTTGTCTTTTTGTGTATGAGCTGTTAAAGTGAGCTTTTTGTTTTGTGAAAGACTTTATGTCATGTCCGTATCACCCCCCCAGGCTAGTTATGATGTGCTGGTATCTTATTTGGCATCCTTTCACTCTAACTCATAACCCCCCTCACCCTGAAGGTAACACATCTCACAGTCACTCAATTCTGTCCGTCCACTTTTTCCCCCTGGCTTGTTGGGCTGCTGGGTGTCCGTCCATCACAATGCTGAATATCCAAAGATGGACTTCTTTGTACCCACAGCCATGGTGGACCCTCTGATCAGTTGGGAGACATACATATTTTATATGTTCCTACACATTATTGCTGTTGAATATGGACCTTCTGTCATATAGGAATGTGTAATGTTTTGACATTTTATTGTTTGATATGATTTCTGCTGATTTAATATAGTGTATTTTACCACTGCTGTCACCTATGTGTGTAAGGGCTTTCCGTTTTCTCTGGTATACAAGACAGATTTCCTTCCCAGCTGCAAGACAAGTACAAATCTGTGCTAAAGTTTAATCCTGTTGATGCTAAAAATCTGATTAAGGTCTGTCGCCTTTTGGCAGACTGCACATGTGTGTGTGTAACGTACAAATGTGAAGGGTGAGGAGGACTTTTAGGTGTTTACATATAAAAATGTATTCAATTAACAATGCGGGGATGGTTATTGAGTAATTTTGCAGTTAATATTTTTAACATTATATATATATATATATTTATATATGTGTGTGTGCGCGCATAGTGTATATATAAATATATGAAATGCAGTTTCAAATATTTTTAACTTCCCCTGGGTCAGCACTAAAGAATGCTGCCACATACAACCACATGCAGCACACGTTCCTGAGAATGTTAACTTCCAAACCAGAAATGGTGGCTGTCATTATGTGGTCAGTTTAACGCCGAGGTTCACATCATCCAATGAAACTCTCTGGCACTGGATTAAATTACTTCTCCCAGATACCATCTGTCAAGATGTCACACATCACAACCTCCTATTGACAAAGCATCATGTTGTCAGTTTTGATTGTTGAATGCTGGAAAGCTAATCAATATGCAAAAGAGATACATTTCCTGACACGGTGATGCTTTGACTGTTCGGTACTGTTGTAATTCCTTGGTAAATATACTACATTAGTGCAATGTCTAATCCTTCCACTGTTGATGCTATTTTGTCAAAAGTTTAGTCTAAAGTTTTGAACAGCATTATAAAGAATGGTCTTTTAAAGGAAGTGTTTTTTATTAATATGTGTTTAATACGTATTTGGATATTATTAAAGCATATGTGTTTAACCAGTGGTTCTATGCCGTTTTAGGTGGCAACGGTGCTGAGATATGTTAGTTAAAAGACAATTGATCTATGAGGTATTATTTGTTAGATGCCAAAAAGAAATTAAATGTTGCCTTATTCAATTCCATGACTTATTTTCTGGTGTTATGGAACAGCATGTTGATATGATTGCAATCAAGTATGTCTTTATTCCAAAGACTCTCGTTGATTTCTTTAAAGTTAACTTGTCACATATTTTATTTTATTTTTATTTTTTTTGCCTCTGTCACAGTATGACAAAGTATGTGAAAATGAAATGAAAAGACCTGCATTTCATAAAAGAAATAGGGACTTAAAGAGAGAGAGAGAGAGAGACATTTGTAAGACGATTATAAACAAAACAAAAAAAGCACTAAGCTGTTTCATAAGTTCTGTTGTTGTTTTTTTCTTGCTACATGACTTGAAAGTAAGATATTGTGCCTGAGACATTCTTTGTGTGTGTGTGAGCTCAAAGCTGTGTTTGTTTGTGGCTACTTGATTGATTCACTTTAATGGTTGTTATCAAAGTTAGAAATGGATGCATTACAAGAAAAGGAAAGTATCTGAGGGAAACAACGCTGGTTGTATACTCTCGCTCCCTTTTTTTCTTCTTAATGGCAGCTTCTGAGTAGAGAGTTTCCTCTTCAGATGTATGCAGAAAAAGACTTTTCTCAGAGGAAGGGTCAGATTTGACACCGTTAGTGTGGATAACATTATAGTGTCAGTGATAAATTGATAGCGGACCAGTAGGTGCCTTCATAACCAGGCAGCAGCAGGAGGTACAGATCATTTGGCACTGTTCACATTTACAACAAAATCATATATTTGTTGGAAAAGAAAAGAAAGGATTCTGCCCCTGCATTATGTGACACCCAACTGTGTCCTAAGTAAACAGGATATTTTTCCCCAGTTGAAAAGACACATCGTTGTGTGTAGTTTTTTCCCTGACATATATTGTATAGCATCTATTTTTTATTTTATCAGCTTGTTTGTCACAAAATGTGTAGAAATAAGTTTGAGCAACTTTATCTGCTACTGTTACTAAACTTATGAAACAGAATGTGACAGTAAAAGTTAGACAATTATATGTATGGATACATGGGTAAAATGATAGGTAGATTGGATGGATGGATGGATGGATGGATGGATGGATGGATGAATTGTATGATTGTATCATTTGTGGCTTGCTGCCTATGCCTATGACCTCCTGCACTGTCAGAGGACATTATTGTGAACACTGTTGTGTTTGAAATGACCATTTTCTGTGCTCAGACCAGCACAGGTAGAATAATCTTAAGGAAAGAAAGAGCCAGAGCATGCCCTATGATGTCCACAAAAGGGCATGTAGCAGTGAGTCTTCCTAGTTTAAGCTAATTAGTTCATGTATCATGAATTAGCATTAGCCCAATGGATTTGTCAGAGCCCATTGTAAACTTTCAGTCACATGAGTTTCTATTTTCAGCGGGACATAGACTGTGGGTGCAAAATGAAAAAAGAAATCATAACGTTAAAAAAAAACAGTTTTACTTTTGCTGTGTTTATGACATTAAATTAAAGAAAAAGAGAACCCCCCCCCCCCCCTTACACAGTCTTATACTAACAATGGCATCATGAGACCTGTGAAATGCATGACAGATCTTCCCTTAGGCTCTGACTGCTGGAGATGCTGGTGAGCCAATGCTTACACTAACACACTGCTGATGTGTCAGTAAAGTTTAGCCCAATGTAGAATGACATTTCAGCTCCTGAAGCCAATACAACTTTGAACTGCCATAATACTATCTGCGGGAGTGGACTCCTGTCTGCCTCGCTGTTCTCAGTAGGGATCACACACCAGAGGTCGGTGCATCTCTCACACTTCACCTCACTTCACCAACTAAAAGTCGTGATGCCCTTCCGTCTTCCTCTCTTTTCCTTCTCTCATCTTGTTACTTGCCTTTCCTGCCAAATAGGTATTAATGATTCGAACAGCCTATCTGGTACCTGTGTTAGCCAGAGATAGAGGTGTTGCCTTAAAATATTGTACCAACAGTTGGAAGGATTTGATATGGCATTTTGGACAGATTTCATATTCCTATGAGGAAGGATCCCTTGGACTCGTGCTACTTTCTTGACTTGTTTTTACTTGGCATCACTATAAACAAACTCTATTAAAACATGACCGTCTGTGGGAGGAATACAAGCAGCCCGGCATTAAAAGTTTCATTATCCTAGAAAACTGGGACAAAGGGGAGATTTACAGCCCAGCACTGCTGAATATAAATGCCAGTTACTGTTTACTGGGCCACTGGCCTAAGCTTTGCTTATAACGAGGTATGAAAATCAACGTTTTGGAAGCAATTAGCCAAGTTGAAATCAACCTTTACCCTAAAAGTTGACTGATATTAATATATTAAACCCTTCTTCTTCATCCACTTTTTTATCTTTTATTGATTATTCTTGTTTAAGTTCCTAGCACTGCCTAGTAACGTGAATAAAATTCAATCAAACTGTAAGAGAGTTTTTCCAAATTGGGGGAGGGCCCCCCTAGAGGATGTGTTGACTATCACACGGGCGGTGCAACAAGCCAGATGTTTGTTTTAACATTTTCTTTATTTGTACCACGATAGAAAGTATCGTACTGATATATATATATATATATATATGTTCTAGGAGAATATCATTGTAGGAATTACAGAACAAAAAAAGTTTGGCGACGTGTAGTAACAAAATGAAGGAGGAGGGGAGGGGCAACAATCTAAATTACTAATAAAGAGGGGTGCTGTATACTCTCTACTCTCTGTGTCTTTTCTCCTTTTTATCAATTTCTTTTTCTTATTACATTTCCTTTTGACCCACTATATCCCTAAATAGTTATTCATTCATTCTTCCCCTCTCCTTATCTATATTGGAATTAATCACACAATTTCTCTGTATGTTTCTGCTCTTTGACCCCAAACAGCCCTTGTCATTAATTGGCCTCATTGTCATTTATCATCGCTGGGACAAAGTGACAGTTTTCTCTGGTTCTTTGATTATTTTTTCCCCTCTTCATACAATACAAAGTTTTTAGTGACAACACACTGTGACATTAAAGTTCTAGGCTTGTACAAACAGAGACTGTGGTTTAAGTGTCTCCTAATCAAAGGTTGAAACAAGAGATCAACAAAAGTAACAAAATGAAAGGGACAAATAGAATATACTGTAATGGAAGAAAGTTAAAGGAAGGGGAGACAGAGAACAGGATGCAGAGAGAAGAAAAGGGATGGACTTGAGGGAAAGTGAATAAAAACACAGTAAACGAAAGAACAGGAAACAAATGAACAGGTGAGCAATTGAATGAAAAGGAAGTAAAAGATAAGTAAGAAACAAAGGGAGAACCTGTGGTCAGCATATATGCAGTATGAATTTGGATCAGACATTCGCTGGCTTACTGTATCTATATGCATGCACCAAACAAGATGCCTGGCTCTGACGAAGTGAGCCTTGTTTAGGGAAACCACACACACACACACTGACTTCTCTCTGGGGACACCACAGTGGCACAAAAGGTGCAGATGAAGGAATATACAAACAGGCACGCTACCTGACATGACACACACGAGGGGATGTGGCTTATTTACTTACTGTACAGTACCTGTTTTGTGAGGCCTTGGGGGGTCCCTGGTGTGCGTAGTCATATGCGTAATGCCTCACAACCCCACCTACCTGCATCATTCTTTCCATAACCAGAGACAAAACACTAACCAACCGTGGGACCTAGGCCTGGATATTCCCACCTCTTCCCCTCCTCCTGACGGAGTCGGCTGTTGTGTACCTGCCACTCAACTTTAGGTTAACGTGATTAAAAAAAAAAAAAAGGAAATTATATTTCTAAATGTTATTTTGCGTTTTTTTAGTTGCAATTTTGTTGGCAAGATAATGCATCTCCAAAGTAATTTATTTTTTGAAAGTTTTTATTTACCCAGTGACTCAGCTCATGTGACAATCCAGACGGCAGTCAAAATTGATTTCACTCTATATGTTTCAGCTTAGATTTCCCATCATGCAAAAAAAAAAAATATATATATATATATATATATAGTGTGTGTGATTCTCCAAGAGATATCATTTATAATGTTTTTGTTTATCTGTGTTTTTTTATAGAATAGTCCATTACAGCAAAATGTTGCTAAAGTTGGTGTAGAAATAATATGCAAATTGAACTTGCTGTGCTAGTTTAGGGCTTATTTTTTCTGGTCTGTAGATAAGGTCATTAAATACAGTACGAGTATTTTATCTGGGTACTGCCATATACTGAGTACCCTCAGCAATCGCTCTTTAGTGTGAGAAAGCCGTGGATGTCACCAGTCTCTCCATCTCCCCTCATACATGGATGAGCGATGCCTCTACAACAATGTAAACACTCACTGCATTCAAACAGTGGTTTATGCTTTTCTCATTAAGTTTTTACACTGTACAAACATGTGTGAGCATGTGCATGCATTGCTCCAGTGCTGGCCTCTGTGAAGAGGGCCTATTACTCCAGGCTTGCAATTAAAAACCAAACCACTCACTTAACAGCAATGTCTTTCCCCGCCCACTCAAATCACGTCTCGTCTGCCTTCTGTGAGCAGTACGTCAGTTGGGTGAGAGTGTTTCTATATGGAGAGAGAGGGAAAAAGGGGCACTTCTCAATCTGACACTTCATGGCGTGTGAAATTTAATTAAACACACTTCACGACCATCTGCACAAGATTATATACAGAAAAAAGTATGCAAATATATAACAAGCTGCTTTACCCATAGTTTATTATTTGCATATTTGTTGTGCTTAGTTGTTTTCTTTCCTTTTATCACCTGCTCAGTGTCACTTCATGCAGCTTTTCCAGTAAACATTTTATAGACCTTCTTGAGAGGCAAAGTACACAACGGCTAAGGTCAAGTGGCTGCTGTTCAGACTAAATAAGAGTCGGTTCTGTGAATAGTCTTGAGTACACCGATTTCAAAAATAGTCCTGTGGCCTCATGACTACCTTGAGGCACCCTTGAGCAAGGTACTTAAAGTCCTAATCACTCCAGTGGAAGTGCTCAGTAGCCAACAGATGGATGAGCTGGGCAACTTCCAGGTCTGGTACTGTTGAGTGTGGCACATGGTCCTCAGTTAGCAGTAAGTGATGGAGAATTAGTTTGAAACAGCAGACAAAAGTGAACCAAATCCTTGTTCACGCAGCCATATGCCAAGAGTTGATGAGTGGTTCTCCATGGAGTGTTAAAGGAAGTCTAGGTTTGTTCCCTACTGAACTGCAGTTTGAATTGATGCTTTGAAGCTGTTTGGTAATTGGTTGACAGATGATGTTCTGTTTTTTGGTTGAGTATTATCCTTACCACAGGTGTTTACAATGAAGGAGCAGCTGTTGTAGTGAGCTTTCAATTTATTTACTCTGTTTGTAAGGGCAGTAATATGCATAAATATATAAGTGAACTTGCGTATAGCTGTAATGGAACTTATTTCATGCGAATGTTTTACCCTGGTTATACTCCAACATTTAATATTTAAATAGAGGGCTGTTAGGTTTTTTTGGTTTTTTTTTGACATTGTTCCAGAAATTACCAGAGTGCACTGATTAGTGTTGGCTTTAAATATATATGTGCTATCATTATCCACTTAAAGAAAAATGGCAGTCTGTCAGATGGGAATCTACTGACACTTGCATTGACTCTTTATAATTTTGAAGTTCCCTAGCAACCTATAAGAAGTGAGCTGTGTCAAAAGTCTGTGACTCTGGTCCAAGCCAGGAATTATGTCTCATATT
This sequence comes from Cynoglossus semilaevis, assembly GCF_000523025.1. Classification (NCBI taxonomy): domain Eukaryota; kingdom Metazoa; phylum Chordata; class Actinopteri; order Pleuronectiformes; family Cynoglossidae; genus Cynoglossus; species Cynoglossus semilaevis. The sequence goes on from NC_024314.1 coordinate 6,472,043, forward strand.
GGATCGGGTTTAGAGTCCAACTCCACCACAGAAGACTTCCACTATGAGACAAGACAAGGTTTGAAGAGAAGGCTGCTGGAAGGAGGACGATAGACATATACTGATGGACATATACACTCTATCAGAGTTAGAATAATTTATTCAAAGGTTCTTTGTCATCTAGGTCATTTCCACCCCTTGAAAGTTAGAAGTAGGCAGGTGGACCTAATTGAGTCTTTTGCAGTCTATTGGCCCAGTTCTATGACAAGTTTAAGCCTTCTTTGGAAACATTTTCAAACTTTTAACAGACTAAAAAACCCAGTTTGGTTCAGCCAAAAAACAACAAAAGCTTTGTTATTATTATAGTACAACAGTATAAGAAGTATAAAAATAATAATATAATAAAGTATTTACAACAAAAGTGTGTATTATTAAAATTAATTTGTCAGTTATCCCTCAAAGATGCAACACAAAAATTAGATAAACATTGTTAAATCATACAGTAAAAATAAAACAATGTAATATCAGGCCATGCAGTTGTCATCTGTCCCTTTTTGCAGTTTCACTCCGTCTGGGACAGATCTAACATACTTGGCAGTTTCTTCTTTCCCTGGTGTTAACTTCCTGCTGCCATGGGTTCCTAATGTCCCAGATGTTCATGCATGCTCTCCTGTGCTTCTTATCTGTCCGTGAAGTGCACTTTGCCTTTTAGTCTGGCATTTTGTGCCCTAGGCAGTGTTCATGTGGTGTGAAGGTGGGAAGAGTGGTGCGACACAGACGCTAAAAAAGGTGACTGTGCCAGTGTATGGGCAATGTGAGGTAACACTGAAGAACCAGATGCTTGATGCTTTTTTCTTGGATGAATTATTTCTTCTGGAGAACCCATAATCACATAGATCCTTTGTCAAAAACATTTTTTTTTCACAGATTCACTGGGAACATTATATGAACATACTGTGGAAAAGAGAAGTGACACGTACACTGCACACAGTGTCTCATTTAGAACAAAATAGACTCTGTGTGCAGTGTACATGTGGTTGTATTAGTTTTAAGTATGCTAGATTTGAATGAACATAATTTGACAGTACAGCAATTTTCTGGCACAATCTATCAACGCAAGCTGGAAACACATTACATCCCACGTACTTGTGCATGATATGGCTCCAATAATTTGTTTGCCTCAGCACTGTGGATGCACAGCGACCCAGTTCAGCCTGAGAATGCTCATTAAGCCGTAGTAGCGTAGATGTACAATATAAGACTCTTAATGTCGATAAATTAGGCTGCATCAAGTTCTACTAATGTTCTATTCAAGTTGTAGTAGTTTGTTTTGGCCCCTGCTCTGAAATATCTCTTACAGACTGGGCCTCTGTTTTTCTGAAGTACAACTTCACATCTGTGTTTTATGCACTCATCTCCTGTATGGCAGCCGTCTCGCACACTACACTGAACTTGCCCCATGGGGCATTGTTTCAACCTATCACCCTGCTAGTCTTCAGTCAGGTTCAGCTGTGAGTATTGTCTACCCGCTGGGATTCTCTGCAGTGCAGTGTGAAGGGAGAGGAGATAGAAGAGGTAGAAAAAAGAGAGAGTTCAACTCGAGGTTTTTCACTTTGCAACTCGGGCAATTCTTGCAAGAGAGGCTGAGTGCTCTCAGTCGGGAAGTAAGCTAAAAGAGTTTGTCAGATGAAGTCCGGACCTGCAACCTCTTTTTGCCACCTAAACGACCTTTTTATCTGTGTGCCTTTTAACATTCAGTTATCCCGGACACAGTTCGACAATTTTTATTGTAACCTATATTCAGGACTACCAGTGACTGTCTTTTTTTCAGTGCACTGTACACAATTTGTGAAAAGATACTTTTACCAAAATGGTGGTGAGGCAAAATGAATTTTCCTACATGTGGAAACACAATGTAAATAAGAAGCTCCTTTGCTTAATATAATGTCTTGATTATACGATTATAATGATGGTTTGATTAATGAGGTATTAATTAAAGTACGTTTTCCAGAGCAATCATTTTCTTTCAAACAGTATCATTTGAACCAACTGCTACGATGTATCAACATTTGATGTCCAGTTATAGTTTAATTTAATGCTGGTTAAAATCCTTATTCTACCAGCAGCTCTCAGTTCTGCCAGTGTTTTTGCCCGTGGCCCTTTTCAGTAGTTTCCTTCTTCTTTACATCAGAGAGCCAGTTTGATATGACCCACCTTCTGGAAACACAGCAACTACACCTCTTTGGGATGGGGTCGCCTGAGGGGGGTGACTAGTTTAGGACCCGTTTCGGGGCTTGTAATTTTCCTCAGGCCCTGTCTTATAAATTCCCCTCTTACAGTCAATTCTCACACTCAGTGTCACTAACGACAGGACAGGGTTTAGGTGGCTTATGTAACAGTCCATTAAGTTTGCTGTAGAAATGGCCTGTGATGCTTGAGAGTGAGTCTGCAGCCGACACCTAGAGATAAGTAATGTCAGAGAGAGACAGTGATACGAATGGGGCCTCTTAGATCTTTTATGGAACATTAGACTGAGTGAAGTAATGACCTCATTTGAGTGGATTTGGCATACATTTGTGCTCAGGAAAACACACACATGGATAGATACAGAGACACAAAGACACACACACACACATACGATGGAGTGGGCGGGGATGCGGAGACACATATCCACACTCCATCACAGCCCATCTATGTAGGTCCTTCTGCTTGTTTTACCCAGCTGGAGCTGCTTATCTTGGGCAAAATCTTGGATGTTTTCAGCTGAATAAGCTGCAGCTAGATTACACTGCCCCCCACCCCCCTCCTCCCATCCACCATATGTATTAATGAGGCAGTTCCTTCTTGCTGAGAACCCCCTTTCATACTGTTGTTGTGCAGTTTATGCCCCAGTGGGCTACTGCCCACAGATGTAATTGTTTTAAATTTGTAACCGTACACTCACTCAATTAGGACAAGAGCAATCCTTTGTTTTTTTATTCTTTTTTGCTTGTCTGCAAAATGCATAAGCAGTGGATGTGGAACAATAAGTGGATATGTTTGTCTTTTATCCGGAGGGTTTGGGGGTTTCATTCTTGCTCCTGCCAATAGAAGTACTAGGCACATACTATAGCTCTGAAACCCAAGTTTCTAGAAGAGTCAGGACTGGTGCGTCATAAAAGGAAACTCCTAAGAACACACACATATGCACATACACAATTACATGCATACACACTCACACACACGTACGTATACAAACTAATTTCGTAGCTGTTGGTGTTGACTTCAGCTGCAGTGGACAGTTTACGTCCTTAATTAAATGTTACTCAAAGACCAAAGCAGATGAACGGATCAACAGTTATATTGAAACTCTGAGGCTCAGACCTAATGCATATGCTGCGGAATAATTATCCACACAGCTGATCACAAAGAATGATGAGACACTAATTGCCTACACAGCAGCTCATCAAGAAAATGTCAAAGAATAAAATCAAGTGTTCTGAAAATGTGTCATAGTCAGGGAAGAAAATGCCAGTTTAATCAGAGATCAGTAAGTGTTGCAAATATACTGTATATATATATATA
>NC_024314.1:6477711-6542058 GCF_000523025.1 Cynoglossus semilaevis
GTATATTAATATTATTTTGACGCAATATGGACATAATGTTATAACATGAATCAAATGGACAGTGTAATGAACTTCTACCAATTTATCCTGGCCAGAGTCAATTATAGATATTTAACCCTCACAGCCAACCATGTCCTATATGTTTTGAGACTGTAAAAGGAGACAAACTGTGTTGCCCTCCAGTAAGCGGAAATCATTTTGTTGACTAATATTATCAAGTGAAATTCTTGAAACACTTCAGTGACTCTTCTTTAAAACTGAACTCTTCCATCCTGAGTTTCTGTGTTGCTCAGTGTTTGGTCAAAGAAATGTGAATTTATCCTGTTTTGTTGCCAAAGTACTTTAGATCCTTAGAGCGCATACTGCACTGGTTTTGTGAAACCCAAATCGATGGCGAACACTATGTGAACATTGTCTTGTTGAATCTTGCAGATTTTTTTTCATTTAGGACCTGTGATTTCAAGGTAAGGATAGTTACATTGAGAGTGGCAATCTGACACAGAGCAAAAAAAGAACTATTGAAGTCCTTCCTTTGTGCATCAGTTTCAAGGATATTTTCACGAGCACAGAATATGAATGCTTTGAGGTCCGTTTTTTTCAAAATGAGAAAAGCTTATTCTCCTACCAACGTGTACTTCTTAATCATCATATTTTTTGCACCCCACAGTTTCTCAGCTCTTTACTGCGTCTGCTTCCACTTGTCTTATTTTCTCTCCATACTCCTTGCATGTCTATCTCCTGCCTTTCCTCTCTAGAAGAGGATTAATTGCCTTTGGGTTTTTTTTTTTTTGTTTTTTTTTTTTGTAATTGAGAGATGCAAGTGTCCCCTGTGACATTGAGTGAAATATAATAATAGCCCCTGGAAATCTTGAAATTAAAATAGAAAAAGGTTCATGTTGAAGTTAATAGTGGAAGAGTGTGCTTCTCCTTGGCTTCCATTAAATGTGCTGTAATTGGAAATGAACTGAACAAAGCCTGCGCAAAGGTTTATGAAATTCACACAGCTCTCGACTCCAGTAGGTGTTGATACTCTCACCTCATTATAGAGACAAAATATGTTCAAACACACACACACACAGACACATGCAAACACACGTTTGTTATTGCCACAAAGCTATGTGGGAATAACAGATGTTCACCCAAAATTCGCAGTTATCTCATAAATAATACTTCTGACTACTGTGCTATATGTGTTCAGACATTAATAACTGATAACATAATTATGGATATTGAGGGAGAAACAAGAACCTGAGGGTCTTGCAATTTGTCTTCACATCGTTTTTTCAGACTTTATTTTTTCTTTTACTTGTGTCCTACTTCAGTTTAATTTGCCATTCAGAACACATCTCTAGTGCAGTTACTGTAGGCTGGATGTTCAGGTTGAGAGTCTCACAGGTCACAGTCTGGCTGGGAATAGGATGTCGGTCCAATCATGTGAGGAATTTGATGGAAATAGGTTTTTAAAAGTTGTTCAGAGGTTAATCTTGGGGCAAGCAAATCAATTCAAGACGCAATTTTTTTAACCTGAATACGGGCCGCTTACTTGTAAGTATGACATCATGTCAACCGAAGTGACTTCCGGTAAAAGTAAGATTGTTTTTTATTAATTGTTTTTATTGATGTTATGTGGAGCATGAACATTCTGATATAAAGGTTCAGACAAAACTAGTGAAACAATGATTAGTCAACAGTGATTTTAGTAATACTAATTATATTTTATTATAATTAATTAATTAATAAGTCAATTTAATAACAGATTAATTTGTTTGATATGCACATCAGAGATTTCATTGAAAATGTACTCGTAATTAATATCCTATTTAGATATCAATTTGCAAATCTGTTTCTCCCTGCTCCCACACACTTCTCTTTTCTGTTGTTAATTTTATGCAGTCAGGTGCAATGAGTACTATAATTATTTATCAAACGTCTCGAGGTGACATGGCTTAGCCAACACATTAAAAATGCAGCAATAGAAGTAAAAGTCCATCCATCCATCCATTTTCCCCCGCTTATCCGTTACCGGGTCGTGGGGGGAGCAGTCGCCACCCAAATCCCATTGCAGGTGGTGAGTCCACTGGAAGGTACCAACCGCCCTAACCGGGATTCGAACTTGCCCAGGAGGTGAACCCTGGGGTTCCACACCAATGACAGAGACATTGCCTCTGGGCCAAAGTGCCACTAGAAGTAAAAGTGTGCACCAAATTTGTACAGGAATTCCTACTAACTTCTGTTTTTGTTGGTCATCCATAAACACGAAATAAAAGCTTTCAACCACATAGTTTGGCCATTCAAACCATCTTTCATGTCACATAATCCTCAAAAAGTCAGAATATGGTGTGCCACATTTCATTCCTGAAATGTTTTTAACTTTCCGTTAGCCAAGCCTTATAATGTACAGTGTGACCTGCTGATGTCAAAACTGCATCAGTGATGTAGAAGTGATGTGAGTTGGTGGAATGAATACAGTTTTATCGCCACAGAATTGACAAGAGAAAAAAATATTCCTTCACATGAAGCATATGAAGTAAATCATTCCTGTGTGTGGACAGTGAGTGCTGTCTGTCTTTTTGTGGGGAGCTCTTTGAGAATGTTCGACATGAGCAGTCTCTAATAAAAATAGTAATGATGGGATCAATAAAGCTGGATTGCCACCGTGAGGGGAACTAGTGGAGGGCTTCTTTGGCTTGGCTTGAACAGAGACATAGCGTGCAGGCGTGCTTTACAGCCCAAGCTGCTCCAATTACTCTCTGATAGACTAGTGCTGCAGAGCTGATCAGAGATGACACTGTTAGGATGAATACTAAAATCTTGCCACCTTCAATGTTGCAGAAAGGCTGAATTATTTGCAGAAAGAAACAGGCAATTCATTGAAGTTAACTGAAATGTTATGGGGTGCCTCTCTTAGCCGGATTGTTTCCTTATTATCTGCATGACCGGCCTAATGCAATGCAATCACCGTGACTGACAGTGAAAATTAAAAACAGCGGTGCATGCATTATGCATAAGTAACCAGAAAACTGGAGTTCGGAAGGGAAAAGTGGGATTCAGAGCATTTTCTGAGCTGTCAGAACCAAACATGTCCAAAAGAAATATGGTTAAAAATAACAAATAATGGACTCCGTTTTTTGTGTGATAAGACTGTGCAGTCGGAGTGTAGGAAGTTAGGCATTTCATGAAATGTGAATATGGATGGGACTAATTTGCAAAGTTCGGTCACTCTGTCAATAGGCTTACAGGAATGGAAAAAACATTCAGTCTGCCTTCACTGTGAAACTAAACAAACAGAAACGTACAACAGGGATTATTTTCCCTCAATTCAAGCCCCCCTTCCGAGTTAATGGAACGATAATGGAACCATAGGTCTGGAAACATAGGAAACAATGGCAGTGCGGGATCCAGTCAGTCAAAAGAGAAAATCAACAGCCCCCTGTTGCCTGTTGTAAACCTGTATTTCTAACAGTATTTGCATTAATCAAATTATCACATGGAGGTAAAGTCATTTTGTTTGATAAAGCAACACCATTCTTGTTCCTGTCAGTGAAGTTGCTTAATTATTCACTTTGCGACCACTGTTTTGTTGTGGTTCCACTGTGTTGATACTCCAATCATTGCTGTGGTTTCCTGCAACATGACTGCAATTATTGCTAATGCTCCCTGTGTTCCTGATGGTCATTTCTGCTCCGCATTCACGTCAAACATTGCTGAGTCTGCTGCTGGCTATGTAGATGTCTTCTGTTCTGAATTGTTGCTTCTCCCTATGCGGCTATTGTGCCCCACCCCCCTCCCTTGATTCAACCCTGCAAGTAATTCCATACAGTGGATACATATAATGAAGCCTGCTGCAGTCCACCCACACTAATGTCCACATATAGTCCAGCAGAGACCCTTATTAAAAAGAGGAATCATTTTCAGCATGACAGGATTCATATAAGAGGTTAGAAGTTAGTCCTATCATATGATACAAACTTAGTAATAATACAGTATATTACTACTTAGACAACACCATACATACAATACACCATACAACACCATACATTCTCTGATGGACTTTTAACTTTTTCTTAACGTTTGTCTCAAATTGTGGGTCAGGATCTAATAGTGGGTTACATGTGTTTTTTTTAATTAACTAATTAATGAATTTTAATGGCCCAACGTTGTATATCCTGTGGGATTTTTTATTTTTTAATTTTCAAGGTTAAATCATTAAATGTAAATGTTGAATATTTTGAAAACCTTGGTACTGACTTACTGACAGTAAAATGCATGTCTCAAAGTTTTATCAATTAAACTTTGGCTTAAATTGACTTTTATTGTCCATCATAAAAAGATGTATTTGAATAAATTGTGCAATTAGTTCTAGAGACATAAAGGAACCTTAATTTACCTCGGCACTTATTCTAATCCTATTTTTCTTTTTCTCTCCTGTTTTCTCCTTCGGTGCCGTTCCCTATAAATTGCTGCAAATAAAGGTAAGAGACCTGTTTTATCTTTCATGCATTCTGTACATTGCAGTGCTTGAGAGGAAATTTACAAGTGGCTTCTGGGACTTACTCAGACATCTCAGGATAATTACTTTAAGAAAGCAATTAGCAAAACCCTTGCATTTAAAAGTGAGTAAACAACCTTCTGGCACAGTTCAAAGTGAAAGAAGGAATATTGAGTCTCCAGACAAATAATGTGTTTATCGAGGCGCTTTGTAAATTAAGAAAAAAAAAAAAAAAAAGTCATAAACATTTAGTATGTTTTTAATTGACATATATTTTATTATATATTTTAACAGCTAAATTGTATAAAATATCATTTATGAGTTCAAATGCTCTAAATTAACTACATACTATTTATTAAAACCATCTCAAAAGTAGGACTTGAACCAAACTAGTTGTATTTTATCTCAATCTTTGTTGAGTCTGGTACAACAAAGGAACAAACCAGCAAGGGCATTTCATTTTGTCACTGCCAGCTCTTGTGGACCATAATATTTGGACCCTGCTCCAAAATTATGTAAATTTTGTGATATTGTTATGATTGGATATACAACTTTGAGGCTTAAAGTCAGTAGAAGATACTTTAACCAAGAGATAGATCGGACTAGACTGCTGTGAAGCTTTGCAAACAATTCGAGTCGGGGGAAGGGGAGGGGTTGTGTTGGAAAAAGAGTACTCTCTTGCAGTAAAGAGAAAACTGCTGCTGTGCTGTCAGGGACAAATAAGTCATTGGGGCACTTTAGGAGAAGGGTCTCCAGCTCTTGATGAGGTATTCCATATGGGATGAATAGCGTTTCTAATGACCACCCCTCTGCTTATTACCACCGTGATTACGAGCCATTTGTTTGCTTTATCATGGCCCTAAACCTCAGGGGATTTACTGAGTGTGGGGATGTAAAACCATCTCCCACGAGGATATGAAGGTCACGGGGATTGTTTGATGTGGCACACAGGGTTCCATGTGCTTCAGCACATTTCTCTGCATTCTTTAAGAGTTTGAACTCATCACCCATTCGACTACTGTTAGAAATATTTATGTGCTCCTCTGGGATGGCAGTGCTACTTGGGTTTTTGTAAAACCAGCACAGAAAAAGAAAAACATGCAGACTTTAGATGTGGAGTCACAGTCAAGTGAATGAGAAGAAGACTTCGGAAATGTCAGAATGAATGTGTTGTTGTAGTTGTCGAGGGTATACTACCGTAATTGTTCTCGTTACAGCACCATCATGACTCCTGTTGTTATTATGTCTGACTGCATCGGTTTGCCATTTCCTCCTCATCTTTGCTTGCAGTCTCAGTGGGCCTCATTGTCAATAATTAAAAAATGGCAAGCAGACCCGCGTCTGCTGCAACCACCTGACAAGATATGTGCACGTGTCTGCACACAAATACACACACACTAACATAGTGTGTATCACAGGAGTGGCAAGAGGTCTGGGTGGTCTTCATATTTTTCCGTTCTCCATTAACCTTTCAATAGGGCTACCAAGACAAACAGTGAATAATGACAGAAAGTGTCATTGAGAACTGGCTAACAAGTCATTTACAGTTTATTTGGTTGCAACCATCTCTAAAGAATAAGCTGATAATTTGCATCTTTTGTATTGCTTCAATATGACTGATATTTGATATGGTTTTCTCAACCAATTAGAACATAGAATTGGTCCAGATTATCAGATTAAAGCTGCCAAGTTACCACTGAGGTGTGCTGAGCATGGCATCGTCCCTTCGTTGAGCTGCCCCCCTGCTCACTTTGGTGATTAGTAAAATGCAGAGGTCACATTTCAATGGTGTGCTGTGTCAGAATTCAAAGTAGTTTTACTTTCGTTTGGTGGACCAAAAACAGACATCCAACTTCCAACTTCTTTTAAAAAAAGGACGGAGAAGTAGGTGAACTTTAGTTTGGTTGTCTATTAAACTGAATAAAATGCTCCTTGCTACTCAGCACATTTCCATTACTACGCTTACTACATAAGGGTCAAAATTAGTTTGTGACTACTAATTAAGATTTTCCCTGAGCTGGTTTTCTTAAGTTCATCTTCAACATCCTTGTCCTGCTCCCTGGCCCATTCATTAAAATTACTAATTGATCATGGGCCAAGCTCATGGCACAGGAGCAGCATTAATAATTAACTTCTGCAAGAAAACACAGAAATGTTCGACTTTTGTAAATCACTGAATGTGGAGGTGGATGTGAAGAATCTTAATTTAACAAACCAAATAAAAACTGTCTGTATTTTATATTGATGCTTTACACACTTTTGCTTATTTTGACAAACATTCTACATAGTGAAATATTATTTTGTCAGCACTAAAGTTATTTTATTTAAATAAATTAAAATAAAATATAAATCAATGGTCTCACTTTTTCTAAGGTTATTTACTGAAATTTAATTCTGAATTTTGATCTTCTAGTTTATCCCAACTGTGCAGCTGGTGTCCATACGGCTTGTAATTTTATGTCATTGCTGTCAGGATTTTGATGTTGGTCATGTTGGTCCAGCTGAGCTTCAAGCTATGACTAAAATGCGGGAAATAAGCACAGCTACAGCAGGTACAAGAAAGTGAGCAAGCTTCTTATGACAAATGGCGCGTCAGTCATTTGGGCAGCCTATTGATTGGGCGGCCTCTGACTGCGATTTATGCCAGCCATTCCTCTCCCATTTGAAGGGGGAGGTGTCAGGAAGTGACAGAGTTATGTACATGTCCTCCACATGATTGGTGACCCCAAGGTGGACTTTTTACTAGCACCCCAGTGCTGTCCTGCAGAAAGCCACACAGTGGAAGTTGTTTTTTGTGTGAAATGATGGCGAGGAATATCCTGTGTTGCACTTTAGAGCCCACACAGCATTAATATAAAAGCCCTCTCACCCCTCTCAACTCTGATTAGTATGAAACTCCTACTTGCCTTGCCATTGCCTTGATTAAATCTTACTCTCAACATGGCCCCTGTGGCATCCCAATGCAGAGGTACAGTCAGGAATAAAAGTTTGCCATTTTTCAGCAATGATTGCTTTATTGAACTTGGCAATGACCATTGGCAGGCATGGAATTTCTGCTGCCACTTATTAAATTGGAGAAAAAAAGTGAAATAAAAAGGCAAACAAAACACTAGAATGGAACTGAGTGTTTCAAAAAAAAGGTTGCACTTTCAATTTGATTCCTCTCCATCAGTTCCTTAACTGACGGAGACAAATCAGCAAAATGAGGATCGATAAATATTTCATCCTAAGAAATATTTGTTGTGGCCTAACAATCAATTGATGCTGAATGTGTGTTTTTCTCTTTTTCTATCTATCCAATTCATTTCAGGTTATATCTACTGAGCTTGATTTTTTCTCTTTTTCTATCTATCCAATTAATTTCAGGTTATATCTACTGAGCTTGATGCTTGGCCTAAGAAAGTGATCAGGGTTAAGATGCATTTGGCAGCGTTTTCTGTAATTCACTGGTTGATGGAGGAACAGGATGAGTGATTTGAGTGTTTTTTTCAGTCAGTGCTATGGGAGCCTACGGGCTTCATTTTAGGATTTTGGCATTTGAACAGCTGTAATTTAGTGGTTCTGTGCACGTTGCTGTTTCAAAAGGAACTGTAGTTTAGATGAAAAGTGAGTGTTTCAGGCCTTGTTGAATTTCCTGCTTTGCTGAGTAGAGGGTTACTATAAAAATGTCAAATATTTTGGAACAGATTTTATAATTTCTTTGGCTATAAGAGAGTCCAAGTCTAACCTGACCCACTTTGGGTTCTAAACCACTTTTATGTTCAAGAGGTTAGGATCTAAAATTTTCATTTGACACATAAGGCTGCACAGTAAATTGAAATTTATATCCTGCCTGTCGTGGCTAGAGTAGATCACAGACTTGGTGAAGGTCAGCTGAAAACATAAAAATTTATATCCTGCCTGTCGTGGTTAGAGTGACTTGGTGAAGGTCAGCTGAAAACATAATTTCATAATTTTTTAAGTCATTAAAACTGAGCCAGTAGAGAGTCCTGCTGTGGGTTTTTTTTATCATCCCACCATGCTCTTGAGCACCACTATTTTGTGGCTTAACAATATTGTCTCCCCAATCAAGACCATGCACTTCAGACATTAGGCCACACAGTTGTATGGTAGCTGCAGTATTTCGTTCTACCTTTATAAGTACTATTCAACTGCCAACTAAAAGTCTGCTATCCTCCTGGGATTTGAGTGAGTCAACACTGGAATGTAGACAGCCAATGGGACGTGCTAGGCACATGGAAGAAACTGCGTTTTTCCTTCTCTTTCTTCCATCTCCCTTCCTTCCTCTTTTGATTTAATTTATGCAAAATAATTTATAAATAGCATATCAATACCGCCATTGTTTTCCAGGCCAGGACTGTATTAGTTACATTTGCAGCTGCTGTGATAAGTAGGTTAGGGCGTGTATCTAAAGTAACACTGACTTGTCAACAGAGACCTCACTGGTGATGTGTAAGTGTGTTTAAATGAGCACGTCTTGAAAGAAGATTTAATAACAGTGTGCTCTCGGTCACATCCAAATACAGACAAAAGACTGGAGTGTGGTTTGGAAATTAGCACCACACATTCCTTTCCATGAGGTCAGAGAGGAAAGAGGAATACATTTGCGTTAGTTTGACTTCCTGTCTGTCTCGTTGGGGAGTTTTCTATATTTGTCGACAGCTAAAGTGAATCAGAAAGAAGCAGAAAATCCCAACTCTGGTCTCTTGAATTTAAATCATTTTATAAAAACTGAATCCTCTCTGTATACCTGAGCTGTCTCTTTTCAAATTCATCACCTTCAGTTGTAGTCGTGTTAGGCCACTGAGTACATGGATGCAGACACTTTCTCATTCAGATGTTCCTCCCCCAAGTGTCCTGCATGCAATAGCCTCCCAGCCTGTCCTCCCATTTGCCCCACCTGTGCTGCACTCCATATATTAACACCTAGATGAATATTAATGTCCTTACAGCTGTTGCTTTGTTTCCCAGGCTGTGCTGCTGTCTCCTTTCTCTAATTACTCAGCTAGAGCATTAGGACACACACACATACAAACAGCACGCAAGGGAAGGTGAGAGATAGTTGGGTTGAGTTTGTATTAATGTGGAGAAAGGACACCATCACTAATATATTCAACTGCTTTCAATCCTTGAAAGAACATGAACCCAGTGATTTTGTTGTTAATTTTATAAAAATACAAAACTCATATACTGTGAACATTCTTTAAATCTATACCTTTGTTTACCTAATAAATACCTCATAAATATAGAAATTAGTAAACACTACAGATTCCATCACCTGTGCCCTGCTCCTACCTGATTACTTTTTTGTGATCATAATGTCCCAGAGCCTCCTCAAAATCAAATGTACATTAAATTTAAAGTGGTATAAAGTTCATGGTTCTGATGGGTGTGCAGTTAATGTTGATTTGAATTTAAGTCTGAAATATACAGCCTATCTGACTTGTGATGTGACCTTGAATTTGGGCTACTATGTTAAATCACATGGCCAAAGTGAGGTCAAGTATATATTTTTTAAAATGTGGCTCATGGCGAGCCATGACAGCATTACAGTAAAAGCTCTAAACAATATCTCTTTCACAACTTGTCCTGCTTTAGCTGGAGGTTGCATTTATGAATCATTTACAAAGTCAGTCTCACCGTCAGTTAGGTGGTCAAGGGCTACTGTGAGTTACTGTAACAGCTGTGGTGGCGCGTGTGCACTGGGATCACATTATCAGCAGAATCTGAGCTTGCTGCTGTGAACTGTCAGTGAATCTTAACGTCATAATTTAATTCCAGCCAGCTTACAGGGTTTTATGATGTTTTCTCACTGTTAAAGGCTAAGCACATGATCATAAGATTGTAGGACTGAGAGAAAAGCTAATTATACACAAGACTACTGTGGTGAGTACTTGCTGATTGAGGTCACAGGAAAATGAAGTATCCTGTACACTAATTGTTTCACACCTGGTCTAGGATATGTTTGACTCAGGACAAAGAGAATCAGACACTGGTTGGCTGGGTACCAGGCAGCTTGGTTATCAACAAAAGGTGTTGGTTGATTTTAGTGGACACCTGCCAAAGCCTGTCTCTGTCTACTGCAGTCTGGCCTACATGTTAGTCCATCATTGGCCCTGCTGTTGTGAACATGTGTCTGAAATGTTGCAAACGGTTGCCTTTTTTTTTTTTTAAAAATTTTCAACCCATAGCATTAAGATTCTGATGTAATTTCTACCTCATTGGTGTGAAATAAATGCATTTTTGTTCTTTATAACTATTAGTTCAGTTGTTGTTACCAGTAAAGGATGTATTAACAGGTCAGGCTGAGTCACATTCCTGTAAGTGTACAGTGTATTTTGGGATTTACTTTGTGTAGTGCATCGTTTTGATATAAACCTTGGTTTAAATTCCTCTCCTGCCTGTAACCAGACACTGTGGTGTTCCAGGATTAGGAATACCAAAACAATGACACATTGCCAAATGCCTGGGTTCAGCTGCCCCTTCTCTTTGTTTGAAAGAATGACAGGGCACAGTGGTTAAGACACTTTAGTCTACCAGACATCTCAGCTGTGGGTGGACAACTGTGCAAATCTGCCAGATGCAGACAGACCTTGAAAGTAAGACAGATTAAAAACAATAGAGTTGGCAGGATCTGGGGAGTAGAAGAAGAGCAGATCAAAATGGTTAAAACTCAGTGGAAATGAAGGTCAAAGGAGTTCCACTGCTGAGAGAGGGCCAACAGCATCAGTGTCAAAACTGCAGATATCAATGCTGCCTGGCCAAGTCCATCCCTTCCCCCCTTAAACCCTCATTCATCAGCTAAATCAGGCAGTTCATGGAATGCACTGTGGGAAGAAAAGCGCGCAGGGCACACTGGTGATAGAGGGGTCAGACAGAGGAGCCTCACCCCATCACAAGGCCTAAACCTTGCAGTCAGTCATTATTGACCCAGGGCCCACCCCTGCAGCCATTGTTATCACTGAATCTCATCTGTTCAGCCAAACTCAAGGATGGGAAAGAGATGGTGGTTACCGGAGTGCTGTGTGAGTTTGATGTATGAGCCTGCATTGAGGATTGACATGCGAGAGATGGTGAATAGCAGGTTCTATCAGGAGCAAAAGGAGCCTGAACTGTCAGCTGGCCTTTTTTGTTTTATGGACATGTCATGTCTGGACTGTTTGGGTCGCAAAGCCTTAGAGTGAAATATGAATGTGTGCTGTCTGCTCAGGGTCTGCTTGTTTTTCTGTCAGCCACATTTTAAACTCCTTAATGTCATGTTCAAAGTGAAGCCACAAGCAGAATAGTTAGATGTTTTCATACTTCCTTTGGCTTTAAGACATCAAAACCGTACATTGTTATTTTGATTCATCTTGCCCAATAGCTAGAACGCGGTACTAAGAGGAGAGAACTCTACTTTATCATTTATACAGCCCACAGTTAAAACAGCAGATAATATTTTCCCCCCATGTACTTTGGTTTGGTCTTGACTAGTCATTATTTATTATCTATTTCAAATTACATTATCTTTCACCAGGCTGTAATTACACCCTTGCTGGAGGCTGGGAAAATGACTGTGAAAAGGTCTGTGCAAAGGACTAAGAGGGAGATAACAGACATGTTCATTCGTCTGTAGTTAAAACCACCACAGTAAATTGAACACAATTTTTCCAATTTTAAGATGTCTGAGCTGACAAGTAAATTGATTTGACAATTTTTTTTTTTTTTTGTGCTGACAAAAAAGTCATTTTACAATTTTTATCCATAATTGGGAACAGGGTGATTACACACTGATCATCAAGTGTTGTTGTCTTCTTTGAGTCAGAAGGTTAGACATTTTTTCTTTAAAAAATATTAAAGTAAAACTATAGGTTATCTTAATATATCACACCCACGGTCCAATACTATCCTGACCAGGTTTAAACAGTGAAAGGGGATTAAATGAACAACAGTATCTGTTAAACTCAACAACACAGATACATATGTTGTAACCAAGAGTGGTTCGGTTTTAAAATGTTATACAAATGATGACCACCGAGATATGGGCTCAGTTGATTGATAATACAATTCTTTTCTTTTTGTCCAGAAGTTTCTTTAGCAGAAATAATAAGATTTTATGGAAACCTCTGGTCATTAAAACACGAGGGCACAACTTCAGAAGACAGATCCCCATTGCTGTAAACTGAAGTGTCTGCTGGCATATAGCTTTCTCCTGTATCATCTACTTTGCATTGGCTTCAATTTGTCATTGCTAAAATTCCCAGCAGCCAAGAGTATCTGCTGGCTCCTGTTCTGAAGAGCATCTTCCAATGTGATTACGGTGAAAATGGATTAGACAAAATCATGTGCCAAGAAGACTAATGTCATGTTAGATATTGGCAAGCCCAAAGAGACAGTCAAATAAAATATAAGAAAACTAGCTTCCTAGAAATTGATCTTGGAGAGTGTACGAGTGCGTGACTTAAAACCAAAATGAAGATATGCCTCCCAACTAGCTACCTGTGACTTACATTTGCTCATAATTCAGTCTGACACATTTGACTAGAAATTTGATCTTGAGGAGAATTTTAGAAGACAACAACATTACACTTGTCAGCAGTAGAAGATTGAAGTTGTGCATCAGTGGGGTAAAAGAGTTCTACCGTTGCCTTGAGCAACCATTACCTCAAATCTCTTTAGACAGAAACAGAAAAAAAAGAAAGTACAAGGCAGATACTAGCCCCATGTGTGTTTTCTCTCGGTGCCCTTTCTGAACTCTTAACATCCTAAACGTGCAACTGCAAGAGTTACAACACTAAGAAAATGGGGTGACTTCCTGTTTTTCCGCTTGTCTAACAGTGTATTTGGACCTCATGAGCGTAGTGCACTACCAGTCATGGAGTTAGATGCCAGAGTAAATATTAATAACCTCTAAAATGCCTGATCCATGTTCCCAGGTTTTATAGTATGTTGGCACACAACGCTGCTTTTTAATCTTAGAATATCCTGTATAAATATTTGACAATGCAGCTACTGCAACTGTTGGCATTGTCAGTAAAGAGCTACCCAGGCTGGAGTCTCCATCATGTACTCTCTCTTTACCATTTCGATTGTTTTATAGAGTTTATTTCTAGAGGACAATAAATGTAGGAGGATGAAAACCTCTTGTGTGAGTGTGTTTGAAGTTGTGCAGTAGAATGAACACAGATGATTGCAGCAGAGGATAGAGTCTGCCGGGACCGAGTTCAACAAAGGGAATCGTTAATATACAGCTGACAATTTTATGGATGTGAAGTCCAACGTCGTCCCATATAGTGTTGTATAATTTACTCCCCTCTTTAAGTTTTTATTAAGTAGAAAGAGTCCCATATTGTTCTTTGTTGCCTGGCTCAGTTCACACATATGCACGCACACACAGCCAATACTCCTCCAGTGTATGTAGGCTAAGTGCATGTACTCTTTAATATCTCGGAAATGTCGTGACTTTCTTTTGTTTTCCCTCTTTACTTTTAATAGAAATAGTCTAGTTGATGTTGGGGGAAAAATAAATTAAAAAATGTAGATAAGATGAAAATTTTACATTTGATGGATCAGTGTTGCTGCTGTTCTCCTTGAATGACTTTACATCTTTATTTGTGATATTAAGTGGTATCTTTGTCAAATCAGGAAATCATACAGACTGTCCAATATAGACCAATCCAATCTACGACACTGACTAACAAACCAATAGATTGATTACATGATTTGTCTTGGGTCCACGGTGCCTTACATTATGTTTTGTTACATTTACTTTACTTTTGTATCACAGTTTCTGCTGCACTTACTCAAGTAAAAAAAAAAGTACAAACTGCAGAGTTTAGTAGTCCCTAGAAACTGCAGTGGTAGCATTTAACATTGTCACAGTAAATTAAAAAACATGCAATTAGTCAACCTCCCTTCTCAGTGGTGTTCTCTCTATGATTGATTCATGCAGCGATGAATAACAACATCGCACCTTTACCCCCCACCCTACCGTTCCTGCATTCTTCTAATCACAGCAGCAACAAACCTGTGTACACAATATGCACAGCATGTGCTGTGGTGCATTCAGTTCCTTAAGCCTTCCATCACTTCCAAAGGGCCCATAGGCAAATAAAAGCTGCTGTGATTGTGTATTATGTACAGCATTTCCCCCTCTTCACATGATTATATCCTGTGGGTGAACAAAAGTGTGTAAGATGGATTGGGAATAGAGCATGTTTACAGACCTTTATTTGTAGCCCACCTTGTTTTGTTCATCAGAAAATAATTACATCAACAAAGTTTTAGGCCCAAGGTTAAATACAGCATTTCATGGAAATGATTTTACAAAGTTAAAAAAAATAAGTGCTCATATTTTTCATTATTTAAGCTATCACAGGTTTGTCTACATAGATCAAGATTTTTGATCAGTTGACACTTCATATAATATTTTCATTACTATATAAACTACGTAACTTTGTGACAAATTATTTAACTAAATTTCAAAGCAATTTTTATTTTTTGTTTTGTTTTGAAGAGTCTTAAAAAGACGATAACTTGTTTATTTTTGCTCTCTTTATGCATGCTGTCAAGTGTGTTATTGTTGTGGGTGGTATAAGTGAGTCTGGGCCTCCTGCTGAGATGGGAAAGTGCAGTTACTGAAATCATCAAGTTTTGGTAAACCATTTTGGTGCTGGTTTGCTGAATATCTACTTTCTTGCCACCCAGGACCTAATATTTCAACAGCATAAGCACTAAGAATGATGTTTGTGTTTTCACCTTACTATGTGATAAAGGAAAAAATAATTGCCCTTCTCCTTTTCTTATGAGGAAGCTGAGGATTTCACTGAAAGGTTCATAGTGTCAACTTTTGCTGTTTTTTATCCAATTACACCTTTAAATTAGCCTTTTTTATTTTAATTATCATGTTAATGTTAACCTGAGGCCATTTCTCATGGTGGGAACTGTTTTTTTTCCCTTCCCCTCATTACAGGCCATGTTATGCTAATTATATGTTTATTTGCTGCGTGGATGGTACACAGTGTTTTGCTTTTTTTTGACTCATTCACTTACAGTAAATGCAGTGCACATGCACATTCTTGTATGGGTGATGAAAGGAAAGGGAGTGACACTTGAACAGGGAATGGGTGTCTTGTTCCTTGGGCGGTGGCAGCAGGTGGGCGGGTGTTGTGTGGGAAAATAACAACGACTCTGCCGGGCAGTTTGTTCCTTTGGGATTTTGTGAAGGTTTTCTTCTTTTTCTTTTTTGTTTTCTAAGCTGGTGTGAGGTATGTGTGACAGTAGACCCTTCTTGTGGATCTGTTTTTGTATGCACACTACACAGCATTGTATATATTAGGTCACCTTAGCAAACACTGCACTGCCTACACTGCATACTTGTACACACATTTCCACGACAGCAGCATTCTTTCCGGTACTTGTGCTATTAGTAGGTGCATGTTCACCGCGCTGCATCCTCCGGCGGAGACAACACCGTAATAAATCATAGTCAACTCAAAATTATGAGCCCATCTGATTGAGTGCTGTAAGATAAGAAAGACAATCAATTTATTTAGTTTAGTTTTTTTTCCTCCTGCATTAATTCTAGTATTTTGAGCATCCGATGGGGGAAACAGAGGTAAAGAGAATAGCATGAAAGTGTCCCTTTAATTGGTTGGTAATTAAATAGTGCATGTGTAGCGAGGGGGTACATGTATTTATTGATATGGAAGGGAACTATCCACTAAATCAAAGACAAAAGGAGCCAGGAGTGTGAAACATAAAAAAAAAAAATCATTAAAGAACCTGAAAGAAGAGACAGCAGCCTTTTAATAATGAATAAACCTTCTTTTATAATCTAGTTGATTAATGTGTGGCCACAAATGAGAAAATAAGAATCAGGGTAATGGGAATGGTCTTTGCCTGTTATTACAAAGTAAGTTCTTGAAGTGAAGGAAGATTATTCTTTCATGCTGTTGATGATAGATGACTCCATTCTCACCTACAGCTTGTATATCACAACATTATGGTAGATAAGTGCAGGCTAGATACAGATACAGTTGATTAGATTTGCACTAATTTTGAGTCATAAATGTATGGTGCACATATGCTTTCCATATACATACGGGGTCAACTCCACAGGCATTACAGTCCCTGGGGCAATTTGGAGTCCAACCTCTTGCTGTAGTGTTTCTGCAGTATTTAGACAGTACATCTGGTTTTAGCAGCTTTTGGACTAAAGCTTTCTGTAAATGTCACAGACTAGAGCAAAAAAACAAACAAAAACAAACAAAAAAAACAAACAAACAAACAAACCATGGCTTATTTTCTTTTATCAAGCAAGGAATAATAATGTAAAAAGCAACAATTGCATACATGCCTCACTATGGCATTTTCAGTCAGGCAGGCCAAGTATAGAAATTGTTGTGTCTCAAATAATTCAGACTCGGCAGTGTTTTGACCTCATGGCCTTTTTTCTCGCAGTTGACATTATCAGCCTTGTATCAAGGTATTTTTTGACCTACATGCACTTTGGTTGAGGTTAAAAATGCTTTTTAGAAACAGTTTTACCAGATTCATTTTTTGTAACAATTTTCCCAGTTCTGACATCTCGTACCAAGTGCCCGTTGAGGAGACAGTGATCCATGTTACAGATCAATGCAGGATTTAAAATTTACCGCATGACAAACCCTTTCCTGTGCATTTGAGGTGATTATTTTCATATTTGCATTCAGCAATATAAAATCAGCTTTCAAAAAATGTTTGAGTTAAAGTGATTGGATCATGTATTTGATTTAATTTAATAGGCAAACTAAACTAAAAAAAATACTTTTTTTACTGACTTACATTTATGCATTTGTTCTTAATGAACAAGGATTTTTTTTTTCAAATGTGAAAGAAGTCCATGCAGCCTTGTGCCTTTTCAGCTATTTAATCAGAGTAGATTATCTTACTACCAGATGCTGAAATATTTATGCCTCCCTACCACAAACTGGCAGTTAACAAGCACGGAAAATTGACCTGACTTCAGATGCACAAAAAAAAAGTTACTTGCGGGTTTACATCCTCCAGACAATCCCACACTCTTGCAGTGATAGCTGATGACCTCACTGGAAATCTAGACACCTGACCACATAACCACATGTAGTCACTTTTGGGTTTCTGCACATGTGTTAGTCTGCTGTACAGTATATACCTCCCTGTGCAGTATGACGTGTAGGGTTTCAGTATGTATCTACTGCTTAAAGACTACACGGTGTGCATCAGAATTACCAGGGCAAAAGGTCAGCTATAGTTACCACCTGACCTTAACCCACATGCTGTTGACTAAAGGAAGCCATAATTTACATAGGAACAACTCCCAGGATTTTTGAGGCACTATAACAACCCAGTAATCTAGAAGTAGAAACATAACATTATTAGCTTTTTTATTGTCAGTTGGACTTTCCCAATCCCAGTTTATTCATTTTGATTCATAGTCTTGGGTTAACATTTGATCCTAAAGCATGTGAAGCTTGTGTATTATTATTATTATTATTAATAATGTTGTGTAATTTGTTGTGTTTTACCTATATTATAACTGTATTATTCAAGTCTGTTTATTTAGCTTGTTAACTAATAGTTACTTACTTTTACTCTAGGAAAAATACAGTGGAACCTCGAGATATGAACACAATTCGTTCCAGGACAGAGCTTGTAACTCGAGGTGCTCGTATCTCAAATCATTTTTCCCATAAGAAATAACAGAAAAAAAAAAAGAATTTGTTCCGCCCTCTAAAAAACTCCCTTATTGGTGTAGCCTTAAATGTGGTTTTAATGATTAGTTCTTACCTGTGAGACAGACGATACAGTAGCGGCTAATGGCGGGGGGGGGGGGGGGGGGGGGGGGGGGGGGGGAGGGAGGGGGGGGGGGAGTTGGCCCGTAGGTAGACACTTTCCATACCATACCTTACATATACACTTACATACTTCAACTAACATAATCTTAGAATTAACTTAACCTAAGGTAGACACTTTCCATACCATACCTTACATATACACTTACATACTTCAACTAAAAAAAATTTTAAAATAAATTTACCCAACTTTGTTTTTTTTTTTTTTTTTTTTACTTTTTTGATTTGTATTATTTCGCAAACACAATACGGAAGACTCGCAGGAGTAATTACGGAAGTCGACAAACACGTGAAGTGAGCGAGTGAAACGGTGTGACGGTGACGCTGATGCTCCACTGCAACAATGAAGTGTTGATGATGTTGTCACCACCCTGTCTCACACCTCATAATGTCTGCTTTACATAGAAACAGCAGATGAGGTCCCAACCATAAACAGTTTGCTGGAAAAAGATTTCAGCTCTACAACTTTTTCTTGGAGGGTTCCAGTTGGGGGTCATTTAGACATGACTGCAATGTTTGAGAACATTAATTAAACATACCTCCACTTTTGTTCCATGCTGTTGGAAAGATTAAATTTATTAGATTTCTGTGCATACTACCAGAGGGAACTTAAGTACCTTGAGTGGTACATGTACCATGGTTTTTGAACAACTGCTTTAAAGAAATGGGCATGATGGCCTTAGTAGTGAACACCATCTTAGATAGAGTTATCTTATTTTAGTTAAATATAATTCAGGTCTCACCTAGATTGTAGGTGCACCTGGAAACATTAAAGACAAAAGGGTGTGCACAGAGATACACAGAAGTGAAATTTTGTTTTTGATCATTACAAGTGCTTGTCACATCCTAATTGTCTGAAGTCGCCGATTTAAGCTCCCCTTCAAACAACTGTTAAATCAAAGAAACAGGAGAGCTCCATCAGACAGTGTCAGCTGTTGAGCAGAGATCAGTGATTCCAATGAGATGGAAGTACAGACAGTGCTCTGACCACATGCAAACCAATAAGTGAAGCAATGTAATGGCTGAGAAGAAACTAATATCTTGTGGCTGTTTAAGGTGACAGACAGAATTGAGGAAAACTCCCATGACACTAGAATCTCCGCCCAGTACTCAGGGCTACTTCCTGACTGTCCAATTTCCTGTCAGCCTGACTGAGATTACTCTCATTGTGTTTGTGCGTGCACACAAGTAAACCTGTGTGTTTGTGTGTGTAAGTGCACAGTTTGCCAGGCTTTTCTCCAATTTCCTCTCTACCTGCGCCAATCTGAATTGCTTCCTGCGTTTGATTGATTTAGTCTTAATGGGGACGCTTCTCTCTCTCTTTCTCTCTCTGTGCTTCTCTGTCTCTTTCTTTCTCTCTCCATTTCCCCGCACTTGTGTCTGTGTATGTGTGATAGTGGAAACAAAAAGATAATAATATCATATTATGAGAGGGCTGATGCCTGGCACTTCCACTTATCAAAACCCATGTTATTACAGAAATAAATGAACCAAAAGCTAATGGCTGTATTCAGTTCAGCAAAAATGAGTCACCACATGGGTCAGAATGAAACCCTTGGTCATTATTCAGGTGCTTTTGTCTCTGATCTGTGCACACACTTTGACATTAATTACACCCATCATTTACTATCGAACCACACACAGTTTCGCATGACATGTTATGACAGCTTTCATTCGCTGGTAATGTCCTCACCCAACCAAGATATTTTTAAACAAATCTAGTGAAATAACATTGGCAAAAACGAATCTCCACTAAAATCAGACAATGCATCATATCTCAGAGTACAAAAAAATGGTGTTAGTGGCTTACTCCTCATTTCCATTTCTCTGTCACATTTCCCGCTGTTAATACAGTGCATTCATTTGAAAGCATTTGAAAGCAAATAGTTTCATAAAACTGCATCTTCAGTTTGCAGGGGTATTATTGGTCCTAAAGTGCTCAAAATATACTTTCAAGTTTGACATGCCTAAATTCCCAGATTACCATTTGTACTTAATATAAATTATTCATTTTCTGTAGTTCATTCCAGAAAACAATGATGTTCCTGAGCAGGGTTTTTCCTTATCATACCTTTACAAGAGTGCAGTGTGTTTGTGAATACCATAAACTACTACAGGATTTAACTTCCCAAAATAGAGAGCTTTGGGCCCTCATTCACTTAAAATGCTGCACTGTTCCAAGTTAATACGTTTTCTGCCCAAAAAATTGAGAAACTTGGGAACAACTTTTGTACTTCTTGGCAGGTTTTCTCCCTGACAAACTCTTCAAAAATTCATTAACACTTCTCCTTTTTTTCTGATTATTCCCTCATGTCCCAATTTCTCTGTTGCTGTCCGTTTGGGGAATGATGTCCTCCAGTCCAATCTCTATGCTATCCCTTACTTCTATTGCATTCCAGTAACAGAGTAATCCTGATTTCTTCTTCTTCTCTTTACCTGCATTCAGCAGAGTGGGGGCTCCAGGGACTTCCTATAGCAAACTATCAACAGCAGGACCAATGTGTAGCTGGCTTTACCTGACAGTAACTCACAGTTAGTGAATGTTTGGGGGCAGGGGATTTGGAGCTCTCTTGGCCACGCATGACATCAGAGAAAAGTAGTCAGCCCTTACCTCATTTCTACATCACTGGCATTCCTCCACTGTCCTATAAAATGTGTAGCCTGTGCGTTTGAAAGACATGGCAATCTATGTATAGTAGTGATAGGATTTCCTTACTTTTAATGATATGGAAATATGACCAAGGCTTCGAGCCATTGGAGAGAGTGGTTTGGCTTAAGGTGATTAAACACAGGAGTTAGTCTTAGAGATAATTAAATATTACATTTACAGTAGGTACAGTACAGGTTATCTGTCTCCTGTAATTTTAAACATATCTTTCATTTTAGTCCAAACATTCTTCTTGGTTTAGTTTTTATATTTGGACAGCTTTATTTTACAACTTTTTAATTTATCTGAACTCTTTTTATCTCTCTACGACTTCCTTGCTCATTATTGTATTAGTAAGAAGAACTGAAGCAGCATGGAATTTTTTAACCATTGCCAGGAAAATATTGTATATTTATGTTTTGTAAATTTAGATGCACAGAAATGATGTTATGATTCAGCCTGTGTTAAATTACACTTGACTTCTCATACAGTGTTATTAGGATTTTTACCAGCACTATACAGACATAGACCAAAGTAGCAACAACTGAAATGGTTAGATGAGGCTGTGATTAGGTGTTATTTATCAGTGTACCAACTAAAAAGTATTTATAAAGATAGAAATGTTTAATCTCTTTTTTCCGGTATTTTCTTGACCGTTATTTGTCCAAAACTATTTTTCGGTTTCTTATGTACAGTTGCCGCCTGCAGTTGTGTGGTTATGTAAGTAAAGGCTAAAAATTCCTCCTACCTCCGCCCTGAACGTGTGGCAAACAAACCATTCCATTGAAATGACACAACCATTTTTCACCCTACTCCAACATATTACCTCCTTTCTCCCAGTGCAGGCGCTCCCCTCTCCCAACTGGCCCTAACGTTATGACCTGTAGACCTAGACCTGCCACCCACCACCATCCTTCTTTCCACTTTCTTATACAGCCCTTTCCCCTGCCTCAGTCTGGCTGTGGCCAGCAGCTGATGGATGGCCCCTCAGGAAAGGAGTGCAGGAGGGGTCAGATCTGCTTTTTGGAACTTTGCAGTGCCACAGCGCTAAGATGGAGAGAGATGAATTGAGCCATGATTGCCACAGATTTGTGAGGAAAATAAAAATGATCGGAAAACATCTTGTTGGGAGCAGAGGAAGTCCAAAGGAAATTCTACAAGATGTGTCAGTCTTTACAGAGGACTCCAGCTACCATCTCTACCCACTGCGTGTTTGCTTTTTTTACCGCCTATATCTTGCCTAGACTTATTCCTATGTTGTGCGCTGTCAGTAAAATGTATTCTGGTACATGTTGGTGTGTGGTACTTGCAGCAGTACTTGTGAGGGCACCTCATGTCATTTGGAATAATATTTATTTATTTATTTTGACATCACTATCAATTCATTTCCCTTTGTCAAAACTTGTTTTCTTCTCATTTTTTCTACTTTACTTCCCAATTTAATTTCTTTCTGTTTCTGTAATTTTCAACATGGAGAATTGTTTCTCAAACTTTCCTCTGCTTTTTCTCTTATCTTTGCTTTTACCAACCTCCCATTTCCAAACCACACCTGCAGACGTTCTCAACACATCATACATTTGTGTTTCTTTTTTGTAACTTTTTCTAGCTTTTGTTAACACCCCAAACTACAATCGCTGGAAAGGCTGGTGTGAACTAAAGCAACGGTAAAACATCAAAGGAGAGTGTGTAGCTGTACCAAGATGTGGGAAACAGATGTGACAAAGAGAGAAAGAGAGAGAGAGAGAGACTTAAAATAGGTGGGAAAATAGTCCCTAATGTCTGATTCTCCACTTCCCTCAGTTCCACTGTTTCTCCTTGACACTCAAACAAAGCCTGAGAGAGAAATCAGATAAATAAGAGGTGGGGAGCATGAAAAATGTCTTCCATTTAAGGTGTGATTCATCAGACGATGTGAGCTGTGGTTCAGAAGTGACTGTGTTTCTTATAGCAAGTGTCAGCTAGACTGTTACTTGATAACAATAATAATTGAGTTAGTATTTTCTCCCCACATGTGAGTTAATGTACGTAAACCTGTGGTCCCCAACCCCCGGGCCATGGGCACCGGTCTGTGGGTCAATTGGTAACGGGCCGCACAGAACAAATGCATATCTGACAATGACTCATATTTGATACATGTCAAGATGCCTACTTCGGTCACATGTCTTACCTACATCCGCTACCTTCTTAAAAAGTCTGCTCCGGATGGTAACACATAATACATCACAGCTAAATTGATCCCCCCAGGCTAACAAAATGAACAAAAAACAATATTATAATTTCAGACATATAACTGCAAAAAAGGCTGGGAACTATTGATGTAGACCACTCTGACCAGTTCCTGCCACAGTACACACTGTAGTTGTTTATTCACTCCAAAGTGACTATAGATAGAGTGTGAATGTCTCAATATGTAGCCCTGTGATGGACTGAGTGGGTGAGAGCACTCACCCTCACTCACATCGTACCTGGTCTCACCCAACATCTGCTTTGATTTGCTCTAGTTTCCCTGAAAACCCTGAAAAGGATTAAACAGTATTTATTTTATCTTATTTTTATTGTATTTTTTTTTGCAGCTAAAACCTTACTTTAATGTTTCAACTGAAATATATGTATATATTTATATTTAAATATATAAATATATGAAATACTATTTTTACACCTGTATTTATTATAGAGAAATACCCAGAAGAATAAATTGTTTATTATTAATAATATTTATCCCAGTTTTTAGGTAATGTGTTTTTAATGTGTGATATTAATCACAAAAAGCAACAACATGTTTTCCCAATATAGGTCCTTTAACATGTGGACTGCGCACACAGTTATACACAACCCCATTACTGTAGTGCAGCCTCCCACGTAGCCCCCACCGCATCCCTTCCCTCCATTCCTCAGCAATCAGACAGTCTTTGATTCCCATTGGCTCTATTAGAGGCCAGGACGGTAGCGCTGTCCCCCATCTTGAAGCCATTTGAACAGGAAATAGTATAATTCCTTCATCTGGATCCCATTACAGCGAGGCTGACTGCTATTCCTGTGATGCCTGTGCAGTGTAATTAAAGGCTTTGTGTCTCACAGTCAGCCACAAGTCAGCTTTCCTTTTTCTCACTATCTTCACTAGCTCCTTACACAGAGTCATCTCCCCGGAAAGTTGTTCAAATGTCAAGTCGCAGAAACTCTACAGACACCACCCCACAGGAAGCATTAGTACAGTGTTCATTTCCACACACAGTATAGTCATGCCTTCACCCACAGTGCTCTGCTTGGCCTGGCATAGAGACACTCCAAAAAGTAAAAACCTTGGAGTTGTAAAACTAAACGGACCAACAGAGTTTCAAAAGTTTCAGATTCCTTGAATGGCAGGTGTAGAATTTATGGATTTGGACATTAGAAATGGGTGGATGTAGCCAAAACAGAGTATTTTCCAAGTCCAGGGTTGGTACTTTAGTGTAGCCCCTTTGTTGACTGAGTATTTCCTGATTCAAATTACTTTCTGTCTTCAAGTATACAGTTGTGTACTACAGCACAGAGAGTAGTATAGCAATGATGTGATTGGTTGTAAGAAGGAATGGCACATATAGTATGCTTCTGAGTCTTGTCATGCTTTTCTTTTCTTTATCTCACTTCCTGATAAGAGGGAGCCAGTTTTAAAAATGACGTCATGGAACGTCATTAAAATACCTCCATGATTTAACTAGATCCACTCCCCCCCTCCCCCCACCACCACCACCATCTCCTCTCTACTCTGGCCTTTAAATTAAAATGATCAACTTTATACACACTGCTCTGTGCCTGCGTGTGTGTGTGGTGTGTCATTTTATAGACAATGCACTACAGACGTCTTGTTTCCAAATATGGGTTGGTTGGGAATAGAGTACAGATAACACCCATGCAGTCTACTGTACACACACGTACACTGTATATATACACAGGCTGAAAACACACACACACAGAGAAGGCTCTGCCGGCACTGATTTGAAATCCTGTGTCCGTGTCATTGGAAAATCAATAGGACTTGCTTTTTCATCCAATTAATTAGTGGCTGGTGGATGAAGATGTGTGTGTCTCACTGTAAGACTGTCTAATACAGTCCAGACCAGAGTGTGTTTGTCTCCATTCTGTCTGTCTCTCTGTTTCCGTCTGTCTGTTTCCCTCATCTTATTATAAGTAAATTAACAATGTGGCTTTACTTATGGCAATATTAACAAGCTGTGCAGTAATCCTGCAAACAGTGGACAGCTTGCAATATTCTTACTAATACCTCTTCTGGCACACAATACTTTTAATGACTTTGTGACAAACAATAGCATCATTGTGTAACCAGATTAGCACAAAGCCATGTGTCCTTGATGCCCACATCTGTCACCTCCCTTTGCCGGGGATGAGCGTAATCCTTCATGGCCCCCTCGTACACCTGCCCGGTGACAATGCAGTGTGATAATATGTATTGAGAATTTCAGCTAAACAACACGTGAATGATAAACTGGGATAGCGCTCGGTGCCTCTGAAGCAGGACGTCAAACACTGAGAAGCATGATGCATAAAACAGCACCATACACAATGAAGTGCAGTAATGTATAAATCAGCATTAGTTGATGCAATCATAGGAAATAAAATGAAAGGAAATCCAGGATAAGGCAAGATTCATAGATTTATTACTGTAAAGACGGCCAAGCATTGTTTGAAAAACAGTAATAGAGTGTGAAGGTTGCACAAGATGTGATGTGATAAGGAACTCTTCCTTATACGTGTCAGGAGCCGGTTCAGTTGAAGACACAGTGGTCTGCTTTACTGTAGAATGTTTCTTTAGGTGGTGTTAAAGATGATGTTTTTAGGTAATGATCTGCAGAGATGCAAATGGTATCTGAATTGAGAAAAAACTGCCTCGACAATTTTCTGTTAGCCACATCTTTGTTGAATGCATTTTCACTCTTAGAGATACAGTGCAGTGCTGCTATGACTGAGAAAAGCTAACTCTTTAGCAAGTGGAGATCTACTACATGATACATGGCCTAGAGTTAAAACCTTTATTTATGTAAATAACAGACACATTAGCCTAAGTATCCTCCGTTCAAGTCTTAACACCCCTTTCTGCTAGCATTTGTTTTAAATTGAGTGTTTTTTCACACCAGGTCTTGTCTTGTCTAAGAACTCTGTTTAAGAGGTAAAAAGACATTGTAAATTAAATATTGGTTAAAAACTGTGCAGTACACATAAAAATAATGCATTTCATTACAACGTTCTCACTACTCTAATTTTAATGGCAAAGCCTTAACACTGATAAATTCAGAGTGCCGTCTTTATTAATGAGTCACTGACTGTCCCTATCTAGTTATGAACGTGTATCTTTGAACTACATCCATATCATCCCACCCATCTCTTCTATTTGATTACCATTGACCTAATATAGCATGAGGAGCAGCTGCTTAAACTGTAATAAAAATTCTATGCAGCTTAGAGGATCTGGAACTTAATTTCTAGGGTTCTGCATTGTCAAAACTTTTGCAGAAGCCGGCTGTGACACGGTACCACAGTCATTAGCTTTGTCTATCAATACAGGGATCTATTTCCATCTCCCTCTCACCTCAGGCCAGCATTTGAGAACTGCAAAATTGTAGTCATTACCGACAGTGGATGGGGCCTTGGTGCAGTCTGTGCCCGCTCACGTTACTGTAGCCTGTTCCACCAAATGGCATATTAGAGTCAGAAAATCAATGGAAGTCTGGGAATACAGAATACACAGTGTGCACCGTTTTTAGTGCCACTCCCTGTCCTGGTTAAGTGTACCAATGTCTGACTGGAATTCTGTTCTAATCTGATTTTCAGGTTATAAAGAATGAATATCCTGAGCTATAATGCATTTCTCGTATTTTGCATTAACTAAATTGTTATCTATTGTCTATTGTTATCTACCAGACAACCTACTGTAATCAGCCTCTGTCACAAGATGCAGCAAGATGCCTCCTAAACTTTTTGATATCGTAGTTTGAGTTTGACATAGCTCTGGTTTTACTGTAGCAGAAATTCTCATGACTTAGCTTTCCCTATAGCCCATTGTTTCAATTCAATTCATTTCTCTTTTCAGAATGAACACCTTTCTCCAGGCAAGAGCTTAAGTATACACTTGTTGATGTGACAATGCATTAATTGTTCTTTTACTTCAGATACTGGGTGTTTTACGATCCTTTCGAAAGGCCAATTTCACTTGTGAAAATATATTTGAGAACCCTTATGTATATGTACAGTCCCATTTATCTGATACTACAAATGCTAATTTTCTGACGTCAACTGAGGGTCATGTGTGAGAGATACTCATTTGAAGTGCATAAGAGTAATAGAGGAGTGGGATCACAGATTAAGCTACAATTTGAAGTCTGTTGATAGGTGACAGTAATGAATAAAGGATGAATTTATTATTCGGTTATTACCAACCAAATAAATAAATCTCTTTTAGAAAATAGCACATAGGCACAATCTCTGTGCACCATGATAATCATTATTTTCATCATCTCCCATATTATCAAATTCTTCATCAACATAAAATCATTGACATCATTGTCATAATCCTCAGCGTCATGGTTAGCATTATTCTCCTTCTAACCCTTATCATCTGGCCCATTATTACATGATGGAAGTCAATCAGTTTTCAAGTTCTTATTTTTGTAATCTTTTTTCAGTATATAATGAACAAGTCTGCATTTCTTAAACAGGTATATTAAACTAATTTTAGTAAATCATTTTATTGTTCATCCTCAAATAAATATAGGAATTAGGCAAGATACTCAAGCAAAAATCCTAGGACCAGGCCTTTGTAAGCAGGTAAGAGTGCAGGTTGAACACTTTATGCTAACCTTCATTAAACCTACCTTTGTTACCTTTCTGGTCAGGTTTAGCATGCGTATGTGTGCAATTTCTTTGAATCTCATCATGATCAACAGCTTTCTTAACAAGCTACAAATTCAAATTAACACAACTGACTTTGTGAATAACAACAGCCATCTTAGTGGGGCAGATTGACATCCAGACAATGTGGTATGTGTTACAGGAGGACATTTTGGCACATTATAGTCTCTGCTTTGGAGTAAACAATCACACACTCAGACAGACACTCAAACATGGGCAGATGTTCAGCGGTTCCCATGAGATGATGGAATGTAACTTGAGATTCCCACCTCATAGGAATGACACCTTTTTGCAAAACCATATTTAATTGGCAGCCATGCTGCTTCCGGGCCTACACAATAGAACGCAACGTCTAATTTTATATCTTTTATCTTTTATCACATCTTCCACATTTCCCCTCTCCCTCTGTTCAAAACATCTTCCTGTTCCCCTTCAACTTTTCTCCTCAGATGTGTTAAGAGTTTCTACTCGCTTCGGCTTCTGAAAAACCTCTAGTCAGATTGTCATTGTTCTGAGCCGGGCCTGCCAGACAGCAGCCTTTGATTCCAAATGTAACTCCTGGGAATGCCTACACTGGGTGGATTTGTGTCTCTCATGGAGCTGCCATTTCATTACTTCCCTTAGCTGTCATATAGATTCAGGTTTCTTCTTCTTCCCCGGGCAAAGTAAATCTGGTGCCAAGCAGGCATCCGTGCTATGAGGGAGTGCTATAAAATGAAGCTTAATTGTTGTGGCCCCTGTAAGTGGTCTTACCTTCAGGGAGCAATTGTTCTCCGGATAGACATGATTAGGTTCTATGGCCATGATCAGCAACAGCCCTGTAGTACCATCCAAAAGCAATAGAAGTCGGATGGTGCCAGTGACCCCGTCGTCTTTCAAGCAACATTTGTCACCTCACCAAACCCTGGCACATAAAATTGGGATTGTAAATACATAACTCTATGTACTTCCTAGGCTCTAAGCATGTGAGAAATGAAGTTATTTCTTCATGCCAGATAACCTTTGACTCCTTTATAGCAAATCAGCAGGGGGCGGTTTACTCAGGCTGGTACGTACTTGAGCTTTCTGTGCACAGTTGCTTTAGCGGTGGCTTATTGAAAAGACACTTTTCAGTCAGTTGTTCTGTAAACAAACAGTAAATCTGACCGCAGCTAGATAATTTCTATATAATCTAATATAATTTAGGTTTATAGCGTATCTGCTTAAACCATTGTATATTTCACGAGTTAGATGTAAATGTTTAAATTTAATAATATACAAAGTCCTTAGATCTAGTTACTACCCTGCAGGTGGTGCTATTTGGTCTTTTGGGTTAATATTTACCTAAATCTTATATCTTTATTTATAGCTCTGACTTCAATTTGAAACTCAAGTATGTACGAACAGAAACACCGGATGTTTAGTACATATATACTACATATAGACCTTGTTCAACCTTGCCTTTCTGGCTACATGGCCTAATGAAGTCTATTAAAAACCTGCCTATGTGTTGTACGTGGGAACTGGTGTTAATTACAGCCCTAATGGACTTGCTGTTCCTGTGGCTATTTCTCTGACTGCAACCTTCACAGCATTAATTGAAACTCCCCCACCTTCACAAGTGGGGACGCCTCAATTAACTTCTCTCAGTAGCTCTAACTGGTCAATTACACCACTCGTCTCCATTCTGCATGTCAGCAAACACAGTCACAGTTCACAAGCTGTGTCATCTGAAGGCCACGCTTCTGATGTCTGTGCTGTTAAACCTCAGGCTGCAAATGTACCAGCTTTCCTCAAACATGTGAAATCAAGCAATTTGCAACTGCAGGGTTGTTGCTGTTTTTTTTTTCCTTTCTTTCTTTTTGTCTAAGCAAATGTGAGCTCTGAATTGTATAACAAATTAATAGTAACAGGTGAACACTGGTGCCTCCCCATTCAAATCAGCTTTTATTCACTATACAGTGTGACACTGATGCTGATTGGCATCCTAACTCTGAGTGCCAGTCGATTTCAATTCAAGTGGCAAAGTTTAAATTGCCTCCCAGCAAATCATACTGAATAAGAGCAATTGTCCTTTTGAGGGAGGAAGGTAAAAGGGAGCAAGAAGTAAGGAGAGAGGCCACCAGAGAAGCTACAAGGTAATTGGACATTGACATAAGTTGAGGGAAGTTGGAGAACAGAATCTGACAGTCAGAATAGACTTAGGTCAGTCTTCACATTGCACCTTTCCAGAAAGAAGAAAGGAAAAGAGTCAAGAAGAAACATGCATGGCTGATGTCAGTTGTTCCTTACAGTTATCTCTCTCTGGCCTTCTGTTCTTGTTAATCTTCTTCTTTGGCCTTTCTCTTTTTCTTCTTGGTCTTCTCTCTGTCCCGATTGGCTTATCACTTACTGGATTGCTGTTACATCATTCCATCATGGTTGCACTGACAGGACACACACAAACATAGCAAGATCCATGTAGAGACTAGAAAACAGTAGCAAGGGCAGATAAAGAAAGACAAGACAGAACATCACTGGCAACTTTTTTTACTTTTTACATTTCCCAAGACAATACGTTTAAGGTGTGTATTTGTTCAAACAGAATTTATAATTTAAAAATGTTTAGCTTTGCCTGTAACAAAACAAATACCACATGTTGAACTGAATAATATATATTCCTCTCCTCCTCGTCTGTCTGGGCATTGCTCTGAGCCAGGGTACAAGAGTGCTGATCAGATATCAGGGAGAGAAAGCGAGCTGACACAGAAAGTGATTAAGGTTCCCATGCTTTGTCAGGAGTTGGGGACTGGCTATCTGGTGGACATCTAAGTGATCTATGAGTACGGCAATTCGAACAAGGAATGCCTGTTTTCACCCCGTTTTTTCTACTCACAATGCAATCCACGGTGTCACTGGACAAATGCAGTTCAGCCTGCTACTCTATATACGAGTTACGTGAACTTTTAGATCTGTGTGAGAAAGGGAGGAGTTGGAGATCATCTGGCTAATCTGTAGCAGACTCACCAAGGACTGATCGTACAAGATGATGAAGGACAGGTAGAGGGGGAAAAAATCATGAATAGGAAGAGATATAAGAGGTTCTTTTTTTCTTACTTTGTACTGACTTGTTATGTAAGACTATGTTTGCCACTGTTGGGATTGATGGAAAAAGTGGGTCCCACATTCCCAGCTATGAAAAATGCAGGCTTGAATCTATGATGTGTTATTGTGTGTATGTGTTCATTGTGCTGTAGCAGTTTGAACTTTTATAAAATTAGGAAACAATAAAATTTAAATAATCACACAAAACGAAAGGAAAACGAGGGCATCATGGTCAACAAGCAACAAAACCCATAAACTCAGTGTGTTTTGGTACAAGACTAAAACATATAGAATATTCACAGATAATAGTAACAGCACCAGATTTTTATGCAATGTTGTAAACCTGAGTAATTCATACTAGGAAAAGCATTGTTTCATGAAATGTTCATGTTCATGTAAAAATGAAAAACAAATTTTCTGATTGAACTTGCTCCTATTCTAATGATGTTATATTTTTCCTTCTCTCTCTTGTTGCTTTTGCTGCTCCTCACTGGTCGACTCACAAACAGGTAAGGCTTCTTCTTTACTAATTTATGTATTGTTGATACTTAAAGCTACCATCACCTGCAAAAGACTGACACCCACACAAACACACAGGCTGACTAATAACCAGAATGATCCTAAATATTTGCTGTTATGTTAAAACAGCCAGGAGCTTTTCAGTCAAATCACACAAATAGCAGGTAGTAATCAGAGCTTTTGACCTTTATCTCTTGTTTCCTATCCTTCTCTTTTGTCTGTAGGCGAAGGACTTTTCAGTCGCTCGCCTACAGACATGACCCACTGACATCTTATTGGAAGCGAATCAGCGCTTTGTAGAAATACTTTTTTTTCCCCTTCTGTACAAAAATACCTCAGTCTAACTGGGGGCCACATCCTGCATTTTCTCTTTGCTGAGTTAGCGCTCTTGATTTGTTCCCATGAAGAGAAAGGAGGACGAAAAAAAATCTATAATTCACATAAAAGCAGCCAGTGCGTGATGCTGATAAAATGCCAGTGCAGCAGTCTGCAAAGCACAAATGCAAATACTGCAAAGTGACAGGTCTTTTACCATACATTCATCCAAAGCACCTCACCGTGCCATAACTGCGTCTCTTTGCATCTGAAAGGAAAAGTGCAGCCTCAGAGGCACTCTTCTGCTTCTATTATGTCGTCCACCTTACATCCAAAAAGGCCTTTTGTTGCAACAACATTTTCTCTGCTGCCTCAGGCCTTTAACCACAGTTGAAACCTCTAAACACTGTTGTCCACTGGAACAGGGCTTCCCTTTCTTCATCAGACGCTTTTAATTTAAATCCCAAGCTTCTGTTTGCTGCCTGACAAACAAGCAAAAAGTACCCGTTCCTTTTAGAGGCTGTATATCCAAAGCACAGGCTTCTGTGAATGTGTAAGTACAAGCTTACATTTTTAAACAACACTGGATAATTGTGTTTACTCTCAAGGTAGAACTATCAGTTAGTAGAACTTTAAATATACAGCGCTAATTTTCTACTGTACATACTGCAGCTTATTTAGTGTATAATACAGGTGCTGTATCAAGTAAACATGGCATTATTTTAAGTATTGCACTTTTACCTTTGATAAGAGCGTATGTTGCATATTGTTGTTTTTTTCATCTTCTTCTTTGAAATTCACTTTGAAGAATTAGTTTTGTGGTTCGTTTATCATTCAATGCAACAGGTGGTGCCTGTTGTCTAGTCATTCTCTTTGACTTAACGGTCATGGACATTCAGTAAAGGTTTCTGCCCTTGGTGTATAGACTAGTAATTTTTAATATGATTTGGCATTGTGTCATGTTCTTGCACATTAGGAGGTAAAAAATAGGCTTGTTTGTCAACAAGTACACATATTACACAATACTTACTAATACTTACTAATTGCCTCACTTACAGGGCAAATATTAAAGTTTCAGTCCCACTTTTCAGTCCCAACACTTTGTGTTGTTATCTGAAGGCTTTGAAGATTTGAAGGCAAGAATACGGGCCATGGGGACGTTCATCCACAGACACAAAATGTTAACGAACCCAGTGAGCCCACTCTGCGGTTGCCCAAACAGTGTCATTTATCCTGAGTCAGTTAATGAAAGTCAATGTTGGCTCTACTTTCTTAATGTCTTGGTAACCTTTGTGTCACTCTGACAAATAACAGTTAGGCAAAAGAAAGCAAGTGACGCAGATGTATAGACTGAGCTGAAGATGGTTTAGAGTTTCAGTAAATATTGTGCCATCCCTGACAAGGTGTGACAAAGAGAAGAGAATTGGATGTAATGAACCTGACTGAACTTCTGTCTCTGTCTCAATTAAACCTGGTGACATCTTTGTCTCACAATAATTTCACATACTAAGAAAAAACATCTCATTAGCAAAAGCAGCGTGGGCCATTGGTCAAGATTTTAATTTATTACTCACTGCAGAGAGACGGCTTTGTCAAACAGCAAGGTGGGTGAGGACGCGGGCATTGTTTGTGACGTGTCCTGCTCTGACCCACAGAGCTATATGTGGAAGACAGCAGACATGTTTGACAGTGATGTGCTAGACTTCCAACAAAGTCAAACAATCAGAGAATTAGAAAACACTGAAGGAGAAGTGAACTCTTTGTATTTGCATCGTATATACTTTTAATTATTTTATAATGAGGGCTGGGCCACCCTGTCAGTAAGTTGCGGCGGTAAAACTCCACTGAACTTTGTTAATGAAGTCATTATTAGTAATTTTCCTGTTAGCAGTTAGTTAAAAATAAACAATTAAAAGTTCAGCTGTAGCATCAGTATGGTAAAACTTCAACTTCAAATCAAAACTAAGAATTAAATAAATACTATTGGTTACAGATTAGGCCCCTTATATATGCAATGTACATGCGATATTAAAAAAAATAGATTTTTCTAACTTAGTGTATTTTTTGAATTCCAGAGTGTACTGGTATAGCAATTTTCCAAAGTTTAACAACTGAGTTATAGATATTGTAGTCTTATATATTACAGTACTCTTTACATAGCACATGCTATAAATTTTGTATGAACTACAGTGGCCTTGTTACACATTTGTCACTGAAGAAAAAGAAAGTTTACTTTTCTTTTGATATGGTTAATTTAGCAAATTCCAAGGACAATTTAAAAAGATTCAAGGTTATGTTGTTGGAGCCCCTGCCAGTTTCCGAACCCTGACAGTTAGCTGATCCAACTCCACTTGCAGGAAGAGCAGCAGGGAGATTAAATTCCTGGTGGTGGTGATGAGACCTGGTTGTTTTTTTATGTTGTCTGATTTGATTGTTAATCCTGTTGAAACATGTCTGTGAGGTGTCAATTTTAATATAAGACTGAAAACAACATTACAGACAGTTCTCAACTTATGAACACGAAAGGTTCCGAGAGGCTGTTCGTAATGTGAATGGTTCGTAAGTCGTTTAGAGCCAAGTCGATGTCCATACGTAGACGGTGAAGGAGAAAGAGGAGGAGGAGGAGGGAGGAGTTATTGTTGGTGAGAGGCAGAGTTGTCATCTGGTTAACTTGTACGGAAACGGTAAAGTATCCAAGGTGGTACGAAGCCTAACACGCTGAGTTGCTCACAGAGAAACGTGCAAGAACAAACTGGATGAGATGAGTGCTGGAGATGCAGAAAGGGGAACGAGTCGGATGTGGCGCGTGGTTCAAAATACGAACTTTGCAAACGCAATATGTTTTTTTTTTACATTTATGAACACCAGTCAGTGGTTGTTTGTATCTACGAATGTTCATAAGTCGGATGTTTGTATCTTGGGGAACTGCATATTACCAAACCTCAATGGAATATACTGTATATATATATATATATATAATAATAATTTTGACTTCTATTGATATACATATATATATTATATATACAGTACACAATGGCACATATCAGCATAGTCAAATCTATACTGCATTATTGAAAACATTGTTAATTTCAGTATAATCCCTACACATAGGATATAACGTGTATGTACTAATGAGAAATTCTATCTTTGGTAAAATAAAAAATAAAACATTTTAATAAAACACAATGTTCTGTCTGGGTAACAGATCGGTGAAGGAGACGTCGTGATTGGTACTGTGTGTGACTCTGTTTGTTTGGGGAATTGTGAGGAGAAGAACTATGGGCACATTTCTTGTGCTCCTTTCCAAAACCAATGAACAGAGGTTCACTCTGTTCCAAGATGTAAGCAGAGCTGTAGAGCAGCGCTGCATCAGATCCCATTACCACTGCATGTCTTAGCTGCTCTTTGGACTGTGACTCTAAGCCGT
This sequence comes from Cynoglossus semilaevis, assembly GCF_000523025.1. Taxonomy (NCBI): domain Eukaryota; kingdom Metazoa; phylum Chordata; class Actinopteri; order Pleuronectiformes; family Cynoglossidae; genus Cynoglossus; species Cynoglossus semilaevis. Next base: position 6,512,928 of record NC_024314.1, read on the forward strand.
TGTCTTGTGCTCAGGGTCTGAGCAGTTGTTGTTTGTTTTTGTAGTGAGTGAGCGCAGATAATCTTTATTTTTTTTGTCCCCTCATTGCAAGGTTTTGTTTACATCCACTACGCTATAGTTTAGACAGTTGTGTTTATTGTTCTTCCCAGTGAGGTACTTTTTCCTTCTCTCCTTCCTAGTTTTCTTAGGTCTGCCCAAGCAGTTTGAAGAATGATTCTGTTGTGCAGGCTAAGTGGAAGTGGAGAAAAGTGTAATGTTATCTGACTACTTGCATCGTTTCATCTTAGCGTCCTTTACCTTTTAAACGTCTGCTGTCAAATTCAAGATGGCTTATGCAGGGGTGATAGGTGGCTTTGCTTTCAGGAAGACACCCGGCATAAAGAGAGGGGGGAAAGAATAAAAGAGACAGTGAAAGACAGTGAAGTAAGGATGTGGGGAAGTGTGGAGAGGAGGAAAACGATTCATGATTGCTCTTACTTAGCATTCAATTGGTCTGCCGAGAGATGCAGATTGAACCCTCATAGGTTATGGAAGCTTGCTCATAGATAAGAGCGGAAATTATAAGCAGTCTAAATGGAAAGAAGCTCAGAGTGAAATAGAATCACAGCCATTATTCTTATGGGGGGCATTATTAGTTGGCTCACTGGTCTTTTGCACACAGTGGGACCTGACAAATGCAAGTCTCACCAGCGTCCTGGCTCCCTGCCATTTCTCTGATCTATTTGCCCTCATCTTTCTCTAAGATTATGATGTGAAAGTAAAAAAAAGGTCTTTTGTTTTACAATGACTCAACTCCGCAATGTCTCATGTCCCCCCCTGTTTCTTACCCAATTGTCTTTTCTCAGCCCTAAAGGAATCTAAGTCAACATCAGATTTTTGCCCCCCACCAGACCCCCTTCTTTATCTGATGTAATAAATTTGCAACAGTCATAAGCTGAAGCCAAGATGCAAACTTAGGAGTTTTGCTAGAAGGAAGCTGGCTGAGAATGAAAAAGAATGGCAACGAGAGAGGAAGAGTTGCAGAGATTTACACAGGACACTGGCACATTTATTGTGGAGTGCAAAATAAGAAAACAACACAACATTCAATTCATTATTGTTGTACCATGTGAGGGACAGTCAGCTGCCAAAATAGCACAGAAGATAACAAAAAGGGGCCACTTTTAAGACCAAATCAGTAATTCCAAGGACACAAAGGTTCACAGTGAACTTGTTGTCTGTCCAGGAGCTAATCATTCTTTCAATATTACACACTGTATCTAAATAGTCATAAAAAGAACCATATAACATCATAAAAAAAGATGCGAGCGAAGTTGTTTTTTTTAAAAAAAGTGTGTGTTTTGAATATGTATTACAGTTTTCTGCACTGTCATCCAAATACCTCCATTGTGATCTGACCTTGCTACCCCATTCTCCTGTTTTGGCTCCATGACAGCTCAGTTTTAGCAGTAGTTAGCTCAGATGCGTATCAGTCCCGTCTGATGGCGAGCAGCCATATGTCTTAAAACTGCACACTTTACTCGTCTCCCTGTGGTGACTTTAAATATCCTAGTTTCACTCTGTGTTTTTCTTTTTTTTCCCTCTATAATTATTCTTTGGTGGCTTTGTGTCATTATTTATCATCAGGCTCCTCTTTCATCTGTAGTCTTATCTACAGAGCCAGCTCTCTCTGCCAGCTTCGCCAGGACTATGGCCAGCTACATAAACATTTCCCTGACAAGGACGGTCAACTGTTTACTGACGAAGCAAAAGTCTTACCGGCAGCAGCAAAGGTGTGTGTGTGGGGGAGGGGGATGGGGGTCAGGGGTGGGGGTGTTTGTAAGAGGGAGAGAGAGGGGAGGGGTGTTGGGATAACAAACAGAGCCACTACTATAAACCCTTTTGGTCTGAACACCCACAGGTCTCCCTGCAGAGACTCATTTTTCGAAAACACTTAAGGTTGGCTATAACCTTGGATTCCGTCTTCTTACTTCTCCTTCTTTAGTTCTTCCTCCTGTGGCCCTTGTGTTCTTATCCCTGGCTACAACATTCACTGTGCACTCCCATTCATCTTCTTCATGTTAACAGTTATCAACACGATTGTTAGATATAGTCAACTTCCTGTGGCACCTATAGCCAGACACTGTCACCTGGGTCCATTTAATAATTCTGCAGTGCATTTAATTTCCTTTGGCTTCAGCTGTAAATGGGGCATGGAGAAAGGCTTTAACCTGACCACACTTTGCTGCTCTGTTTCTGTCTCTTTTCCTTTACTGCGTCATAAAGGTGCAATTACATGGTCTGATACATTACATGAGCCAAAGTCCTTCCATCCCACACACAACTCTCTCCTCAATTGCCTAAAACATATTATTTACATTCCGCCTTTTCCCTTATAATGTCTAGGTGACTAAGTGATATTTGTACTGTTCTGGTAAACTAAACTAGGGTTTAGTTTACCAGAACACTGAAGTAAATATGGTTTTAAATTGTTGTACTACGATGCACAATTTTATTAAACAAAAAATTAAAAACAAATATGAGACATTTTACTTACCGTACCAAATACATATAAATAGAATTTGCAAACCACTGGAATTGAGACTGAAAAGTTAAAGAAGTCACCATCTGTGGTGTTTTGTTATTAGCAAATTAATTGGTAGGTTTGTGTGTTAGGAATAAGAAATTAAAAAAAAAATAGAAAATGAAACCAAGAAATATAAATTACCTGTCAAGAACTGTAAGTTTTTAAATTATCACAAAAATTAGACTGGCACCATGGTAATCTGTAGTTTGACACCTTCAATGTAGGTGAATGTATGTGTTTGTAATTATTTTAGAGATTAATTACACAAGTATGCAAAAGTATTATGCAAAATACATCCATCTTTAGTGTTGTTGTATTTGTTTACCTGGAAATGGGGTTGGTTTTAAAAACACTAAAATAAATACTATAAATAAATAATAATTTGAGTAAGATTGACACTAACTTTTAATGTTAACATACATTTACAATGCACTTGTAAATGTCTGAGATTCTCAGGGACCTTGCATTTTTGTTCAACCTCCTTACTTGCTGCAAAGCAGTCATTATTTTTCAGCCAAAGACAGACATCCACAGCTGAGGACTTACCAGAGTTTAATAAATGTGTCCACACAAGGGGCAGCATCTGGCTCACTGAAGCAGGGGTGGGACAGAAAGCATAGATTACTTTGAAAAATTGCTGACTTGGGAAGCAGTGCACTGGACAAGTGGGCCTTATGCCCCAGTTGAAAGCTGAAAAGACTGCTCTTTTATTGTTGTTTTATTGCGGGTGATTTCTTTGGTTAAGTTTAGTACAGTGGGTGTTTGAGGAGTTTTTGAAGACAAATGTTTCTTAGGTTGCTGAAGTGTGTTGCTGGTGGCAAAGAGCAGGAGATAAAAAACAAAAATCCAATAAATATGCCAGATCTCAGCTCCCTCTGTATCCTCACTGATAAAATTTGCATACATTTTGCCAGGAAACACGGTGCATGTGTGACCCTAGGATCTTTTGATGAAGTAAAATGTTTTAAATTTATGTGCAGAGAATTTTGGAACGTTATCCCACTTCTTCTTTCTATTAACCTCACAATTATATACAATCTATACTAAATAAAGCATGTATGTAACGAATGAGCCTCTTTTGAAACCTCTTAATGGGTAAAAAGTGGAGAAGAAATTCACTGATTGTAAAATCAAGGTTATAAAAGCCCAAATAGTGCATCATAATGATTCTTTTTCGAGCAAGTGAATTGACTTTTCTGATAAATGGTATCAAAGAGGAATAATGTAGTGGAGGCAGTTAATGAAGTAACAATTTCAGGAATGTCTCTGCTGTTTTAAAGTAATATTTTTTTATGTGTACATAGTTTTTTTTTTTTAATTGATACCTACTGGGAGCACGTTATTATTAAGATAATACCTGCCATGACAGCAAATGTAGAATGATTTCAGTCAAATTTCCCCTTCTGTTCGCTGAAAGAGAAAAACATCACAAACAAGAGAGCAGTTAATTAATTTTAGATGTTGTTAAAAGTAATCCTAATTTAATGACAATACATGTTTAATATATTAAATACTATTTTATTTTCCAGTGGCACATAATATTAAGTGATTGGCCATGATCAAACGCTTAGTGTTTGTGTTCATTGTTTTGACTGATAGAATGTTCAGTGGGAACCCAAAGGAACACCATGCCATTGTTTGTTGTTAGGGTTAGGGATAGAGATAGATTACTATTTTTAAAGATTTACATGCAGCTTTGCAAATGAACATTGACTGATTAGGTGTGTCTCTGAGTAAGGTTGGAAATTGGTGTGAAACAAACAGCTGCTTGTATTTGCAAACATGAAGCCATGCCCACACACTGACATACAATCTACAAGGTTGCCCGCTGCCAGCAGGTCTGTAGTGAGCAGCTGCCCATGTCATTACAGACATTGAGCTTTGTGCTACCAGGACCAGGTCCAAGCCACCAGCCTCAAACTCTGAACTCTCACTGTGCCAGGGCCAGGCAGTGAGGGAGAGCAGACCTGACTTGGTCCCTCGTGACACGCATACCCTCATGCTGAGTATATACAAACGCAGCATGTCATCTGGAGAACGCGTTGATTGTGGCTTTGACTGGAATGCTCAGCATCTTGCCTGTCTGAAGTTAATTTGTACAGCTCAATATCAAAGAGCTTTGGAGGAGAACAAAAGCAGCTGCTTCAGTTCAACCCAGGCCTGCTAAGAAGGATTTGAACCTATCCTGTTGTACGTGGCAGAAATAAAACAAAGAGGGTCTTGGTCGGCTTCCATGTGCGCTGGGCAAGTTGAACGATTGTGATGCAAAGCAAACACCAGGCATCAACCAATTACAGGAGTGTGTGACAGTGGATTGGTGACATTTTAAATTCAAAAGCTAAATTGGTATTTCATCTGCACATTCTCCCTGGTGTTCATGGCAACTGTCAAGCGGGAATCACGTATAATTAGGATCATTTACCATGGAAACATTTGCACAACAGCCAAGATGGAGATTTACATAAATCAGAATGGGCAAAGTGGTTTTAAACTGTTTTATTGTAATAAAGGCAGCACAGATAAAAGAGAGGGGAGAGAATACATGTACTGAAACTCCAGGCAGTACTTTAACAAACAGCTTTGGTAAGAGTAGTTGCATCCAAAATGTTTAAAATGATGCATACACATTAAAGAAGTCCAAGCAGAAGAAAATCAATGCCTTATCCGTGTGTAACAGACCTCAGTCAGCGGCTTAAACGTGCCCTTTGCTGTGGCTCCACATGTTCTGTGAATGTATTTAGCAGTGGTGCATATTGACAGAGCTGCCAAAACAAGTCCTTCCAGAGCTTGAGCTTTCTTCGATTTGGAAGTTCCATTTAGCCTCTGAATTAAGCTGAACGTGAAGCTATTAAATAAACAACCAATACGAGAACTCTAAGATCTGATTGTTCTCCATCATTGAAAAACAGCTAGGCTCACTATTCAGTCAGATTGTTTTACTCTTTCATAACCTGGTGGATTGGAAATATAGGCTTTGAACATGATGCAATCTTAAGTTGCCAATATGGCATTGGCCATCGTGTCTCGAGTCATGACCCCAGATTTTTCAAAAAGAAGTGAGGTTGAGGTGGTTTAATGTATGGCGTGTGAACGATATAGTGAAACTAGTCAACTAGTATATCTAAGTTAAAGTAGATGGTTTACAGGAAGTTATTAAAATGAATACAGTGCTTCTAACAGTTTAATTAGACAATAGTTCTGATGAGACTTAATTGTGACTCAATGATCTTTGGTACATCACGAAAACGGACCTATAAAATATAAAGAAACATCAGTTACTGGAACTTGTCTGAGTGCAGTCCAGATGTGATAAATATTTAGGCTGTAGCCACCATCCACATATGGTTTGTATAGCTGTCTATATAAACTGTCTGAATTTATGTCTTAATTTATCTTCACAGACAACTCAACATGTTGCTTTTGCTGGTCATAGACTGATTATGTCGTTCCACACAAGTGCTGTACAAACAAAGGCTCACCTGCATAGAGACATGTTCACTCAGCAGCCTCATGTACCTCCCACCCACATATGAGAATGGGCCAATGTGAGTCATCTGCTACAGTGATTGTATCATCCATCAATAGTGCCTGAAGAACCGGGACAGGGGTCAGCGTGCCACTACTACGGGCAAATAGCAGAGGTAGAGAGGGATTCGCTGGAAGGCGTTGTGGCCAAAAAGACACAGCTTGTGGATTAGAGGTTCTCTCCAGTATCAGTGACTTGGAAATGTGACATTGGTGTGTCACTGTTTGACATGAAGGTCAGGAGACACCAAACCACGCTTCCTCACAGCCTGCCAGCCACACAGCCGTAGCACTGTAATGACGTGTGATGTGTGCCTGTGCAGGATAAATGACAGGGTATGGTGTTAGTTTTAGGCTGCGCTACATTTGCACATGTGCACCGGGTGTTTAAAGTAAAGGCGTATGTGTGTGAATGTGTTTGGATTTTCTTGTAGTGTTGGGCATCTTCCAAGTGTGCCACTGCTAGTTTCACAGTGTCAACCCACACAGGCTAATGGGTGTTTCTTGTGTGTGGTCTGTGCACGGTTGAATCCATCTGGTAATGGCTTAGAGACGACTGGGCCAATTGGCATTGTGCAGTGGTGTCATGTCCAAGTTCCTGTGCTGATTTTTTTTTTAACTCTCTCACTTTTTTTTCTCCATCACTGTCTTTGTCTCACGTGAACATGCACAGACATTCTCAGCTGTCTGATAGTCCATCGTCAGCCCATCTACTGCATCTCTCTCCATCTAAAAGAATGACTGCACACTCTCTATAGTACACAACAACCATTCAGAATAAATGCCACCCACGCCTGTACGTCCAGTCGAATGTGAACCTTGTTTAACTGTTTTTATTTCACTTCTGCAGCACCATGACAAAGATTTTTTTTTTTACATGGCAAACTAGCAGTCAGTAGACTGACTTGTTCTTGACAAGAGATAACCTAAGCTCATATGATGTTAGGAATCGACATCAGCCTCTCAAGGTAGTGTGAAACTTGTGGGTTCTGGTTTCTGAACCACTTTTTTGAGTCTTCAGTGTGGCACAATCTGAGTAATGCTGTCAGTAGTTGCCAGTCAGATACTGACATCAGAAGACACAGGAGTCAGCCAGCAACAGCATGTGTGACAGCTGAACACAGGCCTGTCCACCTTTTTCATTGTATCAAAACCTTCATCTTAAAGGTTATTGCTTCACAATGGGAGAAATAATGAAAGACTGTTTGATAAATGGGTGTATAAATGCTGAAACCTGGGGTAGACATTTTTCTGGATCAATATGGGCCAACCTATTTGGTTGTAATGTGAGAGCTGTGTATTCTCAGGGAACCGAGTCTTTTTGTGAATCTATTTTTAGCTGAATTATGGGCCACAGAGGTGGTGCAGAGTAGTTTGTGTGCATGTGTGTGTGAATGTTGTGTCTTTTTCCTGCTTCAAGATATGTGTCATACTGAGGGAAGTGGGTCAGCACAGATTTTCTTCAAGGGGGACATCTCATTCAGTTGAAGCCAAAAAAACTTCTTTGGGACTTAATAAAACTCCACAACTAAAGGGATAAAAGAAACTACATTGAAGAAGTCCCCCCGTCCTCTGAGTCTCATTAAGCATTCACTTCATGCTGAAACTCTGTGTATTTAAACATCCTCTTCCTATGCCAGGCTCATTTCCCGCTCACCTATTTGTCCTCCTTCCCTCACTCTTCACTGCAGATCAGGTCTTTCTTCTCTACATAGCAGCAGTGACTCTGAGCTATCTCTCCCCAGCAGACATACCCTCTGTGGAATCACTTTGTCTGACCAAGCCCCGTATCATCTGCGTGTCCAGGGAATGAAAGAGACAGAGGCATGAAGACACAGTGACATACGCAGGCATAAATAAAAAAAAAAAGAAACAAAGAAAAAAAAGAAATAAAAAAAAAAGAAACAAAGAAAAAAAACCCTATGTGCTCTGAATGAAGAAAGAAGGAGACAGAGAGGGAGATGGTGGAAGCAGCTCTGACAAACATGTGTCTGACATTTAGTTTTTCAGTCCTCTGAGCTCCATGTACAAGTGTCCATTTAGTTTCATTGCACTTTCAGGAGTCACCAAAACTAGGCCTAGTACTGGTCAGAGTCAGAGGGTTTACCTGATGGTTAACCTGACATTTTTACTAAGGTTTAGAAGCAATTGTTCCTGTCTTAACTACTAACCTCTTTTAGCTACTGGGGTTACACCCTGTCTGCTCCCATAATGAACTGGGTTCAATACCTGCTAGCCCCCAAATCTCATAGTAGGTTGTGTCAGGAAGAGTGGTTCTACCAAATCACTACGCTGACTACTACTGTGACAATCTGTGATAAAGAGACAAGCTGAAAGGGATTCTTTGGTACAATCACTGAAAATATTCAAGAAATGTAAATACCATGTGTTTCCTGCTGTTATCCCCAATAAGCAAAAACTGAGTAGTGATGTGAATGTCGTCAGCAGCCAAACCTTTGTAAATTTGGAATTAAAGCCACAATTTAATTATTGTAAAACATTATACATTGGGTTGTGCAGTTGAAATCATTTTAAAGATCAGTACTACACAAAATATACATTTATTGAATCTTGGTGTTTAATTAGTTAATTGACTTGCAGGTCAAAGGTCAACTTGTTGCACTGTAGAGATGATGCTCAAGTAAAAAACTGGTTTATCTACTCTGCATTTCTGGAAATGAGAAAGCCCACATGCACAAAGGGCACAGGGACTAAAAGGCAACGCAATAAAAGATAGATGGTCAAATGCCTCACATTTAAGTTTGTTTTAGTTTACTTTGGCATAGAAATCATAATAATAATATATTTCACATATTTCTTCTGTCACCATGCTGCCATTTCAAGATGGAATTCTCCAAATATGTGAGCAACTAATGGTCTTCTGTTCACTACAGGACGTCTTTTATCCCAACAGTATTAGCTTGTTGTCATGTGGTCACATTGTTGCCCCATGAACGGGGCTATCTTGTTTTAAATGCCATTTCTTGCTCAACTATCAGAGGAGAGAGGGAGAGACCAATACTGTGAGAGAGAATGAATAATAAGCTAATACTTTTGTGTGTCTTTTGATTATTTTTGATTTATTTAAAAGATCTGTGAATTTTGCAGCTGCTGCCAGAAGTGCCTTCAATGTCTTGTCCTGAGAATCAGAAAGGATTATTTTCTTCTTTCGCTTGGCGTTACGGTTTCATTGTGTTTCTGATGTTGATTTGGAGTTTTAGGTTATCTCTTGTTTCTTAGCTTTGTATGGTTTGGCAATAAAATGCCTGGCACCATGAGTGGAAGAAAATGGAAAGAGGCGAAACTGAAAATCTGAAAACGCAACTTTAATTTTCCCATTCACCTCATTTTAATGTTTCTCTTTAGGCATCATAATGTCAGTGTAGCCACTTAATCAATAACATCAAGAGCATTTTTTACCAAATGGTTAAAGAGACACAGAGAGAGAGAAATACATTCTGCCAAGAAATGCTACTGCGCAGCTAATATATTGCCAGAGGAGTAATAAACAAACAAGTAAAGTTACACTGACTTCCAGTGAAGCTCATTTGAATTTGACTTAACACATGATCTGTGCAATAAATAAAACATAGCATATTTGGTGACATTGGTAAGGTGGCTGAGTTTTGCTGTTCATAGGGTTTTTTAGTCTTGGTATTTATTGACTTCTTATTTTTTCTGTCTGTGTTTTGTCAGTTAATCTGAGTCTCACTATTCCCTTTTATTTCTCACTGTCCCTTTGACTCCCATAAATGCCGCCTCATGGCTTTACCTTCCTGATCCCATTCCAACTACAGTGGCTGGATTGATCCAAACTTCCAAGACTCTCTTTTCAGGGGCATATTGATTGACTCTAGGGTAGAGAGAACGGTGAATAGAAAAAGAAATCAGGGCAAGAACACAGTTGGTGAAGGCATCCTCTGTTCTCACCCACCTTATTTTTTTTTAAACCCTCAAAAAAAAAAAAAAAAAGATGGGTGAGACAGATGGAGGAAGTGTAATGTCAGCCTGTCCTGTCTTCTCAGGCACAGAGACAAGTTTTCTGGCTCAAGTATTTTAGACTACAGTATGTGATTAACATGACGGAAAAGGTAGAGAATAAAGTACTGAAGTTATATTACCTTCTTCCGATTATTTCAACTAAATTTTCAGTAAATACTGTGACACCTAACAATGTCTTGTTTTGGTTCAGACCTTGGATGGGAATATAATAATAATAAAGACTTATTCAATTGCTAACTGATAACAGATAACAAAGACATGTAGCAGGATTTTTCATTAACATTATTTAACTCACAACAACTGGGAAAACACATCTTCCTCTCATTCTAAATCCTTCATTATAATATGAAAGGCTGTCTTTGACCTATTTAAATTCCACAATTGCAGTTTATTCAGCACTGCATTTCGGGCAACTGTACTCTTTGCAATAGCTGCATTACTTGGTTTTCAGCCCTGAGGATGGATAAGAAAGTATTTTCACGTATTTAATGGATGAGAGGCTTTGAGCTATGCTGAAAAGTGAAAAGTAATTATTCAACATTTCACTTTTTTCATCAGTTTTTTTGCAGTGAGTCAAAAACACAGGGAGATCAATTTAATTCCATGAATGTTCATACATATTCACCTAAAGCTGCACCAGATTCTCAGTGTTGACATTTGAATTTCTGCCACTTTTCTGGCAGATTAAAACCGGAGGACAAATATTTTTTAAAGCAATCCTCTCATTAGGGGTGATCATGACCAATTTTACACACAGGCCAATACATTTTGTCTTTTTTTTTCACTCCTTTCCAGAAAGACACTTTATTTTGTCTCTGTCCAGGATATCATGTTTAAAAAAGGTGGAAAATAGCACATGACTTCTGAAGTAAGTTCACTGCCTCAGGCCATCAGCCATTTGGGTTTCACTGATCTCACCTCTCCTTTTACTGTTTCTCTGTAAGGCTCCATCACTGGCTTTGAGTGTCTGCCAGCTGATCTTAGTGGTGCTTGTTTGGAGAAAGGAAAACAAAGAAAAGCTCCCAAAGTGAGGCCAACTGAACCATTTTATATTTCTTTACTCTAAAGGTTTTTCACTCTATCAACCATAAGACTGTTTAGCTGCTAAAAACCACAAAGTACAGTAAAAACAGCTAGGAACAAAATTGATCTTTAACATGAGTGAATTACACTCCTATATTAACATGTACTGTTGTGTGCATGTTTTGTTGGTTGCTTTGTGCAACTTGTAAATAAGTGACACTTGATAAATAAGTGGTTATTGCCTTTTACCAGTTAGATCCCTAGTGGTAACTAAACTTGTTTTTCTGTTTGGAGTTTGCATGTTCTCTTGCATGTTTTTTTTAACTAGTACAAACTAGTTTGACTCAGTTTGTAGTCCTGTGGTGGACTGGTTACCTCTCCAGGTTTTGCCCCACCCTTTCTGCTTGCTGTGATTGGCCCCAGCCAAGCAATGACAATCCAGGTGGTCATGATTCTTGATTTTCCTTCTTTGAAGGGATACTATAAGTGTAGATGATTGAGTACTGTAGACAGTGCAATAGATGTGATAACAGCATTTTCAGAGCAAACTCACAGTTTGTTTCTGTAAATACACCAGCACTACTGTAGCTCATCTTTTTCCAAACTGCCCAGTGTTGCTTCTTGCCTGCTTCCATTAAACAGCTTTAAACATCTCCTAGTCATGAGGTCATTCCAGGAAGCTGGTCCCATCACTGCTGTCCTGACCTCCTCTGAACATGTAGTGGAGAGCTAACATCCTCTGTCAATGATTGGTAGAAAACTACTTTCCTACTGACTGTGAGTCTGTGTAATAACTGGTGGAATTAGTTTGTAGCAAATATCCAACACCAGCTTAACCTTCTTGAAGGACATGTGTGTCAGCAGATTCTGGATTAAAGGACTGGTTCATTTCTGCCAGAGGCTGAACCCTTGCTGTTTCTTCTCTCCAGATGATTTTGAAGACTTTGGCTTAGGTCAACCCTGAACTTTGAACTGCAGGAATTGCTATATGTTGTGAGGCTTGTGGTTGGTGAGATTGAAAGTAAACATTGTCTTTTGGTATTACTCACCTTCACCATGTGTTCGAAGGCAGTCACCCCACCCCAGTCTGATACCACCACCCACATTTGAAGATTAAATCCATTGTTTTCAATAGCACTGGAAATAACACTGGAAAACAACTTGTACCTCCTTTATCTGAGTATTAAGAAACTAAAGTCTCTTTAATTATGCTGCCGGTGTCGATCCCCCTACTACTGTCAGTGCACACATCCGTTCTGTCATTTATTTTATATTACATTTTGATTCCTGCTATTTTACACCCACTGACAGCAAACAGTCTAAGACAACTGGGCATTAATCACTGACAAGATGTCAGAGGAAAGTAAAACGCTGGCATGGATTTAAATTCTTTCTTTTGCTCAGTGATTTCACCAGTTTCTGCTCAGCCCTGATCCTGTAGGCACACTGAATTAACAGTGTGGAATTGTTAACTTTGCGGCTTGACTAAAAATTTAATTAATTTTAATTAACATATGAATAAAATAAAAGGCCTGATGAACCACTGCCAGAAAAACAAGGTCAATAAGTGAATACAACTAAGCAATGATTTTGATTAATTCTTGGAATTGGAATTTCAATCTTAAGATGGTTTAATGAAAATATTGAACAAAACTCCACCGTCCCCTAAAATCTAACAATTTGGTTCAGCTTTTTTCTTTTTCTTTTTTTTTCTTTTGCTCTATTCAATGTTAAATGTTCTCTCTTCTTCAGCTTCAAGTTTCCTCATCTGTTGCGATAATGTCAAACTTATTGTATTTTGTGCTACAAATATGGCTAACTTTATGCTCCCTTGCACCTTAGATTTAAGCCGTTATTAATCAGATCTACAGTACATTGTGAAGTAATCTGCTGCAGATGTGTTGGTAGACGTTTTATTCTCTGGCAGCTGCCAGCGGATCACATATTCCGTTATTGTTAGAAGCCTAGGGACAGATAGAAGATTCTGTGCAATTTTCCACAATTCTTTACAAGATTTTCCCAACACCTTGGTGTTATATTCATATTATTGTACATTATATATTAGTCGTGCCATAATGAAACTGTAGCGAATGGCCATTTGACAAGAAGGTTGCATTTCCTCCTTTGTCGGTGATGCAAACAGATATGAGAATCTTTATAGAACACAGACACTATTTGCTGCTGATAGCTTGAGTAGTGAGTCTGCACCTCCTGAGTTGAGGTTGTTAGGTCCACTCATACGTATACACTTTGACAACCTTCTGTTAGCCCGCAGTAACCATTGATGGTTGTGAGATCAGAGCTGAACTGTAGGTTTTACAGGCCTCTCAACCCAACTCCAATCACCTAGTATAAAAGCCACTGTCCACAGGCGTTAGCCCTGTGTCTCCCACTCAACAGCTTCTCCATTCCTCCATCTCCAGATGTCACCATCGACTCATTACCTCACCCCACACCTTCAGAGCTGTAGAGGGATCATCTTAAGGCTCTCAATAGCTCTGCCCTGTCAATGTTGATGTCTCACCTCCACCACCACAGCTATCCCCTGACCACCATCTCAATTGTGTCTTATGTTTATGGTCCTCTATAATTTCCTCTTTATGGACAGAGAGGGAGACAGAGTGGCGAAGAAACATCAAAATGTGTGTGTCACTTGGGAGATACAAGTTTATTAACAATGTTTTTTTGTTTGTTTGTTTGTTTGTTTTAAAAAAAAAGTTCCTATCCTTGGTTAGTTTTAATTACAAACATGACGAACAAATGGCACCTAATTCATTTTTCTTTAAAAAAAACCCACAAAAAACAGAACAGAATGTTATACTGTAGGAATACACCTGATGAGTAATAATCATCAATAATCAGTAATTATAATAAACAGTTAATGAAATTCAGTTGTTTTAACCAAAACGGTTTTTTTCAAACCTTTTCAAATCAAGGTGCAGAAGATGGCGACCATTTTTTTTTTTCAAACCTTTGAAAAAACATGTGAAGATATGTGTGGTGTTTTTGGGGAGGACAGAATAAAGCTCTGTACCATCAAGGTGCAGAAGATGGCGACCATTTTAAATATATTTTGTTCATCTTTGTTTGTTAATACTTCTTCTTAAATAATCATCAATTTTTTCAGTAATTAAAGAAAACTAAAATGCCAAGGCCACAACTTAAAAAAAAACTCTTACTGCCAACTTTTCACAGCTATTGCTACTCTCTTCTCAGTTTCACATCATACAATTAAATGACCTTATACCCAGTAATTATAATCAACCTAACCAGCACTTACAAGATTACAGCTGGGATCATTTTTATTGGTTGGATGTTTTACCAATGTTGATGACCACACTGAAAAGTCAGTGTGGTTTTGCAAGCTGTTGTCTTAGTAATAGCATGCAACTATGCCTCGAGACAAATTGGGTGTCTGTACTTGAGAGAGTAGAAGATCTATAGAAGATGCAACGTTATTCCGTAGTCAAAAGATATGAGAATTAGACACAAAGAAAAAACTGACTTTCTAAGATTTCTTTTAAATCTTCTTCTTACCTGGCACGTATCAGGACTTGAATTCACACTGTCCGGTGTTCGCACAGGCTTGCTTTAGTAAAAGTTTTATAGCCCCAGGCCAGCCTCAAGCATGGACTGAGGGGGGTAGTTCCTACCACTGAAGCCAAGTACTGCCAAGCTATTTTACTATTCAATTAAACCTGTGGCCTAAGTGGTGGGCTGGAATCACAGGGGAAGAGATTCCACACCAGTGCACAGCTGCTGAAAGCATGGATACACACACACACACACACACACACACAAAATGCACACACACACAAAATGCACTCACCTTAATGTCTAGAATATTGCAACCACAATGGAACACAATACATACACACACACACACACACAAAACTAGTCTCCTTTGTTTAAGAAAAAAACAAAGGCTATTGTGAGAGGAGGTAATACTCTGTGGATCAGCAGGACAGAACAGAGAGGGAAATTGAAAGCATTAGAACCATTATTACTTTTTTATCAGAAACCGGGGGATAAGCCTGAAAAATATAGAGAAATGAAGAGAAAGAAGCACCAGGAGAGGGGGAGAAAAAAGATGGGAGTGTTGGAGGTAATATAAACAGAGAAGATCCACCAAGACAGACTGGTATACGTGAAAAGAAAAAGTGATAACACGAGAGCAAACCAAATAAATGGCCAGCTGTGATGAAAAGAGAATATTACTGTAGTAAATAGAAAAGCCTTGGAGAAGATAAATGCTTGAACATCAGGGATTTTCCATTAGAACACACTTAAGCCAAGAGATTAGAGGCAGCATGTTTCTATCAGTTCATCTGCTTGTTTATTGGACATTTTGTTGCCAGTATCAAAAGCCAATAGGACGGTTGATTTATCTTGTAAAATCATAATTCATTACAATCATGATTAATCACGACTAGCCAGATTAATTCACAGCTATGCTGTGAAGTGTTGCTACACTGACGTAGTGTGACAGTGGTACACACTGTGTGCCTCTCGTTCATTTTTCATAATATCACTGTGAACCAATTGAGGTTTAGGACATAATGCTTTAGGGTTTGAACTATGTAGCGTAGGTCTTGGCTTTACATGTGAAGGTAAGGGTGTGGGTGACATGTTATCAAATGCATTATGTCAATGACATAACAATTTCCAATTTTTCAATTTCTTTACACCAGGTGTGTCTATGTGTCTATGTGATTGTGTTTTTGTTTGTGTGTGTGTGTGCTAATATTGATGAATGAGCTTGCAGTGGATGACTCGTGGGAGAGAGGGTCGATGCGGATGTGCTGCCTAAGTGTCTCTGTGTTTCTATCTACTTTAAATATGTACCTTTATGTTTCTAAGTGCAATTTGCATTTGGAACACATTTACATTGCTAGCGCTCACATTAAGTTCCTCCATTATTGTGTCAGTAGGATTATTTTTAGCCTAAACCTGTTGCCTCTGCCTTGTGTTTTGCTGTTTGTCGGCTGGCCCCACACTGTAAAAGACGACAAGAATCAAAAGGCATCAGACATCAGGGTCAGGGCTGAGGTTAACGTTGCACTTCAAAGCCCTGACTGTGGATGGAAACTGCATATTCAGCTTGTCTACTGTGACCTTCCAATGTAAACTGAGTGTTTTTCTAAAAACCCCTCCCCTTACATACACTCTCTCACTGGCTTTCTGACACTCAAGCTTGAGGGGATGTTTCATCTTCAAATAAGGAGACATCTCATAGGAAGATACTGGAATGCTAATTATCCCGGCAACAGCCGAATAAGAAAAAAAAGGACATTAGAAATGAAATTGGCTCTCAGACATGTACACCAAAACACTCACGTGAATGCACACATTTGTGAAATGAAAAACAGAAATTAATATTTAAAAAAAACTCTGCCTTCATGTGCTAATGGACAATTATCAGGTACATAATAATAATAATAATAAAAAAGAAGTTAGTGAAGAAAGTAAAACACACACACACATACATACATACATATTTATTTAGACATTGGTTGCTTGACAATGTTCTCCTAAAAAAATACTGTACAACTGTGTTCTAATCCTACGGAAGCACATTACATTAACTAGATAAAAATAGAACAGTAATTAAAATAGTAATTATGAGATTGTGATGTAATTTTGAGAAAATATCTCATTATCGTTATGAGAAGAAATTTTGTGATTGCAAGATTACATAGTCAACATTTAAATCTGTCCATACATGGGATGAGCAGGATGACTTTAGCTTAGCATCGAAGAAGACTATAGTCATTTCTTTACCATTTACCATTTAAAAGATGACTTGTTAGTCCTTGGTAGAGTTTTATCATAGGCAGAGCTACCAGCAAATATATCCTTTGAAATAGTTTCTTCTTTTTTTTTTTCTTGTTTTTGTGTTTTGTTTTTTTTTTAGATATTGCTTCCCCTTAGGACTGATCTCATAAAGTACGTCTTGAAAAAGATGATTACTGCTGGAGTTTCTCATTTGGTTTGTTTCAGAAACCTTGGATCATGGTCTCTGTGAACCCCAATGCGGTTCAAAGACAGATTTTTGAGAAATGTAAATAGCTGCCTGGGGGAGATTTTCTTTCCGCATGTGGATGATGGCTTGTGATTAAACAATGGAAATGAAATATAGGAACAGACAGGCACACCTTAGAGGCTGATCCTTCCCATTCAGTATGTGGTGCTGTGAGACTTGCCAGTTTGTCTGGAATTCAAAAGAAACCTAATTTAATAAATGTCTCTGAGACAAGCAAATTTAATTTTAAAAAATGTCATTGTTAATTTTTTATCAGTTTGAAAGTGAATATTCTGATCATATCTGGTGCTTTAGTTTCATCTGAAGTAATTACCAGCATGTGTTTAATCAGCTCACAATGGCAGTTTCACTTCAGTGGCTTGAGTTTAGAGGGTAGTGCTCTAACAGTGTCAATTAGACGCAGCTGTATAGGCTGGTCAAATATCCCACAGGCATTTCAGCTGGAGTTTTATTTAACCTCATATCCTGGTGTGTCAGTTTCAAATGTATGCCTGAAGGCACCCCCATGTTTGGATTAGGTGGAGAGACGTACAGTATTAGAGCTCAGATATCAGGTATGCTACTAATTCATTAGGCCAGATTGAAACTGGTTGTTCATTCTAGTGTGGCACCTCAGTCAGGTTACAGTACAGTGAGATTGTTAAGATAATGTACAATGATTTTTTTTGACTCACATTAATTGTATAAAAAAATATTTTGTCTTTTCTGTTGTAACATTTGTACTCTTCTCTTATAATGTTTTTTTTTATGCAGTCCTGGGCATTTACTGTAATTTTGGCTCAATTCATTCCTTCATTCTTTAGCCATTTTTTTAGCTTCTGGCAGTTATATTTTAGCTACCTTTTTGTGGGTTTTTATGTGTGGTGTTTTTGGGGAGGTTAAATTTATGGTAAGCTGTGCTACTTGTAAGTCATGTTTTGAAAATGTGTGTTTAATGTTTTAGTCCAGTGTAGCATTTTTACTACTCACCTGTCTTTAGAAAAAAAAAAAACAAACAAAGAGACAAACATTGTTGTCATTATGTATAATTTTGTGTTCACTTGAATTCCTATGTTGAGCACATTTTTCAGTTCACTCAGGTCTCAAAAACCCAAGAGGCCATGGATTTACAGTGAAATAGAAGCCTGTTCTAAAGTCCTGCCTTTTTATTAATCTTGAGAGGAAAAAGGCTTACGAGTATTTTGCATGACAATTCTTTGAAGCCTTGCAGTCAGACTGACACAAAGGGATAACTATGTATATTTTATAATATTGTTTTATATCCTTTGCAAAGCTACTGGCCCATTTCCATTGCTGAGTAGAATGTGTCATTTTGATACGTGTTGTTTTAAGACAAATCAACTAATTAGAACATAAGTGTTTTGCCATTCAAGGGCGAGGCATGTCGGACACTAAATTCTTTATTGTCTTTGACAATAATTGTATGAGTGGGGTTTCGTGCCACAAAAGTGCTAGAAATGCATATATTTTCCTCTCTCGAACTGTGTGTGTATATGACTGTGTCTATGAAAAATGAGCAACAACTAGCACCAGTACAGGGGCACCTTCTTGATGATGCCACATAACTCAGATTAAATGCTGAGACTGTTTCCATAGTATTTTACTAATATCTGGAAGACACTTTTGTCCCACATACAATAACTTTGTTTGTTTTCCAAAACTGGATAATGTCCCTTAACTAAATACCCACAGGAGAAAAAAACGTATTGCCTTAAATCAAAGAAAATAGCAGCAATACGAATCCTTTCTCAGTGGCTGATGCAGGTTCATAGATAGCTCTCTGAAAGCCTAGCTCAGAGAATAAATCACCAGCAGGATGAAGGTGCAAAGATGATAACATTCCACACAGGGACAGTGATGTTTTCTAGCTCCAACTTGTGCTCTTCTCCACAGTTGTGCCAGTGTATTTAATTCTCTCAAAGCCTTTATGAGCCCTCAGGTTTTTTTTCCTCCTTAAGCACAATCTGCTCCTTTCCACGTCTGGAAAAAAAGGAAATTCAGCAAAGGAAACTGGATGACATTATTTTTATATACATATGAGATACATATTACATATGATTTGCAATAGTAACTCATTTTAGTAACATTCTGGAACAATGGTGGACCAAAATTGTTGTTCTTTTATTTTCCTGTCTGATAGGCTTAGCTGTGGACATTTGTGGTTTGTGGACAGTGTTTATGGGCATTTTACAATTTACATAATACACTTTTTTTCTGTTAACATTTTGTTGACTGCACAAAGTCATTAAGAAACATAAAATACAGTGCATTAGTGATGCCTACAAGGGCTGGTTTCACATCAGTGCAGCGCTCCTGCTCATCGTAACATTTGTACACTGATTTGTATTTGTTCAGATTTGTATGAAATC
The DNA here is from genome assembly GCF_000523025.1 of Cynoglossus semilaevis. NCBI lineage: Eukaryota > Metazoa > Chordata > Actinopteri > Pleuronectiformes > Cynoglossidae > Cynoglossus > Cynoglossus semilaevis. The sequence goes on from NC_024314.1 coordinate 6,532,456, forward strand.
TCATTGCGTGAAAAAGCTACAGTACCACAATGAGTAGTTTCTCATTCTATATTTTGGGAGGGAGCAGGATCAGGTAATAAGAGCAGAAGAGACTTGCCTTTTATTGTTTATTTTCTATTCTTGCGCCTTGTTTTTCCAACCTTTTTCACTTTCTCAAAAGTGTCAGTCACATGATTTCTTTTTTACGGTTGCATCTTGTAAAATTGTTCCAAATATGGACTTAGATAAAATGTTTTATACTAAGGATAAGGAAGGTTTTTCTTAAAATTATTAAAAATGACTTGCCTTGTTGACCATATGGCAAACATGGCACATTTTACTCCATGCCATTCAACTGCTGCCTTTGTTGGAAAGCTGGGAGAAATGTTAGAATATTTTCAAATATACTTTTTTCTGGTTGACTCTGTGCAGTGGTTTGTCCTTGTTTATGGCATGTCTCATGAATGGTTTGTCCTTGGCGTGGCTAGCAGATTCATAAAGGCTGCATCATGCAATTTACAGACCACAGTGAAGCCTTGTGGGACGAGGTAAGAGGTCGAGAAGGGAGTACGAGAAAAGAAAAAGGGATAATAGAAATGAGAAAAGAAGCAAGAAGCAAACAAATGATATTTGTTTTGCTCCAGTTTTTTTAATTCACTTCAATTAAAATTATCATTTTTATTTTTCTCCATTAAAAGTGGATTTTTATGTTACAGGAAAAGGGTTGCAGCAGCTGCTTGTTTCAGAAGGAGCCTTGGATACGTTGTGGGTTTTTGAATTTTGTTTTTGTTTTGATTTTTTTTTTTTTATGCCCGCAGTACAATGCACTATAATTTAAGGAACGTTAAAGAAAAATTGCCTGAAATATGTCACAGCAAAATACACATTGTCCCAGATAATCCTTCAGACTCACTGGAACTGCACACTTATTAAGTGTCCCTGTGGTTGAGCAATACCAAGAATAACATTTTTTGTGGTGTCATTTTTCTGTCTCTAGCCCCCACCCATCGTAACGCTCCAACAGCAGAATGTTCAAAGTTTTCCACAAAGTTCATAAAGTGATTGAAGCCACCAGCAAATATCTAAATTTAACAGCAACTAAGTTTCTTTTGCCAGTTTGCATGTTACAGCGCTGTGAGGTTGGTTCTTTAAATAACTTCTGAAAGCGTTGGTTTCTCCCTTATTTTTTTAAGCTAAGCTGTGCTAAATGTTCTTTAGCTTCAGGCTTATCTTGATATTTAGTCTGCAAAAATGATATTTTTTTCTTTTGCAAGTTTTCAAAGACATAGTGAACTGAACAATTCTCCATTTTACTCCCATTATGAATGATTTTGCAAGTCCGCCTAATGGTGGCACGACTATTCACCATCTGTCTGATTGGCTGATTGTGATCTTTGATGAAGTTTGAATGGTGAGATCTTGGCACGATCATAAAAAAAAAAACTTATTTCCCAGTATGATGCTTCTCTCAAACTGCCCTAAACTTACTTCATAACCACTGTCTATAAAAGCGAGCAGAGAGACTGAATCATAGTTTTGCTGGTTTTGGAATCTGAGGTTCAGATAAACAGTGAAACAATAGTCTGGCCTTGGAAGTTGTCACTGGAGATAAACAGTGCATGGATGGTGGGGGTATGGTGTGCCCCTGTAGGACAAGCTTTGTGTGTGTTTGTGTCTGAGTGTGTATGTGTGTGTTTTCCGTGGTAAAAGAGATGAAGGGATGTGCCGTGGTGGTTTACACAGTCTCCATCTGGAAACACTCTCTTTTGGTCTGCTGTTTTAACTGAGGATGTGTAGGTTGTCTAAATATTCACATAAGACAAAGGAAAAGAGAAACATACTTTGGATAAGCAGGGGGAGGAAGAGGAGACATAACAGGCCTGACACGTACAGAGACCTACACAGATTGTGTGTCTCTTTGTCATGTGAAGGACTCACAGATGGACAGAGCTAAGAAAAAGAAAAAAGAAAAAAACAAGAAAAACCCCACAAGGGCAGCAGACTAGACAGCTGCAGATAAGAAATAAGAAAAGATGGAGATAGTCGTGAGACAGTTGATGCTCTGTCATTGTTGTTTTTCAGAGAGCAGCTGGCTGTGGATGCAGTGTGTCTATCTTGTGTTTGTACTTCAAGTGTGTTTGTTGGAGTTGTTTATACGGGATCTGAATGATTTTTGTTAGCTGTGAAGCAGTAACATACCCGAGCGTTCTCACCTTTCACTGAGTATTGCCTTATTAAGACCTACTAATAACACCTTCAAACACCCCGAAGGATTTATTGGCATACAATCAGTATTGGCTAGATCAGTGGTTCACAACCACCGTATCACCCCATATTAGTGTGCTGTGAGAAATCGTCAAGTGTATCAGTTGAAAGATATTATTTACAAAGAAGGATTGGCCTGCAACACTGAACAGACACACTTCTACGAGGTGGCAGCAGAGGGCTATACGAAGTAAAAAAAACTGTTAACTGTTAACTGTTAACAAATGTCGAAAGAATGACATACAGAAAATACATTTTCAAAACTTTCAACACCATGGCATGCCACACGTTGTTAACCTTCAAAAGTCATGTGGAAAATAGTTTAACTGAATTAGACGAAATTTTAAATTATAAGTTTTTTCAATGACCAAATTCTCAATGACCAATACAGCATTTCTGCTCAAAACTTGTAACTGTATTGCATTCGCTTCACATTGCACAATGGTGAGGGCCATCACTAATGCTGCTGAAGGCTGTTGACAGTGTATTCATACAGTCTCAAGTAAAATGATGTATCTATGTATAGTATGGTAGCAGCCAAATAATGAAACACTGAATCGGGGCGCATTCACCATTTGTATTTATTCACAGAATTTCCTTTTTTTCCTTTGCATTATTCTGACATGTACTTTATAAACAGGACTAGAGTCTTCCTTATTTTGTGCTAAGAAAGAGTATTTATAGATAGTTATACCCATTTTTATCTAAACCAATAAGATTACCCTGCTGATTAAGAAACCTGCTTGACGAATGCTCACATAACTTTTTTTTTTTCATAAGTTTTTTTGCCCCTGTTGAAATATTTTTGTAATATAGTTTAATCTTGCATTCGTCCTTGTGCCTGTTTGATACAGCTGGATTAGGTGAATAAATAAATCACCCAACTGCAGAGTGCAGTTTTGTTGAACTGCACTAATGTATGAAATGTAGGTCAATATATTTTGTGATGATGGAGAGTGTAATAGCACGTCTTTTTTTGCACCTTCATCGTGGTGTGCAACTGCTGTAAGCTATCATCAATCTGTGCCTGTTGTTGTGAGCGCCACTACACTCACAGGTGAAGCAATACTGCCAGTGTTACTACAGAGGCCGACACACCTACTGATGAATTAGTGGGACAATATTCAAGAACGTACAGTACAACGTACAGTTTGCATGTCATTCTGTTCTGACACAGTGCCAAGCGAATACACCTTAGAAAGCCGGCACTTTTGTATAAGCAACGTATAATGGACTGTCACATCTGCTCCTGTCCAGCACAAAATACTCATATCGACACACACACACACACACACACACACACACAGGCTAATCTCACCTCTGTCCTGTATCTGACAGTAATAGCTGATCTTTCTCCCACAGCAGGGTTAAATCTGTGGCTTAAACTAACACACAATGGCTCTTCAGAGAATCCCTGAAACCTTAAGCCCCCCACGTTGTTGACCAAATATGTGCATGCAGACACACACACACATACACAAACACAAACACACACAGCATCCCACAGTCATGTAGCCGGTGAGTACTGCAGCAGTCCATTAAATGTGTGTTATTGCTACCTTCCACTACAAGCATCATCTAATCTGTGAGCATCTTTTTCTCCTCCACCCATCACGTGGATTTGTTGTGATGAGACAAAAATTTAAGATAACATTGTCCTTACTAAAGCCCAACTAACATTAAATACAAAACACAGGTCCTGATTCAGCTGTCACTCTCACTTCAACATTAATTTCTCTAAATGGATAACAAGCATGAGCAGCCTCACACTGGATGCATGGCTTCGGCCTGTTAAAAAAGAGAAAAAAGAGAAAGAGAAGTTTGCTGTGAAAACTATGAAAAGAAACTGTGAATGCACAGGGTTTTTGTTTCCCATTCCTTTTATCTGACAAAAGCATTAATATTAATCGTCTTCTAAGTTCAGTTCAGTTCAGTTCAGTTTTTCCAAAGGTACCCAGTAACGTGCTGTAGCTGTGAACAGTGCTGATTTGCAGCATTGTTGGACCTCGGGAAAGATTTAATTCTTAACTAGCTTTCAGACTTGCATACATTTTTAGACTTGAGCTCAGTGATACTATGTGCCTAGGACTTTTACGTCCCTTTGCTGTTCTGTATTAAAATATGAATTCTGAAACTTTATAAGACACACAGTGGGGCTCAATGCATTTTCCCCATTAAAAAAAACTAAAAGCCAATTTATTTGTTCCAGCCCCCCAGAAATATACTACTAATTAATTAAATTTAAATAAAAAATGGGGTAAAAGAACCCAGTGAGGGACAGTGAGGCAGATAGCGTGATAGAGTGTAGGGCCACTAAGGTAGGAGAAGGACTGGGAGTGAGGAGAGAGACAGGGGAAGAGAGCAATAACGCGAGGGTGTACAAAAGCGAGGGACAGTGAGTGTGACAGTGTCGAGTAGAAAAATGGAGCTGGGTTGGAACCCGGCACTCGTAACAAAGTTGCTTACTCGTAACTTGGAAAACTCGTATTTACGGTAGCTTGTATCTTAAAGCCCCACTGTATTAGGGCTTTAAGTCTTATTTCCCTCTTTGTGTACTCTTCCAAATTGGAGGAAAGTCAGTGTCATTGTTGCCCTGCTGTGGATTCTAAGCCTCTTATCTTCTATAGAGAGGCTAAATTATTGTCTGCCATCTGCCAATGAGTCATGTTTGGTAGCCAATAAACACCATCGCTCGGGCTGAATAGTAAGAGTGGACTTGTCTCTTTCTGCCTCTTTTGTTTGCATGAGTTAGACACTTTTTTCATTAGGTTTGTTGTTTAGAACTGGCTTTCCTCATGAGATGATTAGTGATCAGTGATTACATGCAGGTTATATACTTCTTATTTAAATTCTAAAAAGTAGCAAACTTATTCAACTATAGAATTCAAATCGGGAGAGAAAAGCAAACAAACAAACACAGCATTTTACTGAAGGTCAAACCTTGAGGTGTAGTAAAACAGAATCTGTTCTCCTTCTGGACATTACAAAGTGGACATTAGGTCATGTCCCCCAGAAGCAGTTTCAAATATGGGCAACATGGTCAGCTGTTCAGGGTGACATCTTGTCATGAGGCGCAAAAATAAAAAAAAGCTTAAAGAAATATAGCAGTGTGGTACATTTACTCTTAACCTTGTTTCTATGATCCATTCAACAGTGAGAAGTAAATCACAGTTTTCCTACATCATATTTTAAAAAGTGTAAAGTTTGAATTTGATAATGAAATTATTTGGGAGGGTAGTGACAGAGGGTGGTCTGTTTCTTGTAGACCCCTAACTAGATTGGGACTGTGTCTGATGTTCTGTTACTAAAGTGTTACAGTTCTTTATCCTTGCTCCTCATCTCCAGCTCCAGTAGTTCCTAAATTCTATACCCATACCTTTTTTACCACCTCTTGCAGACAAACTAAAAAATAGGTACTTATTTCAGATTTATCCTCTGGGACACAAATAAGGGAAATATTGATACTATAATTAATTTGCTCTTGCTATGTCCCCAATTGCCATAATTCTGTGCCCAAGAGGGACCCAATACCTACTTTGGGCATCACTTTTATTTTTTTATTTAGTCCTTAGTTTGAAAAAAAAGGAAGGAAAAAGAAAAAAGACCTGTCTAGAATTTTTGTACAGCTCGGATCAGACATGAAATACTCCAGAGCTTTCACTCTCTTCTCATTTCCTGGTTTTGTCCCACAAAAGCAGGGGCTTTGTCTTCCTAACTTCTGATGTCAAAGTCTTGTGTTTCTTTGCACACATCACCCATCAATATGGCCTGTGACCTTCTGTGTCTTACATCCAGATTAAAGTTTGAATAAACACAGATTTTAGCAGCTTTACTGCAAAATTGTTTTCAGGCAAATGTTGAAATCCATGTTCTGAACGTCGTTGCCTTCCATTTCAGAAGACAAGATGAGCAGCATGACATCCTGTGTGATGCCACTCAGAGAAACTGTGGACTAATTTATATTATTGGATTAGGGCTAGCGCCCTGTTTTACTATAAAGGATCTACAAGAATACTGGGGGAATCACAGTAATCTCTTCATGTGATTAGAATCTGTACTCTCTTCTGATTCAAGATGAAAGAGGAGAAAAAATGAGCAGAAAAAGGAAGGGAAATGATTGAGCCGAAATTGTAGAGAACTCCTAGATTGTCGATTGTGTCTCTGGATTAGAGGGGCGGGATTAGTGGGCTTTACTACGGTCAATGTGTTAGTGTCCTGTTGCTGCACTACGTTGTTCTTTCATAGGCAGGTTGCACGAAAAGCACTGTCAGAGCTTTAGCCAAGATGTTTAAAAAAGAATAAAGTCTGCGGTGGAATAAAGTAGGTGTCCGCGATCGCAGTCATTTGCATCTATAATTGTCTATAATAGCAGTAATTACCTGTGAAGGGGAAACAGAATTAACTGACTAAAAACTAATTAATAGACTACATTGCTAAAAGATAATTGTGTGTGTTAGGAGAAAAATAGTAATTTGGTTTTGTAGTTTCGGCAGGGTCACAAATGAAATGGCATTTTCTGGTTATCAGTGTTACTCTGACTGTGTGTGTGTGTTATGTATCCAAGTGTGTAATATGGCAGGTTGGTGGCATACGCTATCAAATGCCTGTCTCTCCATCTTGCAAGCAGATCCATAATTGCCGGGGTTAAAGCGTCCGTCTTAATAACAGTCATAAACACATACACACAACCTCTTAAACATGCACAGACACATATTCACTTCCACACATACTACACGGGCAGAAATGGCCTACAGTCTCCAGTATCCACTACTAATTAGATGCTAATTATCCAGGCAAGTGTAAACAATCTCAGCAGATGGCAAAAACTGTGGCATTAGCACTAATGACCTTGAGCTGTGTGAACCCGGGGCTTCTATTCAGGAACAACATCTCTCATTATGATATGCTGCATTGTCATTAAATGCCACACACACACGGACACACACAGGAACACCATCAGAGCAGCAGAGCAGTCCCTATTAAGGTCACTATTTTCATATTTTAGACTATTACAATACTATTTTTAAATTGCTATTTTTAGGATCATTGGGTCCCAAACAACTTAAACTGACATAATACTAGAATAGAAGATGTTTTGCTCCTCAGTCATTCTCCGAACAAATTAAATTACACATGTGGCTTCTCTTGTGCGACTGTTTTTGAGAAGTGTGACTAGAAATAGTACTTGAACACATAGGAGTACTTGTCTGACGGGGTCTGCACCACACATGCAGTCACCACTCTGATTGTGTATGAGAGCTCGTCATATGTTCAGACAATTTAATCTACCTTTTTTTCACGTCTTATTTTCCCAAACATCTGTTCAGATCAGGTTTATGGTGCAGTGAAATAGACTTGACTAATTCCATTCTAAACACATAGTTATATTATTTTAACTGAAAAACAGATTTATCATTTGACATAATTGAGAAAAAAAACATAGATAAAAAAAAACATTTGAAGTATTTTTTGGGCATGAAAGCATAAAAACAAAAACGGTTTTGGAGGTTAGTGTTTGCTGACATTGAGACGGCACGATGTCCTTTGGTGTCCTGAATTATTGTTGTTGTTATAATTATTATTAATATTATTATTATTATTATTATTAAATGAGTATTGAAAGGTAGGGCAGTTGGTCAAAGGAAGGGCCACATACATAGAAAAATTAAATAAAAACATTTGGTAAAATTGACGGGTGTTGTCAGTGCCCAAAGTTGTACAAGTAGGAAAAACCTCAGGGTTCATGTTTCTATTTATTTACACTGATATTGACCTCATTTGGAATTGGCCGTCCTTCATCTAGCCCAAATGTATGACCGAACATACACAACTGTCCTTCTGCAAGGTTCGATAATGAACCCCCTCACTCCCTATTTACAGGATTGCAGTAGCCATCAAAATGCTGCCCGCTTCACCTGCTGTCAGAGAGGCTGGTTGTTCAGTCTAAAGATTCAGTGACAAGAATAAAATCTGAGATTGAGCCTTAGCGCGAACATGTAATTAAATAAACATTGCCAAGGCCAGTGATATTGAGGTATCCATCCTGAATGTGCACTGTCCATGTAGATATGATTTTATCATCTATACGTATGTATCTGCTCAGGCACTGTGTCCGTGTGGCATTACCACACCTGAATGTCTCCAGATAGGGATAAGAAAGGCCGAGGGGGCGGGGTGGGGGGGTTTCAAAATTGAAAACTGGGGAAGAAGACATAATTTGCTGTTGTAAAGTGTGAGAGGATACAGCACTGCCTCTCAGTTTCTGTCTCCATGAGGATTTGAGATTAGTAATAAACACTCCATAAAGATTGCCTACTCCTATGTTTATTCATGAAAGGTTTATAATTTCAGTCTTGTCCCCACACCAGCTTGAGTATGTGCTGTCACTTGTCACACTCTCCAACCAAACGTGCCTGTGCTACAATGTTGCTTTTTCTCAAAAAAGTAACTGCAAACTCCAAAATCACTCTTTTTATATACAGTGATGCTGTGTATTTTAGACACTCTTAGCTTTATCCGCTCAGATGGACTGGAGGAACATGTAAGGATGAATGTGGTAGTTGGTGGCAAAAAAAACACAACAAAGTGATGGCTTGAAATGGATGTGAGTGTAGGAAAAACACAAAGAAAGCAAAGCCCAGGAGCCTACACTGTGTGGCCTCTATTTGGGACATAAATGGCAAAGGCAAGCGGCATCTTATTTCTTGCTTTTGAGGGATCTCAGCCCTTCATCTTCCCCTGCTCGGCAAAGGCCATTCTGCCCTTTTTCTTAAAATAACAACACTCCTCCGCCCGGCACAATGCATCATAGGACTTTTTCTGGCTCTGATCTGCATTATAAAAAAGACCCTAAGGAATAAAAAGGGAAAATGGACAAAGTGCTCTTTTCTTTTCTTTTTTTTTTTTTACCAGCCTTTGTTTTTACTAGAAAGTCACGGAAAGATTTAACTTTCCCAGCCAGGCTTATTCTAGCGAGGACACAAGACAAGTTTAATGTGATGGCATTTTGTATAGGTTGAAATTATAATATCTGCTTGCAGTACATTAGTAAGTAAAAAGAAATTACAACCAGTGCAATATATTCCACTTAGCTGTAATAGTACATATTCCTCTTCTGTGCATGTACATATCTTTAGGACTTAAATATCATTTTTAATTGGCTCTATTGTACAGTCTGTTCTACAGCAGTCCAAACTTTAGTCTGTTTTTATGCTAATTGCTATGTTTTTTTTAAATAATTTCTAATGTAATTTAAATTAAACTAATCTGATCAAATCCAAGTTATTTTATCTTAATCTAATCCGTATTTTGGTATACGTTCAGACTCAGACTAAAATTACAATAAATTAAAAGAAAATT